>NC_141875.1:694641885-694969385 GCF_056163025.1 Triticum urartu | reverse complement strand
AGACACCTAGGAACATAAAGTTAAGGATGCAAGCGAGAAAATCCGCAAATATCTGCGCAAGAAGTGAACCTCATGCTGATGGTAACAGAGAAATGACTTTAGTTGACCTTTTTTTTTTATGCATCAGTGGGAAGGAATGAAGAGGCGAAAGAACAAGGCACAAATGCACATGCGCAACACATGGGCAGACCCCAAAAAGATCGCAACGTCCACCCACACGAAAGGAACTCGTACGTACAGATACGGGTAGGCATATATTATTTCCTTGTCTACACGGCGCACCCACACGCGCACCGACGGACATGATGACAGGTCGCGCAGCCGGCCGGGCGACGAGCACAAGAAACGCAACACCAAGTTCTCCGACGATTCTCCCCGCCTTGCGCCGGCCGGCGACCGAGCTTGACGCCGGAGATCAGCTTTACTACAGCAAACCAAATTCGAGATATTGTAGGATCAGCTTTTCTCATGCTCGGAGAACTGTTGGAGATCCCAGGACTTCCAGCACTCCCAGGACCGCGGCTTGAGGTTCTTCTTGACGCTGCGGCGGACGTGGCAGAGCACCCAGTAGTGGTCCTCCTCGCCGTCGTCGGCCCGGCGGTAGCACCGCGGGTCCGTGATCTCGTACTCGGACATGGCCCACCCGGTGCTCCGCCGCCGCCCCTGCTGCGCCCCGTCCTCCCCTCTCACGCCGCCGCGGGAGTAGAAGCAGTACAGCGTCATGGACCAGCGCGCGACCACGCCCAGCTCCGTCACGGACCGGCGGTGCTCCTTGCTCCCGCTGTGCATCCACTTGCCGCCGACGCCGCCCTCCGGGGTGCGCCGCGCCTGGGCGCCCTCCCCGCGCCGCCGCGCCGCGAAGAAGTAGCCGTGCCCGCTCCGCAGCAGGCCGTGCCGCGCAAGAAGCTCCCAGGGGGTCGCCGCGCACGGGTCCGCCTCCACCACCGCGCCCGCCACGCGCGGCGCGAACCCGCGCAGCTGCGGCCGGAGGAAGTGCAGCACCAGCTCGTCCTCCGTCGGCTCGAACTCAATCTCCTCCTCCTCCCCTGCCTCCTCCTTCACCAGCACCCCGCCGGCGACGCCCAGATTTATCTCCTCCTCCTCCCCCGCCTCCTTCTTCACCTCCACCCCGTCGGGGCCGCCAAGATTTATCTCCTCCTCCATTTCCCCGATGAAGTGAAGTCTCCCCTCCCTCCGATGAAGTCAAGGCGCTCGGCAACGGCAACCACCAGACAAGAAGATGCGGCGAGGGACCGGGGACGGACAGGGACGGCTAGAAAATGGACCTCCAGCATCCGGAATGAGTGACTCTCACGATGCGTTTTCTTTCCAACCACCACGCGCTGGTACTTTTTTTTCAATGAGAAATTCCACCGCTGGTACCTTTTTTCTTTTTTTAGACAAACCGATGGTAGCTTGTACCTTTCCCTATTCAGCCGAACACGGAGTAGCCCGCCGAGATGCCCTGCTCGATCGGGCCCAATCGGAAAGTCACAGCACTAATGCCTTGGATCTGCGAAATCAGAGTACCCCTTTCAAAAATCACTCCCACGTTGTCAGGTTGCGACAAATAACACATTGTATGTGTACCACTCGTTGCAACCTGAAAGAGTTTTACTTTCTCATGATTTTTTTGAGAAACTTTCAATCTATTTATTTTCAATTATGGTATTACAACGAACATTAGTAGAAATAATAAAAATTACATCCAGATTCTTAGATCACGTAGCGACGACTAACAAAAGCACTAGAGCGAGTTGAAGAGGCGTTGTTGCCATCGCCCCTCCCGCGTCGCAATTGGGCAAAACTTCTTTTAGTAGACAGCCGAGAAGTCTTCGTGCTAAGGCCCCATAGAACCAACACATCAGAACGGAGGCTAGGCGGGGAGAGCATTATTCCATCCTCAGGGAGCCGCCAACGTATCCCTTTCCTGAGTAGGACGTAAACCCTAACAAAACTATTTTTTTCTAAAAACAAAGCCCTCCCACAAGCAATGGCCGGGGTCCACTCCATCCCAATGGCCCTAAGGCCACCGAAGACGAGGTGAACCAGCGGGAGACAGAGAAACCCTAGCCCTTTTAGGGGACGAGCAGTAGAAAAAAGTTAGAGCCTAAAAAACATCTATTTTTCGTAGATTTGTTTTTTCAAAATGTTTTATTTCTTAAACCGTGCATCCAAATCTTAAATCATTTTCATCATTGATCCCTGTTTACTCAAAACAAGATCACATATTGACAGGTTTTGAGGAACCTTTTTTCACGAAAAAACCGTGCGGGGAGCACTTTTTTTCCCTTTCCAAAGAGGCACACGTTTTTTCCTTTTCCAAGAGGCACGACCGTGCCTTTCGCGAAAGAAAATCCGTGCCTCCGCGAGAAGTAAATCTGTGCGTCTCGCAGGATGAAAAAAACGTGTTTTTTCCCTTTCCGAGAGGCACAAACAAAACATGTGTTTTTTCTTCCCGAGAGGCAAATCCGTGCCTTTACAAGAAGTAAATCCGTGCCTCTCACGAAACGAAAAAAATAAAATGCGTATTTTTTCCTCTCGCGGAACAAAAAGAACACATTCCTCCCCCCCCCCCCTTCTGAGAGGAAGGGCCGTGCCTCTGCCGGAAGCACATCCGTGCCTCCATGAGAAGTGAATCCGTGCCTCTCACGGAACAAAAAAAGGAAGTGCATTTTTTCGCGCAATCTTTTCCCTATTTTGTTTTGGCCAAATCCTAAGAAAAACCGGTGGAAAAGAAAAGCCGAAAAAACCCAAAATTTCTATTTGAAAGCAGAAAACATGTACATAAAAATAAATAATAAAATCCGGAGGAAGCGCCCAAAGCGCGACACGTAGCAGCAGCTGAGAGCGTGTCAAGTGGCCCTTGCGGGTGCTCCCGAAGGAGCACTCAATTAGTTGCTGTGTCTAATCTGCCCGGGCTTGATCTCTTTTATTTTTGGGATCTATTTACACCGTGTAAATGGAGATCACTAATTAAGGATGGTGAGCTAGGCATCAATTCTGTAACTGTGATAACAAAGATCACCCATTAAGTAGTGCGATATGGTGCGCATGTCGATTATATCCAGCAAATCGGGGGAATGAAATGTCAAGGCTCCCAATATGATAAAGTTCTTCCGCAACGCAGATCAGGGTGTAACCGTGTAAGCACCACCAAAACAACCATGTTGTAAGTTATGATTACCAAGCTTCCTTCGGCACACATCTTGTTTCCCTTGCAAGCTTACAGTCTCAACAACCAGTAGAGGAAAAAAATATTAAGATATATAATGGTAAAGACAATGAACACACACATAAACAACAAATATAAGTATCCCCATCACAAAATAAAAATAAACATGAAAATATGAGCGCTCACATGCCATTTCCTTCCTGGAAGCATCGCTCTTGAGGGAACAATCCTGGTGTTGTCAATTGTCGAGGTTCATGTGGATGGTTGGTGGTCCTTGCAATGATACATTTTCCCCACACGGTTTTTTATCCGTGCCTTACTCGATCCTGGTTGAGAAAAATAAGCGACTACTGAAAAAAGAGCAAAAATGGGTATATCTAATCTCTAAACTATTAACATGATTTAGAGTTTGTTCTTGACTGGATTGCTCAGTCATTCAACTTATAATAACATAAATATATGCACCATCATAGTGGTTTTGACCAAAGTGCAGGCCATATCAACACCATGTGTCTTCCATATCACAATTTTTCACGGGAGCTCCATATATTGCTTAAATGTACTAGGAATGAAAAACATAAAGGGAAATAACAACATGCGCAAAAGGAGAAAAAGAATCTCTGCAATTTTTTATATATACTAGCCTATTATTTTAGACAAATGAGGAAAATAAGACTATAAAAATAAGAAAAATATACTTCAATAAAAAATACATTTGGTTTCTTTAGAAATATATTAACTCAGTTTCTTGTGTTTCTCAATTTTTCTTTAGATGAAGAATATGTAATGCCCATTTCTTTTATCATATTTGGTGTAAGTAAATCATTTGATCAAAACTACTTTGAGGGCCCAAATGCTATGATATTATTGTCTGAATTGCAAACACATTCAGTAGTTAAGGGTTAAAAATTACAATATGTATAGCTATTATTTGCTATGAAATACACATTTGTTTTTCTATAGGAATATATATAACTTACCATAGGTTTTGATTTATGCATCCCTACAACAGGAAAAACGTTTTTTAATATATTTTTATAGTAATATATTTGTTGTTAGGAGATATCCACTATGTTTCAATGGTGGGCAAAGTGTCACCCCCACCCCCGGGCCCCTTTAGAGCATAGTTTAACGACTAAGAACCGAGAAATTTGTCATGAATTTCAGGTAATGCGAAAAGAAGGATTATAAACGATAACTAATACTCCCTCCATTTCAGAATATAAGGCGTATTGGTTTCCGTGCAAGTGAACCATTTGAATGTTCAACCAAGATTATAGAATAAAATAACAACATGTGCAATACCTAATAGATAAAATATGAAACTAGTTTTCATGATGAATCAAATGATATAAATTTTGTCTTGTGGATAGTGATATATTTTTCTCAAAACTCGGTCAAACATACACAAGTTTGACTATTCAAAAAACAAATATACCTTATATAAAGGAGTGGAGGGAGTACGTGGTTACTCCACGGGTGACTTGGGACTATACCTAGCCATGTGAAACCCGGACCGAAATTCTTGCGCCGGGCCAGGCCTGGGCCTAAGTTTTTAGCCCAAAGGTTGGGCTGGGCCGGGCTTAGGCTTTGCATGTGTGGATTTTAAGGATGTGGCCTGGCCCGGGGGCTAAGGCCTGATGGGTTTTCCATTGACGCGTTGGGCTTGGACCTTAAATCTAGGCACAAAGGCCGGGCAGGGCCTGGGTTTTCTGCCTCGAGTTTTTTAAGCCCAACCCAAACCCTGTCCCGGTCTGACATATGGCTAGGTATAATTGGATGCAGTCACTGCACCACATGTTTTTGGTAATGCGGTGGGAACTGGGGAAGGGGTGGGCGGGGGTGGACGCACATGAATTTCCCCTATCTCTTTATCCCTTCTCTTCCTTGGTGGAGTGTACACACAATGTGTTTTTTTTCTTTTGTGGAAGTCCCCAAGCCTTGAAAGTTCAATGTGCCAAGAAGTTCTTTTTTTAGTTTAAATTTTGATATTTGGGCCAAGATTTTTTATATGGTCAAATCTAGAAGTTTCAAAATTCTAACTTCTGAGAAGTTACAAATTTTAAAAGCCTATCCAAGATTTTTTAATCCAATAATTCATTTGTTTAAATTGCTAACCTTTTCTTCTTTATAGTAGTTTTGCAAGTGCCAAATATAGAAAGTTGCCAAAACGAAATATGTGCTCCAAATTTGATCACGTGGGAGCAGGGGCGCCCGCCAATTAGTTGCGCTCGGTATGTGGTCTTAAATGTACGAGTATGGCAAATAGTAAGATATCGAAGTTAGTTCAAGGGATGCTAAGTCTGATCCGATGGTGAGATGTAACAGGAATGCTAAAAATCTGATGTCGGTTTTTAACGTTCCCCAATCAACGCCAAGCTTTTCCATGTGAAAACAAATAAATTTCCCATGCTTATGTATAAGGATTTGCCATGTTCTAAAGTGAAAATTGCCATGTAGTATAAAAATATCTCAAGTTGTTGTGTTGTACCGAGTAATCGCCATGTGTTCGATCAAGATTGGACATACTGGAGGGTGTGAGATTTTTTACCCTCAAAATCTAATGCCAAATGTATATTGGGGTCCATTGATCAGACATATCATAAGTTCCTAACACAAAACTATTCTTCCATTTTGGGTAGAATGGTATCCGGCCTATATACCTAAATAGTTCTTCCTCACTACTTGTATTATCTTAACATGCATAAATGCCATCTCATCAAAGGCCCACCACAACATGCACGGAAATTATTTTTCATTATTAGTGCATCTCCAAGGCTGCCCCACAAATATGCTCCAGTATCCGTCTGCGGACAGGGGGGCCAGTCGACGGGCACCGATGCGCGTGCCGGCCATCCAATGCTACTGGCATACATCCAGCCCCATTTTTTTAGCCTGCACACTCAAATAGCGGCATATATATAGTTTACAATAGTTCAAATGTTCAAATGTGGCGGTAGTTCTAATTAAATAAGTTCAAATATTACACTCAAAACATTGTTGTCCCCTTTAACTGCCCACAGATACTCAATCAAATCTTCTTTTAGTTGCTCGTGAGTTGCTCGATCCCAAATTTTTTGATGCATTTGAACAAACTCTTCAAATGTGACCGGATTCTGATATGGACATTCGATAGGACCACCCATGTTCTCAAATTCAAGACTTACAGCAACATCATCACCCTCATCCTACACGATCATGTTCTGCATGATCATAAGCAGGTCATGACCTACCACAAGGTCTCCACATCCCATGGTTTAGTTGGTCCACGAACAACTGCCAAATGCGCCCGTAGAACTCCAAATGACCTCTCAACATCCTTTTTAGCTGCTTCTTTTCTTTGGGCAGAGTGAGCCTTTTTCTGGCCAACTTGGTATCAACATAGTGCTTGTATATGTACTACATATCCTTATCCATTGCTTCAAAGAAGATGGCCAAAAAAATTAGCATGGGCATTTCACTGAACAGTTGCCGGACATGGTGAGTGCCGTAGGAGCTGATGGAACCTGCACGATGGTCGGAGGAGACGTGTGGAAAGGCGACGCTGGAGAAGTGATAATCCCCAAGTGCAAGGAATCATCGTAGCAATTTCCAAAGGTGGAAGTGATAAGTATGGAGTGTCGAACCCACAAGGAGCTAAAGGTAAGATCAATATTCTCTCAAGCCCTATCTACCACGGATACGACTCTACGTACACCGAACGTTTGCTTCCAACTAGCAACAAGAAATAAAACTATGTTGTGGGTATGAAGAGGATAACTTTATATGATATCTGAGAGATAAAATATAAAAGTAGGTGATGTTATCATAAAGTTAGAATATATTACAAGATATTACAAATAGCGAGTGTGTAATAATGGTGGATCGGTGTGCGGAATTGTCCTAGGCAATCGTTAACAAGACCGGTAATCACTATTGCAGTTTCATATGAGGGAGAGGCATAAGCTAACATACTTTCTCTATTTGGATCATATGCACTTATGATTAGAACTCTAGCAAGCATCCACAACTACTAAAGATAATTAAGGTAAAACCCAACCATAGCATTAAAGCATCAAGTCCTCTTTATCCCATACGCAACAACCCCCTTACTCGGGTTTGTTGGAAATATGCCCTAGAGGCAATAATAAAAGCATTATTATTATATTTCCTTGTTCATGATAATTGTCTTTATTCATGCTATAATTGTGTTATCCGGAAATCGTAATACATGTGTGAATAACAGACACCAACATGTCCCTAGTGAGCCTCTAGTTGACTAGCTCGTTGATCAACAGATAGTCATGGTTTCCTGACTATGGACATTGGATGTCATTGATAACGAGATCACATCATTGGGAGAATGATGTGATGGACAAGACCCAATCCTAAACATAGCACAAGATCGTATAGTTCGTTTGCTAGAGTTTTTCCAATGTCAAAGTATCTTTTCCTTAGACCATGAGATCGTGTAACTCCCGGATACCGTAGGAGTGCTTTGGGTATACCAAACGTCACAACGTAACTGGGTGACTATAAAGGTAGACTACGGGTATCTCCGAAAGTGTCTGTTGGGTTGACATGGATCGAGACTGGGATTTGTCACTCCGTATGACAGAGAGGTATCGCTGGGCCCACTCGGCAATGCATCATCATAATGAGCTCAAAGTGACCAAGTGTCTGGTCACGGGATCATGCATTACGGTATGAGTAAAGTGACTTGCCGGTAACGAGATTGAACGAGGTATTGGGATACCGACGATCGAATCTCGGGCAAGTAACATATCGATTGACAAAGGGAATTGCGTACGGGGTTGATTGAATCCTCGACATCGTGGTTCATCCGATGAGATCATCGTGGAGCATGTGGGAGCCAACATGGGTATCCAGATTCCGCTGTTGGTTATTGACCGGAGAGTCGTCTCGGTCATGTCTGCTTGTCTCCCGAACCCGTAGGGTCTACACACTTAAGGTTCGATGACGCTAGGGTTGTGAAGATATGTATATGCAGTAACCCGAATGTTGTTCGGAGTCCCGGATGAGATCCCGGACATCACGAGGAGTTCCGGAATGGTCCGGAGGTAAAGAATTATATATGGGAAGTGCTGTTTCGGGCATCGGGACAAGTTTCGGGGTTATCGGTATTGTACCGGGACCACCGGAGGGGTCCCGTGGGCCCACCGGGTGGGGCCACCTGTCCCGGGGGGCCACATGGGCTGTAGGGGTGCGCCTTGGCCTACATGGGCCAAGGGCACCAGCCCTACTAGGCCCATGCGCCTAGGGTTTCCACCAAGGAGGAGTCCAAGTGGTGGAAGGCACCCCGAGGTGCCTTGGGGGGGAGGGAAACCCTCCCCTGGCCGCCGCACCTAGGAGATCAGATCTCCTAGGCTGCGCACCAACCCCCCTGGCACCCCTATATATAGTGGGGGGGAGAGGAGGGATTTCAGACCAGCCCCTGGCGCCTCCATCTTTCCCCGTTACATCTCTCCCTCGTAGTCTTGGCGAAGCCCTGCTTCTGTGACGCCCTGCATCCACCACCACGCCGTCGTGCTGCTGGATCTTCATCAACCTCTCCTTCCCCCTTGCTGGATCAAGAAGGAGGAGACGTCTCCCGTCCCGTACGTGTGTTGAACACGGAGGTGCCGTCCGTTCGGCGCTGGTCATCGGTGATTTGGATCACGTCGAGTACGACTACATCATCACCGTTCTTTTGAACGCTTCCGTGCGCGATCTACAAAGGTATGTAGATGCATCCAATGACTCGTTGCTATATGAACTCCTAGATTATCTTGGTGAAACGAGTAGGAAAATTTTTGTTTTCTGCAACGTTCCCCAACAGGGTTTGTGTTTCAGTCACTCACGCAACCCACTATAAGCGAATCATAAACGTATTGCAACACCCTACAGCGGAAATCCTTCACGCTTGCGCGACACGGAGGGAACCATAGGACAGCACCAAAGTAAAACATACAACTCATACCAGTCTAGATCATCAATCAACCCAAAGACAAAATATATCTACTCAAAACATCATAGGATGGCAACACATCATTGGATCATAATATGTGGCATAAAGCACCATGTTCAAGTAGGGATTACAGCGGGGTGCGGGAGAGTGGACCACGTAAAAGAGACGAGGATGGTGATGATGATGATGGTGATGTTGATGAAGACGATCACCGCGGCGATGATTCCCCTCCCGATGGCACTCCGATGCCACCGAGCGAGAGGAGGAGAGGTTCTCCCCCTTGTGCTTCCTCCTCCATGGCCTCCCCCTTGGATGGGGAGAGGTTCCCCCTCTGGTCCTTGGCCTCCATGGTGATGATGGCCCCTCCGGGATCCTCCTCCATGCCCTCCGGTGATGATGGCCCCCTCTGGCAGGGTGCCAGAGAGGGCCTAGATTGGTTTTCGGTGGCTACTGAGGCTTCTGGCGGTGGAACTCCTGATCTAGGTTAATTTTCCAAGGTTTCTGTATTTATAGGAATTTTTGGCGTCGGTCTCACGTCAAGGAGGTGCCCGAGGCATCCACGAGGCAGGGACCCACGCCCAAGGGGGGTGGGCGCGCCCCCCACCCTCGTGGACAGCCCGGGACTCTTCTGGCCCAACTCTTTTACTCCGGGGTCTTCTTTTGGTCCATAAAAAATCGTCAAAAATTGGCACGTCAATTGGACTCCGTTTGATATTCCTTTTCTGTAAAACTCAAAAACAAGGAAAAAACAGAAACGGGCACTGTGCTCTAGGTTAATAGGTTAATCCCAAAAACCATATAAAATAGCATATAAATGTATATAAAACATCCAAGGTTGATAATATAATAGCATGAATACTTCATAAATTATAGATATGTTGGAGACGTATCAGCATCCCCAAGCTTAATTCCTGCTCGTCCTCGAGTAGGTAAATGATAAAAGAAATAATTTATGAAGTGTGAATGCTAGCAAGTGCATAAGTTTCACCAATGATAGTTTCAATCACTTTTTCTAGCATCATTATATATCATAACAGTAGCTCATTTTCATAAAACTTTTCATGATCAAGTAACAAGCTATTCACATGTTAAAGTATAGATCATAAACTCTCTTGAAACTAACAAACTATATTCTCAGTCATCAAACAATTGCAATTCATCTTACTTCCAGGAAGGGTCTATGTCAGAGCTTTGATTTAGCAAACTCCACATACTCAACTATCATTTAGTCTTTCACAATTGCTGACACTCACGTGATATTTATGGGTTCAAAGTTTTAATCGGACACAGAGAAAGATAGGGGCTTATAGTTTTGCCTCCCAACGTTTTACCTCAAGGGTAATGTCAACAACAATAGTTCATGAAAACTTACATCCAATTGGATATATATATCAGGATCTTTCCAACACAATGTGCTTGCCAAAGGATAAAATGTAAAAAGGAAAGGTGAAAATCACCATGACTCTTGCATAATGGTAGAAGATAAAAGTAAAAGATAGGCCCTTCGTAGAGGGAAGCAGAGGTTGTCATGCGCTTTTATGGTTGGATGCACAAAATCTTAATGCAAAAGAACGCCACTTTATATTGCCACTTGTGATATGGACCTTTATTATGCAGTACGTCGCTTTTATTTCTTCCACATCACACGATCGTATAAAGCTTATTTTCTCCACATTAATAGATCATACATATTTAGAAGGCAATTTTTTATTGCATGCACCGATGACAACTTACTTGAAGGATCTTACTCAATCCATAGGTAGGTATGGTGGACTCTCATGGCAAAACTAGTTTAAGGAATGTTTGGAAGCACAAGTAGTATCTCTACTTGGTGCAAAGAATTTGGCTAGCATGAGGGGGAAAAACAAGCTCAACATTTTGGATGATCCAAGACAATATACTTTATTTCGGATATAAGAAAACATAACCCATTACGTTGTCTTACTTGTCCGACATCAAGCTTTTGAGAGAATTCCTTATTTAACACCGTCTTAAAATTTCTTACCTTATTTGACACTGAAAATTTCCCCCTTCCTTATTTAACACCGAGTCTAAATTTTATGCCCTTTATGACACTTTCGTTCGTTTTATGTCTTAGCGGTGTTAAATGACACCTAAAAAGACCCATTCACCCCTCATGTGGTGTGTGACCAAAAATTTACGTGTATGTGTGTACCCGGCCGAGTCGTTTTGCTAAGTGCCTGAGCCATATCTCAACTCTATACCATATCTTTTTTTAGACTAAGTGAATTAGGCTTGCTAGTTCTGTAGTAACTAAAATACAATGTATAAACTTGCAACCAACAATTGATTTGATAATTCATGCTACCAAATTGGTCGCCGTGCATTCAGTCCGGGTGACTATAAATTTTAGATTTCTATAGTCTATAGAAAAATACTACTTACTTGCTAATATAAGATGATGCCGTCAAGTGCAATTATGATTGGTAAAAGAAAGTACTTGTGCAAAGCGCCTCTGCTGCCGGTTGTGCTCATTGCCTGGGTCGCCCATCGCTGGTTTGCCGTGCTAGCTGGCTACCGGCTGCATCAGCACTGCGACCGGCT
Source organism: Triticum urartu (assembly GCF_056163025.1). Taxonomy (NCBI): domain Eukaryota; kingdom Viridiplantae; phylum Streptophyta; class Magnoliopsida; order Poales; family Poaceae; genus Triticum; species Triticum urartu. The sequence goes on along the minus strand of NC_141875.1, from coordinate 694,957,698 downwards.
ACCTGGCTGCTGGACCGCAACGCCAACTCCTCGTCTCCTCCATGTAAGTCATTCTCCGGTTTTTGGCTGGGCGGGCTCCGACACCTTTTGCCCCCACTTAGCTCCGCCAGTGCTAATATGCTTGCACGTGCAAAACTAATCAAAGATGAGCTAGCGCATGTATGTACTCGTGCATGTTTCTTCCCTGTATGTATTCTGTCTTTAAGAAAAATCTTCAACAAGTAACTTTTTCTTGGTACAAAATTCTCAACTCCATCCAGACAAAGCCACATGCTGAAGCTAAACAACCACGTAATATTTTGGTCACGTACCCATGAGGGGCAAATAGGTCTTTTCAGCTATAATTTAACACGATTAAGGCTTAAAATGAAAGAGAATGTTATAAAAGGCATAAAATTTAGACACGGTGTTAGATAGGGAAGAAAAAAAATTCCAATGTCAAATAGGGAAACAACATTTAAAATAGTGTTATATAAGGAATTTTCTCCAAGCTTTTAGCATGTCATATTTTAATGAGTGCTCACAATTACAAAAGATGTCCAATATAGTATATTTATATGTGAAATCTCTCTTCCTTCAATATTTTTTCATGAATTGTTCAAATGAACAATTCTACGTTTGCTAACTTTCAAAAAATTTACTACCTATACTTATTCTATGTGAAGTCATTACTCCCCATGGTGTAAGCATATGAAGCATATATAAATTCAGATTTATGATATTTCAATTATTCAACCATTTACTCATAGGATATACGTGAAGCACGTGAGTAAATGACAAACTACTCCAAAAGATAATAGTGAAGGACAGCGAGTAGTCAAATAATTAACTAGCCATGGGAGGATTCTTTTTCATTTAATAATTCAGATCCAATGATTTCATTCAATCAGCAAGTAAAATTGAAAATACGCTCCAAGCAAAACACATATCATGTGATGAATAAAAATATAGCTCCGAGTAAGGTATACCGATAGTTTTGAAGACGAAAGAGGGGATGCCTTCCGGGGCATCCCCAAGCTTAGGCGCTTGAGTCTTCCTTGAATATTACCTTGGGGTGGCTCGGGAATCCCCAAGCTTAGGGTCTTTCCACTCCTTATTCTCCTCATATCGATATCTTACCCAAAGCTTGAAAACTTCAATCACACAAAACTTAACGAAACTTCGTGAGATAGGTTAGTATGATAAATCGTAAACCATTCAATTTGGTAGTATCGAAGACAAGGTTCATAATTGTTCTCACACAATGCCTACTGTACCATATCATTTCTACAATTTATATTGAGAAATATAAGTCATAGAAACTAGAAAACAAGCAAACTATGCAATGAAAATAGAATCTGTCAGAAACAGAACAGTCTATAATGATCTGAACACTAACCATACTTCTGCTACTCAAACAACTATGAAATAAATTGGTGGATGTGAGGAATTTACCTATTAATCTTCTGCAAAAAGAATCATCACCAAAGCACTCTTCTGTAAAAAATGGCAGCTAATCTCGTGAGCGCAAAGTTTCTGTTTTTTACAGCAAGATCACATTAACTTTCACCCAAGTCTTCCCAAAGGTCTTACTTGGCACTTTATTGAAAGAAAAGCTATAAAACATGATTACTACAGTAGCTTAATCATGTAAACACACAAAAACAGTAAGGGTAAATATTGGGTTGTTTCCCAACAAACGCTTTTTCTTTAATGCTTTTAGCTAGGCATGATGATTTCAATGATGCTCACATAAAAGATAAGAATTGAAACATAAAGAGAGCATCATGAAGAATATGACTAGCACATTTTAACCTAACCCACTTCCTATGCCTAGGGATTTTGTGAGCACATAATTTATAGGAACAAGAATCAACTAGCATAGGAAGGCAAAACTAGTATAACTTCAAAACTTTAAGCACATAGAGAGGAAACTTGATATTATTGCAGCTCCTACAAGCATATGTTCCTCCCTCATAATATTTTTAAGTAGCATCATGAATGTATTCAACAACATAACCATCACATAAAGCATTTTTTCATGGTCTACAAGCATAGAAATTTTTCTACTCTCCACATAAGCAAAAATTCTTCTCATTCGGAATAGCGGGATCACTAGTTCCTAAAGTTGACACTCTTCCAAACCCGCTTTAGATGGTAGTGTTATTCATACTCCAAAAGATATAAGTGAAGTTCATGGAGCATTCTATAATTAATATAAACTAACCAATATCCAAGCTCAAAATGTATAAGTGAAGCACACGAAGCATTCTATAAAACCATACTCAAAATATTTAAGTGAAGCACGAAGAGAAATTCTACTTAAAAGATATAAGTGAAGCACACGAAGTATTCTATAAATTGATGAAGGGACATTCTCATACTATCATGGTTCTTTAAAGAGAAAGAAAAACACAAAGGACGCAAATCATGTGAACAAAACAAAAACCGAGGTATACCGATATTTGTTGAAGAAGAGAGATGGGATGCCAACCGGGGCATCCCCAAGCTTAGATGCTTGAGTATCCTCTGCAATATTTACTTGGGGTGCCTTGGGCATCCCCAAGCTTGAACTCTTGCCTCTATTTATTCTTCTCATATTGATAGCTCCTCGATCTTCGAACATTTCATCCACACAAAACTTTAACAAAAACTTTGTGAGATCCGTTAGTGTAATAAAGCAAATCACTACCTTTAGGTACTGTTGTGAACTCATTTTAAATTCATATTGGTGTAATATCTACTGTATTCCAACTCATCCATGGTTCATACCCCCCGATACTACTTATAGATTCATCTAAATAAGCAAACAACACATAGAAAACAGAATCTGTCTAAAACAGGACAGTCTGTAGTAATATGGAGGTTTAGTAAACTTCTGTAACTCCAAAAATTATGAAATAAATTTGAAAATTTGAAAAATTTATATATAAGTAATGTTCAAAGAGTTTCAGATCCATTTGACTCTCGAGTAAAAAAAATGTAAAATCACGCGCTACAGCCAAAGTTTTTGTTTTTGTTCTGCACATAGTAAACAAGCAATCTAATCATCCTAAAACCAAAGCTTGGCACATTATTTTCATAATACAATGGATATATACAAGGGGCTAATTATTTACAGAGGAACTTCCATGAAAAATTCTACATTGTTTCCGTGAGCATGAACACAAGTGCTCAAGGTCGACCCTCACTTCTTCAATGCATAACTTTCCAATCACTTCTCTTTTTGAAAAACTTTTTAGGCATGAGAGGCAAGTAATTTTTTTTGGTATTTTCATTCTTTTAAAAAGTTTTGTATGTTTCACCCACAACTAAACATAAACAAAAATGAAAAACAAAATCTACTTAGTGAAGAAAGCAAACAAGCACACACGAGAATATCAACCCCACGCTATTGCTCCCCGGCAACGGCGCCAGAAAAGAGCTTGATAATCCCCAAGTGCAAGGAATCATCGTAGCAATTTCCAAAGGTGGAAGTGATAAGTATGGAGTGTCGAACCCACAAGGAGCTAAAGGTAAGATCAATATTCTCTCAAGCCATAACTACCACTGATACGACTCTACGTACACCGAACGTTTGCTTCCAACTAGCAACGAGAAATAAAACTATGTTGTGGGTATGAAGAGGATAACTTTATATGATATCGGAGAGATAAAATATAAAAGTAGGTGCTGTTATCATAAAGTTAGAATATATTACTAAATATTACAAATAGCGAGTGTGTAATAATGGTGGACCGGTGTGCGGAATTGTCCTAGGCAATCGTTAACAAGACCGGTAATCACTATTGCAGTTTCATATGAGGGAGAGGCATAAGCTAACACACTTTCTCTACTTGGATCATATGCACTTATGATTATAACTCTAGCAAGCATCCACAACTACTAAAGATCATTAAGGTAAAACCCAACCATAGCATTAAAGCATCAAGTCCTCTTTATCCCATACGCAACAACCCCCTTACTCGGGTTTGTGTTTCAGTCACTCACGCAACCCACTATAAGCGAATCATAAACGTATTGCAACACCCTACAGCGGGAATCCCTCACGCTTGTGCGACACGGAGGGAACCATAGGACAGCACCAAAGTAAAACATACAACTCATACCAATCTAGATCATCAATCAACCCAAAGACAAAATATATCTACTCAAAACATCATAGGATGGCAACACATCATTGGATCATAATATGTGGCATAAAGCACCATGTTCAAGTAGGGATTACAGCGGGGTGCAGGAGAGTGGACCGCGTAAAAGAGATGAGGATGGTGACGATGATGGTGATGTTGATGAAGACGATCATCGTGACGATGATTCCCCTCCCGATGGCACTCCGATGCCACCGAGAGAGAGGAGGATAGGTTCTCCCCCTTGTACTTCCTCCTCCATGCCCCCCCCCCTTGGATGGGGAGAGGTTTCCCCTCTGGTCCTTGGCCTTCATGGTGATGATGGCCCCTCCGGGATCCTCCTCCATGCCCTTCGGTGATGATGGCCCCCTCCAAAAGGGTGCCAGAGAGGGCCTAGATTGGTTTTTGGTGGCTACGGAGGCTTCTGGCGGCGGAACTCCTGATCTAGGTTATTTTTCCAAGGTTTCTGTATTTATAGGAATTTTTGGCGTCGGTCTCACGTCAAGGAGGTGCCTGAGGCGTCCACGAGGCAGGGGCCCACGCCCAGGGGGGTGGGCGCGCCCCCACCCTCGTGGACAGCCCGGGACTCTTCTGGCCCAACTCTTTTACTCCGGGGTATTCTTTTGGTCCATAAAAAATCGTCAAAAATTGGCACGTCAATTGGACTCCGTTTGATATTCCTTTTCTGTAAAACTCAAAAACAAGGAAAAAAACAAAAACTGGCACTGGGCTCTAGGTTAATAGGTTAGTCCCAAAAACCATATAAAATAGCATATAAAACATCCAAGGTTGATAATATAATAGCATGAATACTTCATAAATTATAGATACGTTGGAGACGTATCAAGAAGCGACTTGGATCCCGGTTGTACCACTGGAGGTGACTGGGCGGCCAGGGTGGTGGGGCGGTGGCAAAGGCAAGAGAGAAAAAGGTAAGGAGAGAAAATGGGAGGATGAAGGCGCAAGGTCCGGAAGGGGTTTTGGGTGGACCGGGTGTGTCAGAGTCCTACGTGCCTATTGTCCGTACTCATGAAAAGCCCCCCCCCCCCCCCCCCCTCCACACACACACTTTGTCTCCCATGCACTTTGCCTTGGTTGGCACAACAAATTTGGACCGTGCGGTCCAGTAGTATGCGGACAGTTTGAGGGTCCACTTTGAAGATGCAAACATAAACCATGCACACATGCCACCTCGTCAAAAGCTCACCCAACATGCATGGAAATATTATACTCCCTCTGTCCCTTAATATAAGACTTGTTTCAGTTCAATGGTAGTACTACCTATATTCTATAAATATTTCTCAACTTCACAATAATGCAATAAAATATATAATATGTATTTTTAGTGTTTTCATATATTATTAATCCAAATGTTTGATGCAACCAAATATTATTAAAATATGTCAACATATTCACGCTGCAACGCGTGGGGTATTATCTCGTTTAATAGTAGCACAAGCTCACCAATTTAATTATTTGAAGAAAAAAATAGGCACTATAAGTTGATGCCCATGCAAGCTTTGGGTGGGCCTCGTTAAAAACTCGGCGTATACACTTCTGTGATCGTGGGCGCCTGCATGGACATGAACGAGATGAATCAAATTCATTAGCCGAAGGTGATGGGATAGACCCTGTTGGTGTTGGGGTAGAAGAGCCCCCAGTTCTGCTCCACGCCGTTCTCCTTGAGGTTCTCATTGAACATGGCGAACACGTACATCTCCACCTTCCGCGGCCGCCGCGGCGTGCCCTTCCCCACGTGGTTCACCAGGTTCTGGTTGTACGTCCTCGCGTTCTGCACTGACGCCGCCTTGCCGCCAGCCGACGGCCAGCCGGTCTCCGACACCACCACGTCCACGCCGCTCACCCCGAGCCGCTCCCCGGCCGCGTGCACCGCGTCCACCGACGCGTCGAACATGTTCTGGTAACCGTACTTCCCGTCCTGCACCACCGTCGCCGGCGCCGCGAACAGAGCGAAGCTGATGTCCATGTTGCGCGGGTTGCTGGTGTACAGGAAGTACGGGTACAGGTTGGCGAGCAGCGGCGCACCGGTGCGCTTCAGGAACTGCAGCACGGGGAGCAGGAACGGCTTGGACGCGTTGGTGAACTCGCCGGCGGACGGTGGGACGTGTACGGCGATGGTGGCCTGCGATATCGCCGTCGTGACCTTGATGGCGCCGCCCAGGCCGGCCGCAGCAAGCGCCCTACGGATGTTCTCCATGGCCGGGACCAGGTACCGTGTGTCGCTGCCGGCGACCTCGTTCCCGACGACGAGGTACCGGAATGAGACGGCCGGGTGGGCCTTGATGTTGGCGCCGACCCACGCGGCGGCCGCGGGCGCGCTGGTGGCCAGGCCGGGGAAGACGTTGTTGGGTACGCCGACCATGACGCTGATGCCGGTGCCTCCGAGAGCGGCCAGCGCTGCGCTGTCCGGCGCGTAGAGGCGCACGGAGGTGATGCCGTTGTCGCGGAGCATGTGGACGGCGGTGCTCGCGGGCGGCAGGTTGTTGCCGCTCATGCCGTAGCACACGCCCACGGATGCTCCTCGTGCAGTACCTTACAGATTGTATATAGGAGCAGGTGTCAATTATAACCACAAGTGAAGATCAACTGTTTGCAGTACATACACATGAACGGTTTACTTCAATGAGATCTCAAATTGTTGTTCCCTAAATATACATTCGTACAAGATAATATTTTGTTTCTTATCTTTATAATATATTTAAGATAAATCTTTTTTTTGCAAAAAATTCCCTCTTTCCTCTGTCTCTCTTTCTTCGAACTCATCAATTATCCTACGTGACACTTTTAAGATTATATCATTATACGAGCCCTAAGTATAGTCCATATGAAAACATTGACCAATATGCACCAGGACCAATATGCCTAGACGCACGGTGTTTTAGGCAGCACATATGTATTTGTAGAGTATAGAGATTACTTGTAAGATTGGAGAGAGAGGTTATTACTTGCAAGGATGGCGACGAAGACGCCGAGCCCTAGGAGCAATGCCATGTGGAGCGTAGGAGCAAGGCCTTGCGCCATTGGCGTCTTCTCCTTCTACAACGTTGATACAGTTATCTGATTGGAGGCGGTTTCTCCTCAACCAAAGGTCTGTCTTATCTTAATGAAATACTCCCATCTATATCTATATATATCAATATAAAAAAAGAGTTGCGGAGATCCAACACATCTCATCTGTTTAACCGCATATATCCAACAGTCTACATCGCTCGTGTGTTTAGCATAGACACATTGAGCATCTTTTCCTAATTAATATCATATCAATGCCAATGGTAAGTACTAAGTAATTATATACCACCTGACACATGCGGTAAGCAATCTCAATTATTAGAAATCAAGTAACGATATCCTACCTTAGTGTCAATATGTAATTAACATCTTGCCTAAAGAAGTAGATTGATGAACATACATATACAATTACTACATGGTCTCCGTCGCATACATAAGGGTGGTATAATCCCTAAGGTTTGAATCAGTGGATCTCCCTCTCATACATAATTACTCCAAAATCAATCACGGTCATAATCTCCTTTCTAAGAAGATTACTCCTTGCTAACCATGGGCTCATATCTCCTTCCTAAGAAAATCCACATAGAGTATCTCCTTCCTAACCAGTTATCAGCGACCCACTCCTGCGTAACACGCCAAATCTTTCCCTCAGTCTCAAAAAATAAACATGCAGATCGGGTGGTGTTTGAGCCTTTGAGGAGCCCAGTCTCAATCTCTGTCTCTCCATGCAAGAAAAAAAAACTCTGTCTCTCTGCGCCCATCGTCGATCTTGTGGATCTGGAGGATGTTCATTTGGTAACTCTGCACTAAATTGCTTGATGAAATGCATCAAATTTGGCTCTTCAGCAGGCAACTCTGCACTAAAAACAGAAATCATCAGCGGCAACTCGACACAGCTACAATAATAGGTGAACCCTAATTCGTAAGCGGCAACTCAAAATAGAAAACAAAAGGAGCTAGCTTTCCTGATTGGTTGTTTGGATGGTGCATGGCTGGTGTTCGTAGGTTATGGGAGCATTAAATTTTGTAGTGGTATATCCAGCTCATCAGGGATCAAATCTCGATACTTGCATTTATTCTGAATTTATTTGAGGATTTCTGACGATACGCGTTCAGTGGGAGGAGATGTTCCCGTCGACTACGAGACATTTACGTTGACTTCATAAAATCTCAAGATGGCATGCCGGCTCAGTCTCTCGGAGGTGCTTATAGGGATAGAGTGTGCGTTTGTGCGTTCGTAGGTGTGAATGTATGCACGTATTTAAGTGCTTGCGTCTGTACTGTGTTAAAAAAAATCTGTAATTATGATAGTATATATCAATTATACATATCCTTAACATCGGGGGAATGAAATGGCAAGGCCTCCCAATATGTAATTTCTTTCCCCTAAAAAAGAGAAGATAGATTTCTTCTGCAAGGTAGATCAGGGTGCAAGTGTAAGCATCACTAAAACAATCACATTGCTCTGAAAATTTTGGCCCCACTGATGATCTAGAGTCTAGACCAAGCTGGTGTCACGTAAGATTTCTACCAAGTGCAAGTGATGATTACCAAGCTCCCTTGGGCACCCATCATGTTTCCCCTGCAAACTTACACGTCTGCAACAACCAGTAGCAGAAAAATATATTAAAGCTAGCGATCATACAATGAGAATGACTCAATGAAAATACAATGTTGAATTCCCACAAAAGAGATATATAATGGTAAAACAACGAACACACATAAACAACAAATATAAGCGCTCCCGTCACCAAATAAAAATATGAGCACTCACATGTGACATGTCATTCCCTTCTTGGAAGCATCTCTTGAGGGAACTGTCCGGGTGATGTCAATGGCGGAGGTTGATGTGGATGGTTGCTGGTGCTTGCAACGATATATTTTACCCACACGGTTTTGTATCCGTGCCTATGAACGCATCAAGTCGATCTTGGTTGAGAAAAATAAGTGACGTTTGAAAATCAAAAACAACAAAAGTGAAAATGGGTATATCTAGCCTGTAAATTATTAACTGCTCTTAGAATTTGTGCTTGACTGGATTGCTTTCTCATACAGTTTATGATATCATAAACTTATGATACCTCATAGTGATTTTGACCAAAGTGGCCTATATACATGTTAGGGTCATATCAACACCATGTGTCTTCCATGTCACAAATATTCATGGAGGAATTCCATAGATTGCTTAAATGTAGTAGAATGAAAAGGTAAATGGAAATAAAAACATGCGCGGAAGGAAAAAAATCTCTAAAGAAACATTTCTTCTGATACACTAATGTAGTAGTTCTATATAAGTACACAAATGGGAAAATAAGAAACTATAAAAATATATGAAAAAGAGGCTTCTATAAGAAAATACGTTTGTTTTCTTCAAAATATAGTTATTCAGTTTCTTGTCTTTCTTAAATTTCCTTTAGATGAAGAACATGTAATGCCCATTTTTATCACATTTGGCGTAAGTCAACCATTTTGGTCAAAACTTCTTTGAGGGCCCAAATGCTATGATAATAATGTTTGAATTGCAAACTAGTCTTTAATACCCAATCTAAACCCATTCAATTGTTAAGGGGGCAAAATTACAATATGTATAGCTCTAATTCAGCTGACATACACATGTGTTTTTCTATAGGAATATATATAGCTTAACTTAGGTTTTCATTTATACCGCCCTGCAACCAGGAAAACTATTTTTTTAGAATTGTATAGTTATATATTTGTTGTTGTGAGATATGCGATATTTTCAACATTGGGCAAACCGTCACGCCTCCCGCTCCTTGGGCCCCATGGAGCGCAGTTTCGTGACTAAGGACCAAGAAATTTGTCATAAAATTTCAAGTAATGTGAAAAGAAGATTTTAAATGATAATTAATACTCCCTCCTTCCCAAAATATAAGACACGATTGACTTTGCACGGTCTTTGATTTATGACTTTGACCACTAATATATACTCCCTTCATTCCATAATGTAGTGCGCCCATTGTGGAATGGAGGGAGTATCAAAGTACATGAATTGAACATGTATAAATGGCATTGTCATTTTTGTCTTGCAAAACAATTTTATTTCAGATGTCTATATACTGATTTTATGGACATACAGATGAGAAAAGTCAAACGGCGCCTTATATTTTGGGTAGGAGGGAGTATGTGGTTACTCTGAGGGTGACTTGGGACGCACACTTGTCGAAATGCGGTAGGGAGGGGGGACACATGAATTTCTCCCGGTCTCTTTTATTCCTTTCTTCCTTGGTCGGATCCACACAAATTATATATTTTTTCCTTTTGTGGGAGTTGCCAAATCTTGAAACTTCAAAGTGTCAAGAATTCAATTTTTTGAAATTTGAAGAGTTTAAAATTCTGAAAGTCAGGCCAAGATTTATTTAAAATGTCAAATTTAGAAGTTTCAAATCAAATTACAAAAGGTGGGTCAAGATTTTTAAAGCCGGTACTAAAAATTGTCAGTGCCAATTTCCATTCCGATTAGAATATTCAATGACACCCCTTAAAAAAATAATATCCATTGAAAGATAATAAAAAACGCTTAGTAGTAAGTTCCAAATACTCCAAAAAAAATATAAGTGGTCTAAATTTGATCGTGCGGGGACATGGGCGCAATTACCCACCAATCAGAGCTAGCTGCGCTCATTATGCTGTCTTAAATGTATGGGCAAGACAAATACGTATATATTAGGAAGATATCCAAGTTAGTTCTACAGAAGTTAATTTTGATCCAACGGCGAGGTGGTTTTCATCAAACCTATCGTAAATTTTTAAGAGCATCTCCAACAGCTGCGCAATATGCCATGCGTTAAAAATCAGAATATAGAGCCAGGTTAGCCAGCTTTTGCGGCGGCCGTGCGCAGAATCCAGGGGCCGCAGCAAATTAAAGCGGCCCACGCCGCTCCAGCAGACGCGCTATATTTCATCTGTTTTTTTCTACTACGATTCGATACATATTTGGTTTTATAGATAGTTTATAGTGTTCTCATATGATAGATAATAGTTCGTCATAGCGTCGGTAGATAATAGTTCATAGTCTTTTCCTATGATAGATAATAGTTCGTCATAGCGTCTACGATACAAAATAAAACGAAAAACTACTACTACTCGTCCGACTCGGACGACTCTGTCTCGGTGATGTCCTCCTCCGACGTCGAAGCGTAGGCGTCAAGGAACCGCTCGTCACCAGAGTCCCAGGAAGACGCATCTCCTAGCGCTTCGTTGTATTTAGCGACCGCGTTCGCTTGTCCTCGCGATAGGCGGCTCACTCCTCCCTCTTCTTCGCTCTCTCCGCCCGCCTCTCGGCGAAGAACCATTCCTCGTTAATGATGTCATGCCGGAAGCGATAGCTCCACATCGCCATAGCTTGCTCATCCATCTCGGCCAGCCTGAGATGATGCTCCCGCCTCCGGTGCTTGCGACGATCCTCGTCGGTGAGAAGCCGCGGGAAAGGCGCCAACTCCTGTGCCCGCTCCCGTGTCGCCACGTCAGCGAAGTTCATGTCCTGACGGGACCACGGGAGGGGCCACGCCGCAGCGTCGTACGCGCGGGTGCCCTCCTGGGCAGTGTCGAAGGTTCCGAGACGGAGGCGCATGCCGCCGCCCGACTGAATCTCGGCGGAGTAGATGCCGGACGGACGCACGTGGATGCCGCGGTAGCCCGAACCTCCCCAGCGGCGAGGCGGCATGGTGGCGTGTCGGTGGCAGAGGGCAACAGAGGGTGATGAATAGATGGAGAGAGCGACAAAGGGCACTGCAATTTATAGGCGCGCCGCGCGCCAAATGTAGCGCCCGAGCTGCCGCCTTTTTCCCCGCGCGCACAATCGTTTCCCGCGTGCGTTAGTTTCCCGCTACCGCTGGAGCGCGCGAAAACGTCCCCCGCACTAAAAAGCCAATTTATTGCGCGCACGCGTCTTTTGGCGCGGCTGTTGGAGATGCTTTAAAAAGGATATTTTTCTTTTTAGGCCAGAATGGTATATTTAATAATACCAGAAGCTCATCAATTTATTTGAAAAAAATGGTTCACTGCAAATTGTTTTCAAGGCACGCACTTGCGCGTGCTTAGTGCTTTGTTATAGGTAGGCGGCACAAGTATAAGTTCGAGGCACAAGTATGATAAGTCATGAAGCGATGCACGGACATGCGAACGTCATTTATTTGACATTTACGTGACCATGGGCGCCTACATGGACACGGACGACGTACGAGATCAATTTAAAATGAAGGTGATGGGGTAGACCCTGTCGGTGGTCGGATAGAAAAGGCCCCAGTTCTGCTCCACGCCGTTCTCCTTGAGGTTCTCATTGAACATGGCGAAGACGTACGTCTCCACCTTCCACGGTCGCCGCGGCGTGCCCTTCCCCACGTGGTTCACCAGGTTCTGGTTGTACGTCCTCGCGTTCTCCACTGACACCGCCTCGTCGCCCGCGGACGGCCATCCCGTTTCCGACACCACCACATCCACGCCGCTCACCCCTAGCCGCTCCACTGCCGCGTGCACCGCGTCCACACTCGCGTCGAACATGTTCTGGTACCCATACTCGCCGTCCTGCACCACCGTCCCCGGCGCCGTGAACAGCATGAAGTTGAGGTTCAGGTCACCGGCGGCGTTGTACGTGTAGACGAAGTACGGGTATAGGTTGGCGAGGAGCGGCGCCCCGGTGCGCTCCAGGAACTGCAACACGGGGAGCAGGAACGGCTTGGACTCGTTGGTGAACTCGCCGGCGGACGGCGGGACGTGCACGGCGATTGTGGCCTGCGATATCGACGTCGTGACATTGATGGCGCCGCCCAGGCCGGCCGCCGCAAGCGCGCTCTGGACGTTCTCCATGGCAGGTACCACGAACCGCGTGTCGCCCCTGGCGACCTCGTTGCCGACGACGAGGTACTGGAATGAGACGGCCGGGTGGGCCTGGATGTTGGTGCGGACCCACGCGGCGGCCGCGGGCGCGCTGGTGGCCAGGTCGTCGAGGACGTTGTTGGGCACGCCGACCATGACGCTGATGCCGGTGCCTCCGAGGGCGGCCAGCGCTGCACTGTCCGGCGCGTAGAGGCGCACCGAGGTGATGCCGTTGTCGCGGAGCATGGAGACGACGGTGCTCGCGGGCGGCAGGTTGTTGGCGCTCATGCCGTAGCACACACCCACCGACGCCTCTCGTGCAGTAGTAGTAGTCGTACCTTGCAGATTGTACATATATAGGAGCAGGTGTCAATTATAACCCCAACTGAAGATCAACTGTTTGCAGTACATAGCATACACATGAAGGGTTTACTTAAACAAAAGACAACTTTGTAAAACCGAATTGAATTTTCTATTTCAAAAAGGGGGTTTTACCCCGGCCTCTGCATCAGAAAGATGCATATGGCCATATTATTAAAACGCAAAAGAAAAAAAATGAATTGAAATGGAATCTCAAAATGTTGTTCCCTAAATATACATTCGTACAAGATAATATTTTGTTCCTTATCTTTACATAGAAGATATACGTTCTTTTTTTCTCGCAAAAATCCCTCTTTTCTCTGTCTCTCACTTTGAACTCATCAATTATCCTACACGACACTCAAGATAATAGCAATATTATACACGCCCTAATTACAATCCATATGAAAACATTGACCAACATGCACCAGAACCGATATGCTAGACGCACAATGTTTTAGGCAGCACATATGTATTTCTAGAGTATTGAGATTACTTGCAAGATCGGAGACGAGAGAGATTATTACTTGCAAGGATGGAGACGAAGACGACAATCCCGAGGAGCAATGCCATGTGAAGCGTAGGAGCAAGGCCTTGCACCATTGGCGTCTTCTCCATCTACAACGTTGATACAATAATCTGATCAAAGGCGGTTCCCTCAAAAGAAGATCAGTCTTATCTTAATAAAATAGTCCTATCTATGTCTATATATACGAGATATCACTATAAAAAGAGAGAGTTGCGGAGATCTAACACATCTCATCCGTTCAACCTCATCTATCCAACGGTGTACATCACTCGCGTGTTTAGCATAAACACATTTATTATCTTTTCCTAATTAATTTCATGCCTAATATCAATGCCAATGCTTAGTAAGTAATTACATACCACGTGACACATGTTGTAAGCAATCCAAACTATTCAAAAAAAAGCAAGTAATTATATCCTACCTTAATATCAATATGTAACTAACATCTTGCCTAAAGACCAAAACTAGAGAGATGAACATATGTAATTAGTCCATGATCTCGGTCGCATACATATAAAGGGGGTACTCCCTAAGGTTCGAATCAGTGGATCTCCCTCTAATACATAATTACTCCAGAAGCTCTCGAATCAGGCTTTTGCCCCGTTTTATAAATAAAGCAACCAATCAGTCCAACAAGAACTAGCAACATACCAATACACATAGTCTGGGGGCACAACACAAGAAAGCCCAAAGAAAACATAAAAAAGACCACCAAGTGGTTGTCACATAAAGAGGTCGTCGGCGAAGCTACTCGACGTGCCATAGCCTATAATGCATCCGGCATCCACCCTAGACGCTCCTGATCCGGTTGTCTAGTCAGCGAGTGCCAGTGTTGCAGGAACTCAAGAAATTTGAAGAAAGAGTCAGAGGCGCGTCGCAGAAAGACCCTCTCGATCACCATCCTATTACGCGTCGTCTGTATTGTCCAAGAAAGTGCAACAAAGATCAGCTAGAAGAGACGTCTTTGCCTTCCAGTCTGCATCGCTCTGGCTTGAAGGAAGTCTGCAAGATCCGTCGCCTCCCACTCAGGCGCGAGGGCCTCCCGGACAAAGCTCCACACCGATCTAGCCACCATGCACGAAAAGAGGATATGTGTCCCATTTTCCAGAACGCCACACAAGGGGCACAACCCATTACCCGGAGCTTGCCGCTTCAGCACCCCTATCCCAGACAGGAGGCGATCCCACAACAATTGCCAGACAAAAAAAATAATCATCAAGGGGAGAGGCTGTTGGGGAACGTAGCATAAATTCAAAATTTTCCTACGTGTCACCAAGATCTATCTATGGAGTCATCTAGCAACGAGGGAGGAGTGGATCTACATACCCTTGTAGATCGCGCGCGGAAGCGTTCAAGAGCACGTGGTTGATGGAGTCGTACTCGTCATGATCCAAATCACCGATGATCCTAGCACCGAACGGACGGCACCTCCGCGTTCAACACACGTACGGAGCAGCGACGTCTCCTCCTTCTTGATCCAGCAAGGGGGAAGGAGAGGTTGATGGAGATCCAGCAGCACGACGGCGTGGTGGAGGAAGTAGCGGGATTCCAACAGGGCTTCGCCAAGCGCTGCGGGAGGAGGGAGATGTGTCATGGGAGGGAGAGGGAGGCGCCAAGGCTTAGGTTTGGTTGCCCTCCCTTCCCCCCACTATATATAGGGCCAAGGGAGAGGGGGGAGGTGCAGCCTTGGCCCTTCCTCCAAGGAAGGGTGCGGCCAGGGAGGAGTCCCTCCTCCCCAAGGCACCTAGGAGGTGCCTTCCCCCTTTAGGACTCTTCCTTTCCCTCTTCTCTTGGCGCATGGGCCTCTTGGGGCTGGTGCCCTTGGCCCATATAGGCCAAGGCGCACCCCCTACAGCCCATGTGGCCCCCCGGGGCAGGTGGCCCCACCCGGTGGACCCCCCGGGACCCTTCCGGTGGTCCCGGTACAATACCGGTGACCCCAAAACTTGTCCCGATGGCCGAAATAGCACTTCCTATATATAATTCTTTACCTCCGGACCATTTCGGAACTCCTTGTGACGTCCGGGATCTCATCCGGGACTCCGACCAACTTTCGGGTTACCGCATACTAATATCTCTATAACCCTAGCGTCACCGAACCTTAAGTGTGTAGACCCTACGGGTTCGGGAGACATGCAAACATGACCGAGATGACTCTCCGGTCAATAACCAACAGCGGGATCTGGATACCCATGTTGGCTCCCACATGTTCCACGATGATCTCATCGGATGAACCACGATGTCAAGGACTTAATCAATCCCGTATACAATTCCCTTTGTCTAGCGGTACGATACTTGCCCGAGATTCGATCGTCGGTATCCCGATACCTTGTTCAATCTCGTTACCGGCAAGTCTCTTTACTCGTTCCGTAACACATCATCCCGTGATCAAATCCTTGATCACATTGTGCACATTATGATGATGTCCTACCGAGTGGGCCCAGAGATACCTCTCCGTCACACGGAGTGACAAATCCCAGTCTCGATTCGTGCCAACCCAACAGACACTTTCGGAGATACCCGTAGTGTACCTTTATAGCCACCCAGTTACGTTGTGACGTTTGGCACACCCAAAGCACTCCTACGGTATCCGGGAGTTGCACAATCTCATGGTCTAAGGAAATGATACTTGACATTAGAAAAGCTTTAGCATACGAACTACACGATCTAGTGCTATGCTTAGGATTGGGTCTTGTCCATCACATTATTCTCCTAATGATGTGATCCCGTTATCAACGACATCCAATGTCCATGGTCAGGAAACCGTGACCATCTATTGATCAACGAGCTAGTCAACTAGATGCTTACTAGGGACATGGTGTTGTCTATGTATCCACACATGTATTTGAGTTTCCTATCAATACAATTCTAGCATGGATAATAAACGATTATCATGAACAAGGAAATATAATAATAATCAATTTATTATTGCCTCTAGGGCATATTTCCAACAGTCTCCCACTTGCACTAGAGTCAATAATCTAGTTCACATCGCCATGTGATTAACACTCACAGGTCACATCCCCATGTGACTAACATCCAAAGAGTTTACTAGAGTCAATAATCTAGTTCACATCACTATGTGATTAACACTCAAAGAGTTCTGAGTTTGATCATGTTGCTTGTGAGAGAGGTTTTAGTCAACGGGTCTGCAACATTCAGATCCGTATGTACTTCGCAAATTTCTATGTCATCTTGTAGATGCAACTACTATGCTACATTTGGAGCTATTCCAAATAACTGTTCTACTTGGAGCTATTCTAAATTGTTGCTCCATTATACGTATCCGGTATCTCTACTCAGAGCTATCCGGATAGGTGTTAAGCTTGCATCGACGTAACTCTTTACGTCGAACTCTTTATCACCTCCATAATCGAGAAAATTCCTTAGTCCACTAGTTACTAAGGATAACTTTGACCGCTGTCCTGTGATCCATTCTTGGATCACTCTTGTACCCCTTGACTGACTCATGGCAAGGCACATTTCAGGTGCGGTACACAGCATAGCATACTGTAGAGCCTATGTCTTAAGCATAGGGGACGACCTTCGTCCTTTCTCTCTATTCTGCCGTGGTCGAGCTTTAAGTCTTAACTTCATACCTTACAACTCAGGCAAGAACTCCTTCTTTGACTGATCCATCTTGAACACCTTCAAGATCATGTCAAGGTATGTGCTCATTTAAAAGTACCATTAAGCGTTTTGATCTATCCTTATAGATCTTGATGCTCAATGTTCAAGTAGCTTAATCCAGGCTTTTCATTGAAAAACACTTTCCAAATAACCCTATATGCTTTCCAGAAATTCTACATCATTTCCGATCAACAATATGTCAACAACATATATTTATCAGAAATTCTATAGTGCTCCCACTCACTTCTTTGGAAATACAAATTTCTCATAAACTTTGTATAAACCCAAAATCTTTGATCATCATCAAAGCATACATTCCAACTCCGAGATGCTTACTCCAGTCCTTAGAAGGATTCTGGAGCTTTGCATACTTATTAGTATCTTTCAGGATTGACAAAACCTCCCGGTTGTATCACATACAACCTTTCCTCAAGAAAACCGTCGAGGAAACAATGTTTTGACATCCTATCTGCAAGATTTCGTAAATAATGCAGCAATCGCTAATATAATTCCAACAGACTCTTAGCATCGCTACGAGTGAGAAAGTCTCACTGTAGTCAACTCCTTGAACTTGTCGGAAACGACAAGTCGAGCTTTCTTAATGGTGACATTTACCATCATTGTCCGTCTTCCTTTTAAAATCCATCTGCACTCAACAGCCTTACGACCATCGAGTTGTTCTGCCAAAGTCTACACTTTGTTTTCATACATGGATCCTCTCTCGGATTTTATGGCCTCGAGCCATTTATCGGAATCCGGGCCCACCATCGCTTCTCCATAGCTCGTAGGTTCATTGTTGTCTAGCAACATGACTTCCAAGACAGGATTACGTACCACTCTGAAGTAGTACGCATCCTTGTCATCCCACGAGGTTTGGTAGTGACTTGATCTGAAGTTTCATGATCACTATCATAAGCTTCCACTTCAATTGGTGTAGGTGCCACAGGAACAACTCCTGTGCCCTGCCACACACTAGTTGAAGAGACGGTTCAATAACCTCATCAAGTCTCCACCATCCCCCCACTCAATTCTTTCGAGAGAAACTTTTCCTCGAGAAAGGACCCGATTCTGGAAACAATCCCTTATTGCTTTCGGATCTGAGACAGGAGGTATACCCAACTGTTTTGGGTGTCCTATGAAGATGCATTTATCCGCTTTGGGTTCGAGCTTATCGTCCTGAAACCTTTTCACATAAGCGTCGCAGCCCCAAACTTTTAAGAAATGATAGCTTAGGTTTCTCTAAACCATAGTTCATACGGTGTCATCTCATCGGAATTACGTGGTGCCCTATTTAAAGTGAATGTGGTTGTCTTTAATGCCTAACCCATAAACTATCGTGGTAATTCGATAAGAGACATCATGGTATGCATCATATCCAATAGGGTGCAGTTATGATATTCGGACACACCATCACGCTACGGTGTTCCAGGCTGTATTAGTTGTGAAACAATTTCCACAATGTCTTAATTATGTGCCAAACTCGTAATTCAGATATTCATCTCTATGATCATATCATATATCTTTTATCCTCTTGTCACGACGATCTTTCAACTTCACCCTGAAATTACTTGAACCTTTCAATAATTCAGACTCGTGATTCATCAAGTAAATGTACTCAACATCTACTCAAATCACCTGTGAAGTAAGAACATAACGATATCCACTACACGCCTCAGCACTCATTGGACTGCACACATCAAAATGTATTACTTCCAACAAGTTGCTTTCTAGTTCCATTTTACTGAAAACGAGGCTTTCAGTCATCTTGCCCATGTAGTATGATTTGCATGTCTCAAGTGATTCAAAATCAAGTGAGTCCAAATGGTCCATTTGCATGGAATTTCTTCATGCATATACACCAATAGACATGGCTCGCATGTCTCAAACTTTTCAAAAACGAGTGAGCCCAAAGATCCATCAACATGGAGCTTCTTCATGCGTTTTACACCGATATGACTTACGTGGCAGTGCCACAAGTAGGTGGTACTATCATTACTATCTTTTGGCATGAACATGTGTATCACTACGATCGAGATTCAATAAACCATTCATTTTAGGTGTAAGACCATTGAAGGTATTATTCAAATAAACAGAGTAACCATTATTCTCCTTAAATGAATAACCGTATTGCGATAGACATAATCCAATCACGTCTATGCTCAACGCAAACACCAAATAACAATTATTTAGGTTTAACACCAATCTCGATGGCAGAGGGAGCGTGCGATGCTTGATCATATCAACATTGGAAACACTTCCAACACATATCGTCAGCTCACCTTTAGCTAGTCTCCGTTTATTCCGTAGCTATTATTTCGAGTTACTAACACTTAGCAACTGAACCGGTATCTAATACCCTGGTGCTACTAGGAGTACTAGTAAAGTACACATCAACACAATGTATATCCAATGTACTTCTATCGACCTTGCTAGCCTTATCATCTACCAAGTATCTAGGGTAATGCTGCTCCAGTGGCTGTTCCCCTTATTACAGAAGCACTTAGTCTCAGGTTTGGGTTCAACCTTGGGTTTCTTCACTAGAGCAGCAGCTGATTTGCCATTTCATGAAGTATCCCTTCTTGCCCTTGCCCTTCTTGAAACTAGTGGTTTCACCAACCATCAACAATTGATGCTCCTTCTTGATTTCTACTTTTGTGGTGTCAAACATCGCGAATATCTCAAGGATCATCATATATGTCCCTGATATATTATATTTCATCACGAAGCTCTAGAAGCTTGGTGGCAATGACTTTGGAGAAACATCACTATCTCATCTGGAAGATCAACTCCCACTCGATTCAAGTGATTGTTGCACTCAGACAATCTGAGCACAAGCTCAACAATTGAGCTTTTCTCCCTTAGTTTGCAGGATAAGAGAATCGTCGGAGGTCTTATACCTCTTGACGTGGGCACGAGCCTGAAATCCCAATTTCAGCCCTCGAAACATCTCATATGTTTCGCGACGTTTTAAAACGTCTTCGGTGCCTCAACTCTAAACCGTTTAACTGAACTATCACGTAGTTATCAAAATGTGTATGTCAGATGTTCGCAACATCCACAGACGACGTTCGAGGTTCAGCACACTGAGCGGTGCATTAAGGACATAAGCCTTCTATGAAGCAATGAGGACAATCCTCAGTTTACGGACCTAGTCCGCATAATTGCTACTACCAACTTTCAACTAAATTTTCTCTAGGAACATAACTAAACAGTAGAACTGAAGCGCGAGCTACGACATAATTTGCAAAATCCTTTTGACTATGTTCAGGATAAACAAGTTCATCTTATGAACTCCCACTCAGATAGACATCCCTCCAGTCATCTAAGTGATTACATGATCCGAGTCAACTAGGCCGTGTCCGATCATCACGTGAGACGGACTAGTCATCATCGGTGAACATCTTCATGTTGATCGTATCTGCCATACGACTCATGCTCGACCTTTCGGTCTTCTATATTCCGAGGCCATGTCTGTACACATGCTAGGCTCGTCAAGTCAACCTAAGTGTTTGCATGTGTAAATCTGTCTTACACCCGTTGTATGTGAACGTTTGAATCAAACACCCGATCATCACGTGGTGCATTGAAACAACGAACTGTCGCAACGGTGCACAGTTAGGGGGAACACTTTCTTGAAATTTTAATGAGGGATCATCTTATTTACTACTGTCGTTCTAAGTAAACAAGATGTATAAACATGATAAACATCACATGCAATCAAATAATAGTGACATGATATGGCTATCATCACTTTGCTCCTTTTGATCTCCATCTTCGGGGCTCCATGATCATCATCGTCACCGGCATGACACCATGATCTCCATCACCATGATCATGATCTCTATCATCGTGTCTTCATGAAGTTGTCTCGTCAACTATTACTTTTACTACTACAGCTAACAGTTAGCAATAAAGTAAAGTAATTACATGACGTTTATGTTGACACGCAGGTCATAAATAAATAAAGACAACTCCTATGGCTCCTGCCGGTTGTCATACTCATCGACATGCAAGTCGTGATTCCTATTACAAGAACATGATCAATCTCATACATCACATATATCATTCATCACATCCTTTGGCCATATCACATCACATAGCATACCCTGCAAAAACAAGTTAGACGTCCTCTAATTGTTGTTTGCATGTTTTACGTGGCTGCTATGGGTTTCTAGCAAGAACGTTTCTTACCTACGCAAAGACCACAACGTGATATGCCAATTGCTATTTACCCTTCATAAGGACCCTTTTCATCGAATCCGATCCGACTAAAGTGGGAGAGACTGGCACCCGCTAGCCACCTTATGCAACTAGTGCATGTCAATCGATGAAACCTGTCTCACGTAAGAGTACGTGTAAGGTCGGTCCGGGCCGCTTCATCCCACGATGCCGCCGAATCAAGATAAGACTAGTAACGGCAAGCATATTGAACAAAATCAACGCCCACAACTACTTTGTGTTCTACTCGTGCATAGAAACTACGCATAGACCTAGCTCATGATGCCACTGTTGGGGAACGTAGCATAAATTCAAAATTTTCCTACGTGTCACCAAGATCTATCTATGGAGTCATCTAGCAACGAGGGAGGAGTGGATCTACATACCCTTGTAGATCGCGCGCGGAAGCGTTCAAGAGAACGTGGTTGATGGAGTCGTACTCGTCGTGATTCAAATCACCGATGATCCTAGCGCCGAACGGACGGCACCTCCGCGTTCAACACACGTACGGAGCAGCGACGTCTCCTCCTTCTTGATCCAGCAAGGGGGAAGGAGAGGTTGATGGAGATCCAGCAGCACGACGGCGTGGTGGAGGAAGTAGCGGGATTCCAACAGGGCTTCGCCAAGCGCTGCGGGAGGAGGGAGATGTGTCATGGGAGGGAGAGGGAGGCGCCAGGGCTTAGGTTTGGTTGCCCTCCCTTCCCCCCCACTATATATAGGGCCAAGGGAGAGGGGGGAGGCGCAGCCTTGGCCCTTCCTCCAAGGAAGGGTGCGGCCAGGGAGGAGTCCCTCCTCCCCAAGGCACCTAGGAGGTGCCTTCCCCCTTTAGGACTCTTCCTTTCCCTCTTCTCTTGGAGCATGGGCCTCTTGGGGCTGGTGCCCTTGGCCCATATAGGCCAAGGCGCACCCCCTACAGCCCATGTGGCCCCCCGGGGCAGGTGGCCCCACCCGGTGGACCCCCCGGGACCCTTCCGGTGGTCCCGGTACAGTACCGGTGACCCCGAAACTTGTCCCGATGGCCGAAATAGCACTTCCTATATATAATTCTTTACCTCCGGACCATTTCGTAACTCCTCGTGACGTCCGGGATCTCATCCAGGACTCCGAACAACTTTCGGGTTACCGCATACTAATATCTCTATAACCCTAGCGTCACCGAACCTTAAGTGTGTAGACCCTACGGGTTCGGGAGACATGGAGACATGACCGAGATGACTCTCCGGTCAATAACCAACAGTGGGATCTGGATACCCATGTTGGCTCCCACATGTTCCACGATGATCTCATCGGATGAACCACGATGTCAAGGACTTAATCAATCCCGTATACAATTCCCTTTGTCTAGCGGTACGATACTTGCCCGAGATTCGATCGTCGGTATCCCGATACCTTGTTCAATCTCGTTACCGGCAAGTCTCTTTACTCGTTCATTAACACATCATCCCGTGATCAACTCCTTGATCACATTGTGCACATTATGATGATGTCCTACCGAGTGGGCCCAGAGATACCTCTCCGTCACACGGAGTGACAAATCCCAGTCTCAATTCGTGCCAACCCAACAGACACTTTCGGAGATACCCGTAGTGTACCTTTATAGCCACCCAGTTACGTTGTGACGTTTGGCACACCCAAAGCACTCCTACGGTATCCGGGAGTTGCACAATCTCATGGTCTAAGGAAATGATACTTGACATTAGAAAAGCTTTAGCATACGAACTACACGATCTAGTGCTATGCTTAGGATTGGGTCTTGTCCATCACATTATTCTCCTAATGATGTGATCCCGTTATCAACGACATCCAATGTCCATGGTCAGGAAACCGTGACCATCTATTGATCAACGAGCTAGTCAACTAGATGCTTACTAGGGACATGGTGTTGTCTATGTATCCACACATGTATTTGAGTTTCCTATCAATACAATTCTAGCATGGATACTAAACGATTATCATGAACAAGGAAATATAATAATAATCAATTTATTATTGCCTCTAGGGCATATTTCCAATAGAGGCGCCTCCCAAAGTGGCATGACCCATTGAATCATCGGCGTCCTACACCACGCACGATATGCCAACGCCACAGAAAAATCTCCCGAGGGAGAAAGGCGCCATTGCATAGAGTCATGGTCACTGGCCAGCACATGCGGTAGGGTCGTCAGCTCTAACACCTCCACCGGGCCAAATGAGTGACGAAACAAGATGTTCCATTGCCCATTTTGGACCGCCTTCGAGGCTAAGAGCAACAGATTCACGCATATTGCAAACAACTCAGGGAACCCTGTGTAAAGAGGGGTTTCCTCCACCCAACGATCTAACCAAAAACATGGCCCCTCCGCCATTCCCATTCGAGAAGGACAACCCAGGCGAATATCATGTTTGATCCTCTGGATCGACTGCCAAAATTGGAAGCCCTCCATGCGATCGCAAGCTAGTAGTGGCATGCCCCAAAGGTACTTTGCTTGAATAAGCTGCAGCCATAGTCCCCCTCCCCGCGGATGATCCGCCAAACCCACCTAAGCATGAGGGCAACATTCATCCGACGGGAGGCCAGTATACCCAACCCACTCATATCCGTGGGCAGGCAGATGTCGTCCCACTTCACCATGTGGTACTTCTCGCTTTTGGTCATCGCTTGCCAGAAGAAACAGACAATGACTTTATCGAACGAACCATGCACTCCCTCCGGCAAAATATATACCCCCAGCATGTACATGGGAGACTAAAGATATTAGAGTCAATCACGGTCATAATCTCCTTCCTAAGAAAATTACTCCTTCCTAACCAAGCGCCCATATCTCGTTCCTTCTAAGAAAATTCATATAGAGTATCCCCTTCCTAACCAGTTATGACCAAAAAGCCCCCCCGCCCCCCCGCGCGCGCTTTATATATAACGGAACCATCACCACAACACTCGAGATGAAGATACAAATGCACTCCACCACGACACTCAACACACACACCCAAGGCGAGATACAAAGGCGCCGAGCACCGAAACTCCACCCGACGACGACCAAACAACCTAATGATAAGCAAAGAAGAACTGCTTGGGACGACGAAGATCACCATGAAGATGAGCAATCCGCCGAGGAGCGGTGAGACGGTCACGGCCGGAGCGAGGACTCCAATACGATGCCTTCGGGAAGGATACGGCCAAAGGTAGCCGCCACCGTCTGATCCCGAAGGTCATGTTTTCACCCGGAGTGGCACCAAAGGAGTGGGAGCACCACGACGGAGCATACAAGGAGAAGAACGATGTCCATGGACGCCACCTCTGTCGGCCAGTACATAGACTGGGCAAGTGGTGTACCCCGGTGCTCCTACCCCTCCGTCGCATCCCCTTCCTAACCACTTATCAGCGACCCACTCCTGCCTAACACGCCCAACACAGAGACAGAGCCACCGGGTGGTGTTTGAGGAGCCAAATGTACATCCTCGTATTTTCTTGCGCTGTGCCGCAGTCTTACCATGGACACAGGCCGGGTCCTATCGTGGCGGACGATGGGCAACATTCTGCTCGAGCGCGGCAAGGACGTGCTAGAAGCAGCCGTTCGGAGGAAGGCCTCGACGAGACGGCTGGCGTTGGCCTCGAGATGTTGACAACTGCCCCAGATCGATACTGTTGCCAACTGCATCTTCAAGGACTCACAGTAGGGCACCGTTTACGGAGGACATGGCGAGCGTTCTGCGCGTGTCTGCCAATCGATCGATCTCGTGGATCTGCAGGATGTTCATTACGTAACTTTGTGTACGTTACTTATTTTTATGCTTTACCAATTGGTTGATGAAATGCATCAAATTTGGCTCTGTAGCAGAAAATAGAAAACAAAAGGAGCTAGCTTTCCTGATTGATTGTGAGCATTGGATTTGGCGCATGGCTGCTGTTTGCAGGATATGGGAGCATTGAATTTTGTGACAATTCAGCAAACACCAACAGAAAGTGCATTGAATGTCTCTATCATGGTGCTGTCCCACCCCGGTTTTGACCCTTCCGATTCAAATTTGCCTACCTTTTTCAAGTCCACGTAATATTTTGAAATTCGGTTACTTTTTTCTAATACGTGAACCTTTTTAAAATTTGTGTATTTTTTTAAATCTGCGTACTTTTTCCAAGTTCATGTACTTTTTCAAATATGCGTATTTTTTAATAGTTCATTTAGTTTTTTTAAGTTCATTTAATTTTTCAAAATTGATGTACCATTTCATATTCGAGTACATTTTTTTGAAAGAGTTCATGCATTTGAAAAATTTATGCGAACTTGAAAAAAAACGTGGATATGGACTTCTTTTACGCAAAAATATGTGGATTTCAAAAATTATTTCTACCTGAAACAAGTACGTGAATTTCAAACAAAGTTCATGGATTATAAAAGGCACACGGATTTGAAAACAAATGTGGACTTTGAAAAGCATGTGGATTTGAAATAATTATGCAAATTTCAAAAACAGTTCAGGGCTTTGAAAAATACTTGGATTTGATAAAATTACACAAACTTGGAAAAAATACGGGGATTTGGAAAAAGTACGTAAATGTTAGAAAATCACGGATTTGAAAAAAGTATGCGAATTTCAGAATAGTTCGCTGATTTGAGAAAAGTATGTTTATTTATAGAAAAATACGTGACCTTGAAAAAATTATGCGGAGTTGAAAAGTGCATGTGAATTCCAAAAAGTTCATGGATATAAGAAAATTACAGGAATATGAGTGAGCACCGGTCAAAACAGGGGTAGGTCAACACCAAAACCGGTCAAAACTGAGTCCAGGGACGAATCTTGCCTGGTTTCGGTAGTTGGGGGTGCAAGTTGCCCGGTTTTGATGTTGAGGGACCAAATCTAGACTTCACCAAGAGTTGGGGGACGAAAAGCATACTTTTCTCTTTTGTCAATTTATTCAGTTTATGTGTACATTCCTGTAAGATAACGTTTGCATACAATATGTCACAAGGATATCTTTGCGCAAGATCATAATGAACACATCTTCTGGAGATGATCTTCATGTAAATCATATACTACCACATGAGTGATTGATATTTTTTTTGTAAGTTTGGTTAAATTAGAGGTACTTTAACTTCAGACAAAGCTTATATATAGATCAAAAAAGACTAGAGGGAGTATGTTAGAAAGGAATACTAGACTAGCAAAACAGGTATTTTTATTTGTCCGGTTCATCCGTAGGCTGTGCATAGGACGTCATATACTCTCGTACATCTCACTTGTGGGTAAAAGCAAGCAGAGGCTGCACCGGGTTCTGTTACCATGCGTTAGAACTTCCCATGTCCAACTCAGTGAAGTGAATAATTCTATGCATACACAGGAAATCACGTCAATGGGGCAAGGTTTTCTCTCAACTGATGACTTGACTTCTCCTTTGAACGAAGGATTTTGTGTCGTACGATGTACCCTAAAAAGTCTCGGAAGAAGATACATGTAGGACCGGAGTTCATAGGCCCAGCAAATGCCCATAAGGCCTCAGATCCCCTGTTCCGGGCAACGACGACACCGCGATGGCGTTCTCCTTCCTGAAGTCGTTGCTTGGGCATGCTCGAGTGGTGGTGGAGTTGGCGGCGGTTCGATGACGGCGTGAGTTGGCATGGCTTCATCTTCTGCAGGTTGCTCAGTCCAGGTGCAGATGGCCCCTGCCGCTAGTGTGTGGGTATCGGTGTCGTTCTCGATGCTGGTGGTATGCGTTGGGTTTTGGCGACTCCTACCGTTGACCGATGTATGGTGCTGCCCTTTCTGGCCTTCTATGTGGTTCAGCGCCTTCGTTCGATATCTCAAGTCCGGCGTTCCGTCTCGTCGCTGTCGAGGATGGTGCTTGGGTGGTCGGGCTCCCGTTGCTTGTGGGTCTACTCCTGTTGTCTCTCCTTGGGCAGCTTGGCACCTTGATTTGGGTTCTAAGGAACCACTCTGCCGCTCGCCGGTGCAACACCCATCGAGCCTTGGTGAAAGGATAGTGGTCCTTTGCGGCGGCGGACACAAATCTTTGTTGCCCATGTTTGGTTCTTTGGTGTCAGTCAGCGACCACAATAGTTGCACGGTGGTGCCCTCCTCCCGTGGCTTTAGCAGGTTAGTTGGTGTAGGCGTGGTAGCGGTCGTTGGCAACGACATGGTGTGCTCTTGGCCGCTGTTGGTCGCCTTGGAGTTGTTCTACTTAGCACCTTGTATCTCCTTCTTCCAGATTTCCCCTTTCTCTTGTATGCTCCTGCCATATAATCCTTGTCAGTTGATGGCTTTGTTAATTCAAAGTCCGACTAGGTTCGAGCTCTTCTCGGGCTCGGCCAGCGCCTTTTCTTCAAAAAAAAGTTTTATAGCCTAATTCTATTGAAAGGTAGCATTAAATGGTTTATCTTCATTTTTTTCCATCTCAATAATTTACAAGTGGTATGGTAGGTCGTTGTAATTTCTGTGGTCATTTTACTCACTATATATGTCAGTGTGAATTATTTTGGCCAGAAAGAATTGTAGGAAACCTCAAATAGCTTCCAAATATTTCCATATGCTTTTTATGAAGCCATGAATCTTTGGTCTTGTCCTAAATATTTGTTCACGTGTTATACTTGGTCGTGTTGACCATGTTTCTTTTGGAAGTACTTGGTGTCTGATGAAATTTTGCCAGGCCTTGGTATGGGATGTATTTTTATAATATCCCACCTAATTATATAGGAATACGTTTCATGGACTTGGAAGAGGAGATGAACATGGCAGTGTATGTGATAGTCACACATAGTAATCACTTCTCGATTGCACAAGGCAAACTGTACTGAGCTTAGTCACTGATACGCTGCGTACAACACGCATACGCATACAATTAATAGGCCATGTACATACTCGTACACGAGTCATGCTGCTGGCCGGATGTTAAAGGAGCCGGAACCTGGTGCGTGCTCTTGCAATTAATATCTTCTTTAGTTTTCTTTTTTTGAAATTAATATCTTCTTTAGTTCAGAGCACGAGAAACCGAAGTCGACTAACGCCAGGAATCTCAAGGTGTGTGTATCTACGGCGTCCTGCAAGAGGCCGTACCTTGTGTTAATGGGCTAATTGTAACTGGGCCCTTCAATCCTTCGGCCTTTCTTTTAAACAAATAAATAGTACTGGCTAGCCAATGTGCGCGTTCGGTTCAGAACTTGAGATACACCTGGAGTCAGAGTAATAACGTTTGGCTTAGTCCCACACGGAAAGATTAACAGGATTGGCTCTCCAAAGATGAGTATATAGCTAGAGGGTAGGGCGACCTTTAAACATACTTACCTGGACGGGGTCTATGAGCGATCAAGAAGGCTCATGGCCTAGATCAATGGTTCACATTGCACATAGTGAGTGCGTTGATCTACCCTCTTCTTTGGGAGAGTGGAAGTCATAATTTGTGATAGAGGGGGTACGCGTCCGCGCGGCCCCTGCCAAATTATGAAATTAAATTTTATTGGCCAATTAAAAGAAATATTGTGTTAATCTTTTTTTCATTAAAACTCTGATCATATTTAGTATTTATAACAGATAAAGGAAGGTAGGAGTCCATAGTCTTTGGAAATGTCATCACCTAAGAATAAGAATATGTTGCAAGATTTGGCTTCATGCTTATGCCTACACGAACAAGCAAGTAGATTGAAGATTTATGCCAAAGAAAATCAACATTTTGACTGGTCTGTGCATGAGATTGAGGGGTGAAAAGCAAGCCGCTAGATTAGTAGTTTTTTTTACCATAATGAGCAGAAATTTTTGTTAGAGAAAGAAGAAACATGGTGCCCCGGTCAGTTAAAATATTAGCCTGTTTGTAGATTACTATCATTTGCACCAGAAATTTATAGCCGACGGGACTATGGTAAAAACAAGATACAGGTGAGTTCAGAGGCTTAGAGTTAGAGATTTGAGGTCTTACAAAAGACTAGTACACAGACATGTGCAGGTACCAGCAAAGTTTCAGCATGTTTGATTCATGAGAACCCATCCAAAAAATTACCAGAGTCCAGAGCAATGGCACCGTTTCATAAATCAGAGTGGCCAGCATTGGCAGATTTAATCATGAGCGAACTGTTGTGAGTTGGATGGTGACACAATAGGCAGTGTTAGTTCAACTGATGCATCATAAGTCTCGAAAATTGAGCATGGTCGACGCAGAATATTAGTATCAGTAGTGCTAACTCACCTTGGCTTAACCAGCTGGAAGGTTTCCATCCTGAAACATTTTGTGGGCATGGTAGATTTTCCTCTGAATGTCCTAGAAATATTTCAGCTGAATCTAGACGACAGTGGTCTCTCCAACAGTTCATACATGCATCAGGAAGTGTGACACATTGCAGGATTAACACAGACAGCTAATGAGTTTACCCGCGTCGACCAAGAAATTTTTTAGGTCTCTCAAATTGTTTTGAGAGGTAGTGAAGACATGTAAAAGGCTCCATTGGAAGTTCCATATTATTTAAGGTACGGTCGACTGCCCAGATTGTTATCTTTGTTCACCGGGGCACGGTGCATGTCAGAACTAATGACCCCCAATTTCAACAATTTTCACTGAGAGATACATACAAAATATTTGAGCCGAACCTTGGTCATGTGTCCCTGGTGCTTTAGGATCCCCATGTAAAGTTTACCTTTTTTCGAGCTTCATTACTTGCTGAGTAAATCTGTGCTTTGTGCATATGAACGGTGTGGTTACTCTATGTCATGACACAGTGGCATGTCTATTCTATAAATAATGATACATTTTGTTAGCTGGTGTTTGTGACTGACAAATCACGTCTTGAAGAATCTCGTGTGCCCATCAACATCGCGCTTTCCATGACATACTCCATTGAACATGAGTGGTGTCCACAACACCCAACTCGTCAGTCTGAGCAAGGCTAAAGAAATCATGTTGCTAGTAGAACATGAAAGTAAAGCGGATGTGCGAATTCCGATGACTTCCAAGCCTAAGCAACAAATGTACATGTGTTGCAAACTCTGTTGCCTCAAGGTATTGATGACATATGTTCATAGTCTCTAGATGAACGAGAATTTGAAGGCTATGGAACTACGAACATACGCTTATAGTTTGCCCATTATGAGTGTGAGGGCATCTCACTGCTTACCATTTTATCGGCTGGTGAGTCTATGTGTGTCTTCAATTTCAGCACATGTACTCGCTCCTTGTCAACTAGAAGTGGTTGCATTTTACATAGTTCGGTGAGCATTGATTTTTCTTTTCAAGTATATTAGGGGTCTACTTCAGCACCCTCCCCCCCCCTCCCCCCCCCCCCCCTCCCTCCCCGCCCCGCCTGTTGATGTCTGAGCCACACTAGCAAGGCCTACAAACCCGTAACAAAGGGGAGCCTGGTGGCTGCGAAAGCTAGGGTTCCCATGTGTCGCTCGTGGAAGCGACGCAAGGGGGTGGGGGCATAGACTATTCAATAGTTTATAATGGCTATGGCACACATTGTCGGTTTTGTGATCATGGCATAGTATTGTTGTGAATTGTCTGTTCAAACAATAGGTGAAGAGTAGGAAAGGTATTCATACTAACTTCGGTGATCAGCTTCAATCTTTGTTCGAAAGAACTTCCATAGAAAATGTTTACTTCTTATGAAATGTTTCGATTCAGAGGACTGTAAGTCTTAATAGTTCGATCACGCCTTCCAGGTTGGGGACCAAGTTAATCCCTTGATGAAGAGGATGGTTCACAGTCCTAAGTCCGTGTTTGCGCATTGTGCTTTGTCATGCCGACGATGTTTCTTCCAGAAGTTTTTGTGTGAAAATTTGTCGCACCGAAATATCTATAGGTACGAAATATATTTTCACAATATTCTTCCTATAAGTTATATTATTTTATCATGGAATCAGAGGAGGAAATAAACGTAAAATTGTCTATGGCAGTCACAAATAGTAATCACTTATTCACAAAAAAACACATAGTAAGGGCACCTCCAACGGCGACCCTCAAATTTTCTCCAACATCAGTTCACGGACAGGGGGACTAGTCAGCGGACATGGATGCGGGAGCGGGCCATGCAATGTTGCCCGCATATATTTCAACCATTCTTTGAACTAACCGGACGAAATACATGCAAACACGGCGGATTACATACAAACCGAATGACATTCATGCAAACATGGCGGATTTTCATTAGATTTCGAACATTTAGAACAAAAAACAGTTCCGACCCGACCCTAAACCTATCCTACGACGGCGTCCAGCGTCCAAGCCCTTGTCGTCCTCCATCCTCTGTCTCCATGAGCACTGGCGATAAGAGCCATGAAGTGAAGTTGCGGTCTCCGGCGAGGAACAGTAGAACACATGAGACGAACTGGCCCACATGGGACACAAGGCCCTGCCGCCTCCCGTGGCCTACTCATTCTCGGAGGAGTCCACGCCTTGTCCGTCATCGGTGGACTTGAGGTCCACTATCGATATGGTGGCACCCCCACTGGGCCGCCTGATAGTTCATCGGCGGTGCATATGAGGCGCAGCTGGCAGTGTTCCCGTCCGCGATCGCTTGCAGCTGCGCCTCCGCGGCAGCCGCTTCTTGGAGAGCGGTGGCTTGAGCATAGACGTCCACGTAGATTGTAGGTTGCTCTGCGTCAAAGTGGGGTTCGCCTCAGCCACGGCCTCCTCGCTCGTGTGCTCACCGTCGATGTGGCCCTCCGCTAGCCAGTGCTGCCCCAGGAGGAACTGGTTGTACCATTGTTCCTCCCGCGCCTGCTGGAACCCCGACATAGGTGCTGGCGCAGACTGGTCCTCCGCCATGTCGACATTGTAGTGCACCTGCACTTGCTCCATGGTGAAGACAGCGTGCATAGACACTGACTCTGGTGCGGTGTCGTCGAAGTCCATCTTCTTCGTGGGGTTGTCCTTGTCATCGGAGATCTCTGGCACGGCGGTTCTGCCAGGTGGCTGCAAGGGCGGCCACCTCGCGCTTCATCTCCACGGAAAGGCTCTCCCACAAAGCTTTGCCACCTACAGTCATAGCAGACGCGGTGCAAGGGAGGAGGATGTGGAGCGACTTGTGTTGTGGAGTGGAGCTAGCCAGGTGTGGCCGCCTTTAAATAGCGGATTCCGTTGAGTCCAGGCATTCGGGTGTGTCAATGTGCGGTGCCGAAGTGGGTTTCTAGGCCGGCGAGCCTTCTTAATGGCGGCGCACAGATGGACGGGGTATTGAATGGGTGTGGTAGATATCCGTCCCGTCATGTTCCGTCCAGTAGCGCGTCGCCCGCATTGACAGGCGCAAACACTGGGGACATGGTGTGGGCGGCGTCCTCAGTCAGCACACCGCTTTCGTGGCGGAGCTAGTGAGAGGCGGCGTCCGCTCTGGGCTGACTTCAATGTGAAGCGGCTGCTCTACAGCGGCATGAATGCGGGCAGCTGATGCCGGGTGGGAATGCGCGCGGGCGAGGGGGTGGTTTTGGGTGGGCTAGGGTGGTCAGAAGCGGGCATGTCTGTTGTCCGGATGCCGGCAAAGTCTCTCATGTTTGTGCCGGTTTGCGGGAGAAAGTGTGTCCGGACTACGTGCTGCGGACCGATGCAGGACCACATTGTATATCACAACACTTCGAAACCACGTGGTTCAGACGTAAGCGGAGGGTTTGAGGTTCGATGTTGGAGATGCCCTAATCACCTAGTGAGTCCACAAGGCAAATCGTATTGAGCTTAGTCACTAATACATGACCTACTACTTGTGTACATACAATCACGAGGCCATGTGCAGTCATGCATGCTACTGGCCGGATGCCAAAGGAGCCACCACCTGGTGCGTGGTCTTGTGATGTTTTGATCCTATCGGAACAGCTTGATCCGGCAAGCAGACACAAGGATGGCTATCGATCAAGTTGAGCTAGCTAGCAAAGTTCAACATGACAAGACATTTGGACGTGATCAAAATTTTAGTTTTAATTTATATCATACCCCAGCGCATCTCGAAAACACCTGCAATGAGCAGCAACAGTTAACGACGCAGTTCAGAGCAACGACAAGGCTAGGAACCGTTGGGTGTCCCTACGACATCCTGCAAGAGGCTGCCTTTTTCTTTTGGAAAACGTTTGGGTTCATCCGGATGATTTCTTGTCTCTGTAAACTGCGTCCTGTGCGCACCACGTGTCCCCTGCGGGGCCACCACCACTCCATCCCAGCCTTATCTACTCGTTGTGTGTCTTCTGCATCCGTTTTTTTCTTTTCCCCTTTTCATCCTCACGTGAGACTGCCAGAGAAGAGAATAGGCCATCCATCCCATGGCGAGCACTACCAACAAATCTGGGAACCGGAAGTGGACGCCGTCGACGGCCTTATAACGCTACTCTGCTCCGACACCGTCCCTGTTGCAAACATTGGGCGAAGCAGCCACCCTACTGTCATGACTCGCAGGAATCGCAGCCGCTATTGATGCAAGCAGGCGAACACTACAAGAAATATGTCAACTAGTGACCTTCTGTCAGTGACCCTGAAAGAATTGGTCATAGATCTATAACCATTTGAGACCAATTGGTCAAAAGCTGTTCGGGGGGCTCCAAACCCTAAACCATTGCGATCATTTTGGTCAGAAAGGTCGTAATTTCCTTACACGAAATGGTCATAAAGAAAACAGCACTGGTCCGCTGCCTTATCTCTAGTTGTTAACGACCAATATAGATGGTCATAGCCTTGTAAATTGTGGTGGGCTGTGATAACTAGGCGCCATCTCATCAGTTTTGCCTATGTGTCATGTCCATGTGCCAATTTTTGCCCCAGGTTGTGAAGCAACCTATATTTATGTCATTCCCAAAATTCCCAAAAAAACTCATAAATTTTTTGGGCCATATCTTCATCAAATATGTAAAAAAAACCTTCCTTGCCTAGTTCAAAAATAATTAAAAAATATTCATTTTCCTATTCTGTTCAGAAAAACACTTTGGGAAGAAGTACCACTTTGGCATGTCCAAATGGTATCCATTTTCTACAGTGCTTTCCTATGCCCAAATAACCATCCTCCACCAAATGCCAGCTCAATCCATTCATTATTTTAAGCCCAGCTTCAACATTCGTATTTATGTCCAGTGTGGTACTTTGCAAAGCAAGTATCACATAGGCTCCTCTTTTTGAGCTGAAAATTTGGGAAGACGGTCTTCTTAGTAACTGATCATCCTCAGCCAAAACTCACACCCATTATCCATGTGCATTTCCCGTGCCGCTAATCAAACACTTGGCTGCTTATTCATGTTGGAGCATCGATCGGTCTCCTCGTGAGAATCTTATGTTGTGATTTTCTTCCTAGCACCTATCTGGGGAGTGCCCAACCCACTAGAGATGCCTAGGCCGCCCAGAACACATGGCAACGCCACGGTCATGCGGTGACCACGTGGCGGGCATGCGAGTTTACGCGCTCTAGAGTTGGGGCCCTCGGCCACCGTCTAAAACTCGACGTATCGCCACCAAACCATTTATTTATGATTAAATATGTACTTATGTAACTAGAAATGGTTTTTGGAAAAAATAAAGAGCAAACTATGAGGCACCTACAGTTCAAATTTGACCCGTTTCCTACTGAATCGACGAGAATTTGTCTTTTTCATCAGAGGTGGATCAAAACTTTTGACACCCAACCATTTTTTCAATTGTGCATTAAATATGGCTTAGTATTTTATAAAATTGACTTGGTCCAATTTTGCAACAAATATATGGTAGGTCCTTCACAAAAAAAACTCATTTCGGGCACTCGGGAAATGGAAAATGAATTTTTCGTACAAAGAAAATGAAAACTCCCTTTGGCAACATTGTTTGGAATTCCAAGATGCACCCTTGTGCACAATATGAGATCATTTGAACAAAGTATGTCATGAATGTGGCCATAAGATTGATCATTTGGCTTGAAAGCCCTGAATCTTCACGCATGATAGCTCATTTCTGAGAACACTTTTTAAAATAATTGTCGTATTACAAGTTTATTATTTTTACTGGAAACTTGGTCACATATGATGACACAATGATGCCCGTTTTAAAATGCGGTCAAAACGGCGGGCTTGACCGTTCCTAACTAGTGGTTGAATCTTGGAAAACTTTTGATGTTTCTATGATGAAATAGATACTTATGTACCTAGAAATGATTTTTGGAAAAAATAAAGAGCAAACTATGAGGCAGCTGCAGTTCAAATTTGACCCGCTTCCTACTAAATCGGCGGGAATTTGTCTTTTTCACCATAGGTGGATCAAAACTTTTGACACCCAACCATTTTGTCTATTGTGCATTAAATATGGCCTAGTATTTTAGAAAATTGATTTGGTCCAATTTTGCCACAAATATATGGTAGGTCCTTCACAAAAAAACTCATTTCGGGCACTCAGAAAAATGGAAAATGGATTTTCCACGCAAAGAAAATGAAAACTCCCTTAGGCAACATTGTTTGGAATTCCAAGATGCACCCTTGTGCACAATATGAGATCATTTCTCTGAATTTTTCATGTGAAAAAGTAGAAGAAAAACAAAAGAATGCCGAGATAGATTCTTTTTTGAAACATAATTTGTCTTTTTGATGAGAGGTGGATCGAAAGCATTTTACATCTAAAGATTTGGTCAACTGTACATAAAATAATGTCTTATAGTTTTGGAAAATGGAGTGGTGCTGTAAACATTTTTGGCACTCCGAAAATAGAAAACGATTCCCCCCTTAAAAACTCATTTCTCATAACAATTTTTAAAAGATATTTGTCTTATTCCAATTCCAAGTTTGTTAGTTTTCCTAAAAACTATGTCACGTTTGTTGACACAATGAGAATGTTTTTTTTTGAATTTCTCATATCATAAAACTGTTTATATGATTCAACACCTTTTTTTGAAAAAATATGGTTCAACACCTTATTTTAAGTCGATTACGACCAATTTAGAAAGTCATAACGTGTACTGAATTTTTGATTGGTCCATAGACATGTCACGCGGATCGTGCTGAAACGCCGTCGGATGCTCTCGGATCCGATGGCAGCCCTTTCTCCCTCACCCCCTCCCCCTCTTTGGCTCAAAAAAAAAAGAAAAAGAAAAAATAAAACTCCCTCACCCTCTCACCCCACGAACCCTAGCGCTCCAGATCCGCCACCCACCTCACGCGCCCACCCACCTCACTCTCCCCGCGCCGCCGCCCCCAACCCCACTCCCTCCCTCTGGATCTCGACGCGCCGCCGCTCCCACCCCACTCCTCCGGTGTTCCCCTCACACTCTCATCCGCCTCCCGTCCCCTCGGCGGCGCCGCCTTCCCCATCGTGCTCCCGATCCAGATCCCTCCTCTCCCCATCTCATATCCTCTCCCCTCTCCCCTCTCCCCACTCTCAGATCCAACTGGCCCGAGACGGAGGCCGTCATGGACATGGTCGCCACCATCGACCGCGAGTGGGGGTCCTGGTCCTCTCCCTCGTCATCCTCGGCGGCGGCATCTGCGAGCGGTTCCTGGAGTGGCCGGTCATCGCGCTGGAGGCGCTGCTCCCGGCGCTATCCCTCGCGGGGCTCGCGGGGTCCCTCTGCCGTGTCTTCATCGTCTTCTCCTTCGTCGTCACCAACCGCGTCCGGACCTCCCCCAAAGCCGCACTCCTCCTCCCTCGTCCCCATCTCCTCGCCGCCAGCATCCAGTCCCAGGTCGCCAGCATCCAGTCCAACGACTTGTAGTGACACCAAGGCCAAAGCTGAGCGGAGATGGAAGGATACAACTTTGCCACCGGCGAGGCTTAGGGTCTTCGTCTCCGGCCAACCTCACGCCCCCCCCCCCCCCCCCCCCCCCCCCTCCCGGCGGTAAGTGAGGCGACAGTGCCTCCCTTCCTGGTGCCCCGGCCAAGTTCACCCTTTGCTCGCCGTGGCCGCCGCTAAGTAGACCCCCGGCGGCGACGACGAGGTAAGCCAAACTGCAGCCAAGTACAGTATGATTTATTCTCCGCGTACATGAGATTAATCCTCAATTAAGCATTGCCATCTTGAGATTATGGCTTTGAAATTGTCTGATTTGATCTGATGCTTGGATCTACTGACGGATGTGAAGTGTGGCACTGCCCATACAGATTCTGTTGTGCCTAGTAGCTAAATTAGAAGACATTTGTGTGATTTGGTCTGCAGTAACATACTGTATTAGTTATGCTTGGATCTACTGACGGATGTTCCCTATTCCCTGTTCTTCATTGTTTTGACAAAATATCTGGAATTAATTTGCATTGTAGTTGTTGGTAATCTTGTTAATGGGCATATGCTCTTGCATAGAAGTTACAATAATGTAGGAAGTCAACATTCCTTTTGTGTGAGGATCTCCTGAAGTGAACATGACACCTTTTAATTACAACATTTTCTTGACCGTGGATACATCTAGTTGCAGCTTAATCAACAACACTGCCTATCTGTTTCTCCATACATCTGGGATGCAATTAGATCGACTAGGAAAGTTGGGGTCATTTTTCGATCCCTCTGATACCCTTATACGGCAGCAGAGTATGTATGTTCAGTTTGGTTCAGGCCACTTGTTCTTATCAGTTAATACTTAATACCACTTAATTGACAGAGTTGGCTATAGCAGTCACAAGTGTTCTGAACTTTGTACTTTACCATTGTGTTTGGAGAGTTTTCAAGTGTTTTGGTAGGTGCTTACTGCTAGCTGAGTGGACTAACAGTTTAACTAATACATCAGAAAGGTTGCTACTGCATTTACGTTGGTGGCAGTGTCCTGCATTGATCGATGGTGCAGCCATATACCCCTGCCAGTACCTGATTGTTCTCATTCATTATTGTGCAGCAGCGCCTTCTTGTTCATATCCATTTTTTTCAATTAATGCCAACATGTACAAAATACCCCTGCCAGAAACTAAGAATGTTCATAGTAATTTGAAAAGTATCTCATGCTTGATTCTTATACACTTGCATACACATCCCTCCTCCTCCTCTTCTCTTCTTCTTCCTCCTCTCGTCTCCCCCAATCCGATGTGTGCGTGCATTTATTTTTGCAGGTTCGTGAAGAGGCCAATCTGGTGTTGTGAAAGAAGGGGGCTGGTCATGGAGAAGATCCCACGGCGAGCTCCTCAGGGTAGGTTATCCCACAGACCTCCTCAATTGGGATGTGAAGATGCAGAACTTCTGTTTGTTCGGGAGCTACTTTATTATGTCAAATGCACCAGATACTTACAATTTCTGTTATGATCTTGTGGCTGGGCTAGAGCAAAAAACAGAGTTGCATATGATTTCTAGGTACTAGTAGTCTAAAATGTTGGCATATCTAGTGTACTGCAGGAACCTGTTGTAATCCCCCCCCCCCCCCCCCCCCCTAGATGGGGGATTAGTTCAGCTGTTATGCAACCAAGAACCCTTCATATATACTGCATGTTGTTGTTTACTGAAACCAAATAAATTATCTACATGAAACAGAGCTTAAAATTTGCGCCGAAGATCACCATACTAGTATGAGGTGCCTTTTGCATTTCTCTATTTGTGCTGCTATTAATATGGCATGCATTGTCTGTGTTTAAATTTTGTGCTGCTGCTTCAGATCACCAAGGATTGCTCGTACCTTTTTATGTCTTGTGTACTAGCGTTAAAATCTTACAGCAAAATACATCTTTATTTTGAATAACAGTATATGAGATTACAAGAAATTATATGGTTTGAAATATTTTGGCGCTGACCTTGTTCTCAATTATTTTGTAGACTGCTTTCAATGGGGGGAGAAGCTTAGAGAACTTCAATTAAATAGAAGAACTATCCATGATTTCATTGCTGTGAAGGTGATTGAGTTGGTGTTCTATACGAGTTCCTTATTTACTTTGATGGTTCTTGATACGTGAACTGTTTCATAGGGCATAGTTATCCATGTTGCATTCCAATTACTTATTTGACTAGATGCTTCAAATGATGAGGCTAGTTGATTATCCATGTTGCATGTGAATGGGTTGAGTAGATAGAATTGGAGTGAGCAGATCACTGTAGGACTAAGGAAAAGTCAGAAAGTATGTGTAGGAAAATATAATCGTTCTTGCTCACTTTGCAAACATGACGAGTACTAGAAATTGTCCCCTTTCACTAATATTTGCTATTTGCTGATGTTTATGTCTTTTGCTTGATCTATTATGATTCATGCACACAGGTTGGCTAGAAATAGCCCTGGTTATAGATATTTTTTATTATGTTATACATTAATGTATGCTGTTATTATTTGTATGTGTGATGCTTTCAGCCTGTTTTACTGTTTCCTCCTCGATAGATCTATTCATGTAATGTTCTGTTCTTGTAGGAATTCAAGTTGTCGCACCTGGAGAACTTGCCCATCAGAGGGAGCAATGAAGACATTGTTAAAATAGTACCAGATGTGCTCCTACGTGTTGAACAATGTTATGTAGTAGTGAGATAAGGCAAATTATGTAGACATTGTATTCCTGTGTAATGAAATTTTGTATTCCCTGTGTACATGTTGCTTTAATGCCTGATTGTGAAAATTACTCAATTGCCATGATAGTACCGGGCCTGAATAGGCCACGAGACATACCAAGGTGGTACAAACGTGGTTTGGGGTGAAAAGGCCATGGACCAAACAATATTTTTCTGGAAGGACGAAAACTAATAAGAAATGCATTATAAGAGGCCATGGCCTAGAAATAAAAAGGCTAAAATGTGGGCTTGGCCCATGTAGTTGACCAAATTAATAAGGAAAAAATATTCTAAAAAGGCTGAATTGTTGGGCTTGGCCCATGTAAAACACCGAATCAGACCGGGCTGATTCTTGTGCCACATCAGCTTGCCACGCTGGATGCCTACGTGGTCTGGGGAGGTTGCTAGTGACCAAAATTTTGGTCGAAGAACCAACGACCTTTTACAGAAGGTCGTTAATTTCAATTTACGACCGTCAGCTTTTGACCTTCTATTTTTGGTCACAAAAAGGTCGCAAATGAACAAATATGACCTTTCAACGGCCAATAGTGAGGGTCACAAGTTGACATATTTCTTGTAATGGAAGGTCGACACCGGCAACGCTACGGCGCGGTTGCAGCAAGGTCGGCAGGAGGGCATCTCTGGCCAGCACGGCTGTAAGGTTCCCGCTCGCCACTGCCACACCATGCCGCAATCCATGTGTTTTGCAGCAGCACCATTGCTGTGACGGACCATCTCCCTTAACTCCGGCCGTCGTCACCGGCGGTGTTGCGTTGCAACGCGACTGGCGCTACCAGTGAAAGAGGCTTCGGTGAGCATGCCTGACGCTGCAGCTTTTTTACAAACACACCACTGCTACTCTAAGGGTGGTCGTGCGGCTGATCGGAACGGTGTGTTGGGCCATCTCCCTCAACTCCGGTGGAAGCATAGACGACGCTGCAATGGAGCTTCACCGGACTCCGTCGGTGCTGCGTTGGAGCTCCACCGGGTTGCAATGGAGCTTCGCCAGAGGCTGGACTCTGTCGGTGCTGCACCGGAGCTTCGCCGGGTTGCACCGGAGCTTTGCCGGACTCTGTCAGTGCTCCATTGGAGCTTCGCTGGGGCAGCAATGGAACTTCGCCGGACTCCGTCGATGCTGCGTTGGAGCTATAACACGCTGCACTATGCTGCAGTGGAGCTTTACCGGGGTTGCTAGTAGCGCGGCGTTGAAGCTGGTCTGCTATCGTGGCGTTGGTGCATCGAATGGCCATCAACACGTTGATCTGACAGCTGGGTAGGCGGACGATTTCATAGACAAATCATCCGGCTGATTCGTATCATGCGCCTTTTCTTTTTCCGAGAAGATCGTGTAAGAGGCTGGCTTTGTATTAATGGGCTAGATGCAACCCAAGCCCGAATCCGTCGGCCA
Organism: Triticum urartu; assembly: GCF_056163025.1. Taxonomy (NCBI): domain Eukaryota; kingdom Viridiplantae; phylum Streptophyta; class Magnoliopsida; order Poales; family Poaceae; genus Triticum; species Triticum urartu. The sequence continues at coordinate 694,916,253 of NC_141875.1, read as the reverse complement.
ATGTGTTCGGTTGAGAACTTAAGATAGACCAGGACCGCAGATCAATTAAGTTTGTTTTAGTCCCACACGAAAAGATTAAAAATATTGGCTTGGGGAAGACGATTATATAACTGGAGGCTAGGGCTACTTTTGAGCATACTTACCTGGACGGGGTCCATGGGTGATCAATAAGGCTCATGGCCTAGATCAATCGTTCACATTGCACCTAGTGAGCACGTTGATCTACCAGTCTCCCCTTCATGGGAGAGTAGACGTTGTAATTTGTGTTAGAGGGGGTATACGTCTGCGCGGCCCCTACCAATATAATATGAAATTATAACTTTTTGTTGAATCTTCTAGTTATCAAATTCAGCTTTTGTGTTTCATTTTGTTTATCCTCGGTACAATCTTTGTTTTGAATACAATCTAAGCCATTAAACTTAGTTATATGAAATTTTATGATGAGGTAGCAGATAGCCTGCGCAGGTACCATGAATTTTCAGCCTGTTTGGTTCATGAATTCCGGAGAATTATCAAATTCCAGAGCATCGTTCATGAAACCGAGGAGCCAACATTGGAGGTTTATGTTGAGCGAACTGTTGTGAGTTGGGCCCTGAAAATTTTAGGAGAGTACGGCCACACAATAAGAGATGTTTGTTAATTTTTCAGAGTTGATGCATGATAAGTCTCTAAAAATTAGCATAGTTAAATGCCTGCTCGCCGAAACACAACTATCAATGGTGCTAACTTAGAAAATGGCCCTGGCTTATATAACTAGAAAGGATTCATTGGGCCTGAAACATTTTGTGGGCGTACTATATTTTCCTCTGACTGTCTTGTAAATATTTCAGCTAACCTGAGGCAGATGAGTTCCCTCAAGCAATTCATACATGCAGTAGCTGATGCTTCATATCAGGGTCAGCACCAAGAAGAGTTCAACTCTGGAAATGTTGGGTGGCATAGACATGTAAAAGGCTCCATTAGAAGTTTCATACTCCCTCCATCCTGAATTACTTGTCATAGAAATGGATGTATCTAGACGAATTTTCTAGATACATCCATTTCTACGACAAGTAATTTGGGACGAAGGAAGTATTATTGAAGGCACAATTGATTGCCTGAATTATTATCCTTGTTCACTGGGCCGACGAATTTTCACCAAATGACACAAAGAAAATCTTTGAGCCAAACTTTGGTCACGCGCCCCGCTGCTTTCGAGCCTCCTGTAAGGTTTACCTTATTCCTAGCATCAATAGTTGCTGAGCAAACGTGTGCTTTGAGCTTATGAACAGTGTAGCTGCTCTGCATCATGACACATTGACATGTCTAGTCTATAAATCATGATACAATTTCTTTGCCGGTGTTTTGCTCCCCACAATTCGTGTCGGGAAGAATACTGTGTGTCCACCAACATCGTGTATTCCTTCATTTTGGACAAGAATGTCGTCTACAATACCCAACTTGGTCATTCTGAACAAGGCTAAATGTACCAAGTTGCTCGTGGTACATAAAAATGAAGCTGAATAGTGGATCACTATGCCTTCCAACTCTAAGAAACAAACCTCATGTGGTCCAATCTCCCACCCCTCAACGTAGTGATGATGTATGTTCATGATCTCTAGAGGATATAAATGTGTGGCCTGGCCATTGTGAGCGTGAAGGCACCTCAATGCTTTTTTTATTGTTTTTACAAAAGGAGGATGACCCCCGACCTCTACATCTGGACGATGCATGCAACTACTTTATTAATTGTTCACACAAGACCTTACAAAGTAATACAACAGTAAGACTAAAGCCACCATCTAGGCGACATTTGTCGCTACTCCTATCCAATTGATAAAGGGATGTTGATAGTCTGGGCTCAATACCAAACAGACCTCGCAGCCAAACCTAACATCTCACACTGCTGTGAAAATCAATGGTGAGATCGGCCCTTACTTCCCCACCCTCTGTGGGGTTAGACAAGGCGACCCCTTCTCCCCATTCTTATTCAATATGGTGGTGGACGCGCTTGCCACCATCTTGGATAAGGCTAAGGCTGCGGGGCATATTTGTGGGATCACCCCCCACCTGGCCGGCGGCTCCGGGATCTCCCTCCTCCAGTATGCCGCCGACACCATTATCATAGTCGAAGGCCCGGATTCGAACATCTCTAACCTTAAGTTCCTCCTCTGCTTCCAACAAATGTCTGGACTCAAGATCAACTTCGACAAGAGCGATGTGATGGTGATGGGCTACTCTCCTGTTGAGTCTCTGAACATTGCCAACCGGCTCAACTGCCGCTTGGCTCCTTCCCCACGACCTACTTGGGAATTAGCGACGCTCGGCTTACCGTCGCTGACCTGTGTTCGACTGTTGCCAAGCTGCAATCGCGCATTGAGCCATGGCAGGGTAGGTGGCTGTCTAAGGCGGCCTGGACAATCCTCATCAACTCCTCCCTCTCAAGCCTCCTCTTGTTTCTCATGAGCTTCTACAACCTTCACGAGACTCTGCACCATGAGATCGCCAAGATCCAATCCCGCTTCTATTGGGTAGGCGACAATAATAAACAGAAATACCATATGTTCAGCTGGCCTGACATCTGCAAGCCTCGAGAACAAGGTGGCCTCGGTATCATGTGCTCTAAACGCATGAATATTGCTCTTCTATCCCGCTGGCTCTAGCGCATCTCGCAAGGTCACGGTGGCCTCTGGTTAGACATCATCTGGAACAAGTACCTGCGTGGGCAACCCCTAGCCTTCTGTCAGCGCACTAGCAGTTGCTAGTTCTGGCAGTCGGTCGTCCAACTTCTCCAAGTCCTCCGCATTGGGACCTCCCTCTCGGTTGGATCTGGGGCTGCAACTTTGTTCTGGTTTGACCGGTGGGCCGGTGACACCCCCTTCGCGACGCGCTCCCCCGACCTCTTCTCCATCGCCGCCGACCCCCAGATCTCGGTTCAGAGGGCCCTTATTGACTTAGGGTGCCTCGCATTCCGTAGGCCATTTGGGCCTCTGGATGCTGCCGCTTGGCGTGAGTTGCTTGATTGCGTCACTCTCCATGAGCCGACATGGACGCTGGCCCGGATTAGGTGAGGTGGCGCCTTGAGCCGTCAGGCCAATTCTCCACCAAGTCCCTGTACCAGGCCATCGCCCCCTCCACCGCGCCTCCCCACTTACGGCGGTGTGGTCCATCCGCCTTCCACTAAAAATTCTGATCTTCATGTGGCAGTGGATTCGCGGACGGACCCGTCCGGGTCGAGGTCCGCAAGAGCAATGGCCCGGGTTCTGGCCTATGCCCTCTTTGCCGTGTCCCCGAAGACTCGAATCACATCTTCTTATCATGTGTGTCCGTTCAACTTGTCTGGAGCTGCTTTAGGGAGGTGGTGGGTGGGAATTGGTGCCACACTAACTTCCCCGACCTATTTGCCGAACTCCAGAACTCCCCTACCCTCTCGCCACATTAGGTGGCTTGAGATTGGGGCTATCGCGTGGACTCTCTAGATGATCCACAACAAGCTTGTGATCCAGCGCACTCCTCTTCGACGGGCTACTGACGCTCTTTTCAAACTGTCTGGTTACTTGCAGCTTTGGCGGTCGCTTAACCGCCCTCAGGACCGGGACACCATCTCCGCCTTCATCGCCGACCTTCACTCGATGGTCATCCGTCTGTCGCCGCCGCCCCCTCCGCCACCCCCGGAGCCAGACTAGACGCCCGCTGTGCGCTCCGGCGCGCTCCGTCGCCCTCTTTTTTTCCTTTTATTTGGGCTTGTTGAGCTGTGCCCTCAGCAGAACCTTCTGTACTTCCTCTTGTGTAACTTGGGTGTGTGTGTGTGTGTGTGAACTAGTCCATGTTTGTGCGCTCCCTAGCAGTTTGCTTTATTTATAAAGTGGGGCGGAAGCCTTTTTTGATAACCTAACATCTAAGACCTAAGGTCCCATCCAGGACGCCTGCCGGGTATGGGTCATCCACCGGTCCGGCGCACTCCTCAACCAGGACGCGTGCCGGGTATGAGGCCGCCGCAGCCACCTGCCACCAATCCATCTTCAGAGTTGTACTGCTGCATCTACCTTGCCCGGTCTAGCTGCCGTCGATGCCACCACGACGCCAGACCACGTCACTCTCCTGCGCGAGTCCATCTCCGCGCATCGGACGCTGAGTCACCAGAGCGCCATGCCGCCGAGACCCGCCGCCATAAATGAGTGAGATGACTGATACGTCTTCGTCGTATCTACTTTTTCAAACACTTTTGCCCTTGTTTTGGACTCTAACTTGCATGATTTGAATGGAACTAACCCGGACTGACGCTGTTTTCAGCAGAATTGCCATGGTGTTATTTATGTGCAGAAAAAAAAGTTCTCGGAATAGCCTGAAACTCCACGGAGATTATTTTTGGAAATAATAAAAAATATTGGCGAAAGAATCAAGGCCAAGGGGCCCACACCCTAGCCACGAGGGTGGGGGAAGCACCTGCCGCCCTGGGCGCGCCCCCTGCCTCGTCGGCCCCTGGAGTTCCACCGACCTCAACTCCAACTCCATATATTCGTGTCCGGGGAGAAAAAAATAAAGGAGAAAGATTCATCATGTTTTACGATACGGAGCCGCCGCCAAGCCCTAAACTCTCTCGGGGGGGGGGGGGGCTGATCTGGAGTCCGTTCGGGGCTCCGGAGAGGGGAATCTGTCGCCGTTGTCATCATCAACCATCCTCCATCCCCAATTTTATGATGCTCACCGCCGTGCGTGAGTAATTCCATCGTAGGTTTGCTGGACGATGATGGGTTGGATGAGATTTATCATGTAATCGAGTTAGTTTTGTTAGGGTTTGATCACTAGTATCCACTATGTTCTTAGATTGATGTTGCTATGACTTTGCTATGCTTAATGCTTGTCACTTGGGCCCGAGTGCTATGATTTCAGATCTGAACCTATTATATTTTCATGAATATATGTGAGTTCTTGATCCTATCTTGCAAGTCTATAGTCACCTGCTATGTGTTATGATCCGGCAACCCCGAAGTGACAATAATCAGGACCACTCCCAGGGATGACCGTAGTTTGAGGAGTTCATGTATTCACTATGTGTTAATGCTTTGGTCCGTTACTCTATTAAAAGGAGGCCTTAATATCCCTTAGTTTCCAATAGGACCCCGCTGCCATGGGAGGGTAGGACAAAAGATGTCATGCAAGTTCTTTTCCATAAGCACGTATGACTATATTCGGAATACATGCCTACATTATATTGATGAATTGGAGCTAGTTCTGTGTCACCCTATGTTATGACTGTTATATGATGAACCACATCCGGCATAATTCTCTATCACCGATCCATTGCCTACGAGCTTTTCACATATTGTTCTTCGCTTATTTACTTTTCTGTTGCTATTGTTACAATCACTATAAAACACCAAAAATATTACTTTTGCTACCGTTACCTTTTGCCACCGTTACCACTACTATCATATTACTTTGCTACTAAATACTTTGCTGCAGATATTAAGTTATCCAGGTGTGGTTGAATTGATAACTCAGCTGCTAATACTTGAGAATATTCTTTGGCTCCCGTTGTGTCAAATCAATAAATTTGGGTTGAATACTCTACCCTCGAAAACTGTTGCGATCCCCTATACTTGTGGGTTATCAAGACTATTTTCTGGCGCCGTTGCCGGGGAGCATAGCTCTATTCTTTGAGTCACTTTGGATTTATATCTGTATGGTCACTATGAAGAACTTCAAAGACGCGAAAACAAAAATTTATCCCTCAACTATGAGGGGAGGTAAGGAACTGCCATCTAGCTCTGCACTTGATTCACCTTCTGTTTTGAGTAAGCTTGCGACACCTAAATCTGCTTCTGCTATTAATTCTGATATGTCGCATATTATTGATGATGCCACTTCTGCTATGCATGATACTTATGATGAACCTACTTCTATGCTTGATACTACTGTGCCACTTGGTGAATTTCTTGATGAACAACTTGCTAAGGCTAGAGAGAATGAAATTATTGAAACTGATAATATTGATGAAAGTGATGATGAAGGCTCTCCTAATAAATATGAATTGCCTGTTGTGCCTGAGGGCTATGTTATTGATGAAGAAACTAAAAGAGACTTTCTTTGCATGCAATGATAGAAGTGATCTTAAGAAATTATTAGCTAAGCTTAAACAAAAAACTTTGAATGCTAGAATGAAATATGATCATGCTTATGCTACTTCACCTATCTTTGTTGCTGATAGGGATTATGAATTCTCTATTGATCCTGATATAATTACTTTGGTTGAATCTGATCCTTTCTATGGCTAAGAATCTGAAATATTGTGGGCAAGGTTGGAAAAAGCGGTAGGCGTAAGCGAGGCGGCTGGCCTTCGCCTAGTGCCTAGGCGGTGCCTAAGCGTCGTAGGCATGGCCTAGGCGGTAATATAGTTTTTACTCATAGTGTATTTTATGATTATTATATGGGTGTTGATATTAGTTTAGGGCATATAAATTAATTAATTACCGTCTAATGTCATTAGAATATAACCCGTTTGGCATATCAATGCAGTATGTGGCATGATTTCTTGCTTGGGTAGGTAATTCCTTGCTTGCCCTGCCTAGACCTCCATTTATGCCCTAGGCGAGGCGTTGGGCCATTGCCTAGCGCCTAGGCATGCCTAAGCGCCTCCTAGGCACTGCCTTTTCCAACAGAGATCGTGGCACATCTTACTAAATTAAATGATATAGCCACCCGGTTCACTAATGATGAGAGAACTCGCTACTTTTATATCCTTAAAATATTTCCTTCTCATCAAAGGGTGATGCTAAGATATGGTTTAATTCTCTTGATCCTGGTTGTGTGTGTAGTCCCCTGGATATGATTTATTACTTCTCTGCTAAATGTTTTCCTCCTCATAAGAAACAAGCTGCCTTAAGGGATATATATAATTTTATGCAAATTGAAGAAGAGAGTCTCCCACAAGCTTGGGGGAGGCTTCTCCAACTACTTAATGCTTTGCCTGATCATCCTCTTAAGAAAAATGAAATACTTGATATCTTTTATAATGGACTAACCGATGCTTCCAGAGACCACCTGGATAGTTGTGTTGGTTCTGTTTTCAGGGAAAGAACACCGGATGAAGCTGAAATTCTATTGAATAGTATGTTGACAAATGAAAATACTTGGACACTTCCTGAGCCAGCTCCTGAGCCTATTCCTAAACCAACTCCAAAGAAAAGGGGTGTTCTCTTTCTCAGTCCTGAAGACATGCAAGAGGCAAAGAAATCCATGAAAGAAAAGGGTATTAAAGCTGAAGATGTTAAGAATTTACCTCCTATTGAAGAAATACATGATCTTAATTTACCGCCTATTGAAGAAATATATGGTTTTAATCCATCACCTATTGAAGAAACACATGGTCTTGATAACTCTACACTGGTAGTAAAGATAAATTCTCTCTATAGATATGATAAAGCTGAAATCCCTCCTACTAAGTTTGCTAGCCAATGTTTGGATGAGTTTGATAACTTTATGGTTAAGCAAGAAGACTTCAATGGTTATTTTGGTAGACAATTGAAACAAAATGCTTATATGATTGAACACTTGGGTGATTATATGTCTAGAGTTAAAGGTGAACTTAAACTCATTAGTAAGCATGCTTCTATGGTTACCACTCAAGTAGAATAAGTACTTAATGCTCAGAATGATTTGCTCAATGAATTAAATAGTAAGAAAAATGATAATGATGTTAGAATTATGACTAGAGGTGGTAAAATGACTCAGGAACCTTTGTATCCTGAGGGCCATCCTAAGATAATTGAGCAAGATTCTCAGAGAAATGATATTGATGCACCTAGTCCTTCTAAGAGGAAGAAAAAGAAAAATGATAGGACTTTGCATGCTTCTAGTGAACCTGTTATTGACACACCTGAGAATCCCAATGATATCTCTATTTCTGATGCTGAAACACAATCTGGTAATGAACATGAAACTAGTGATAATGTTAAAGATAATGTTCATGTTGATGCTCAAGCTAGCAATGATAATGATGTAGAAGCTGAACCTGCTGTTGATCTTGATAACCCACAATCAAAGAATCAACGTTATGATAAGAGAGACTTTGTTGGTAGGAAGCACGGTAAGGAAACAGAGCCTTGGGTTCAGAAACCCATGCCTTTTCCTCCTAAGACATCCAAGAAAAAGGATGATGAGGATTTTGAGCGCTTTGCTGAAATGATTAGACCTATCTTTTTGCGTATGCGTTTGACTGATATGCTTAAAATGAATCCTTATGCTAAGTACATGAAAGATATTGTTACTTATAAAAGAAATATACCGGAAGCTAAAATTTCCACCATGCTTGCTAATTACACTTTTAAGGGAGGAATACCAAAGAAACTTGGAGATCCCGGAGTACCAACTATACCATACTCCATTAAAAGAAACTATGTTAAAACTGCTTTATGTGATCTTGGAGCCGGTGTTAGTGTTATGCCTCTCTATTTATATCGTAGACTTGATTTGAATAAGTTGACACCTACTGAAATATCTTTGCAAATGGCTAATAAATCAACTGCTATACCTGTCGGTATTTGTGAGGATGTGCCTGTTGTGATTGCAAACATTACTATTTTAACGAACTTTGTTATTCTTGATATTCCCGAGGACGATAGTATGTCTATTATTCTTGGAAGACCCTTTTTGAATACTGCAGGGGCTGTTATTGATTGCACCAAAGGCAATGTCACTTTTCGTGTTCATGGTAATGAGCATACGGTACACTTTCCGAGGAAACAACCTCAAGTCCACAGTATAAATTCTATTGCAAAATTTTCAACAATCACTATTGGAGGTTTTGAATTTCCTCTTCCTACTGTCAAGAAGAAATATGATATTCTTATTGTTGGGGATGTGCATATCCCCGTTGAGGTAACCTAGTGTTATTCGAAAATTCTCCGGTTCCATGTTATTCGGAATGAGTTTGTTAACAAGACCTGATCAACCTTGTTAGTTGATTCCTTTTGATGATCATGAGATGGATGAATTTAGAAAACACAACTCTCTGTACCCTCTTTTTACTTTCTATTATTTATATTAAATAAAGAAAAAATAGTAATTTCCGTCTGTTTTCTGAATCATCCATGCAATAAAAAAATACCCCGAAAATAAAAGTTCTCCAAATGCCCTAAAATTTAAATATGATTTTTTCTAGAATATTTGAGAATATCTGGCACTGAGAACACATCAGGGGGAGCAAGCACCTAGCCACGAGGGTCCAGGGCGCGCCCACCCCCTGGGCGCGCCCCCTGCCTCGTGGGCCCATGGTGGCTCCCCTCCACTTATTCCTGCACCCACACACTTCTTCTTCCCCCCAAAAAAATCACAACCCAGCTCAAGCACGAGTTCTAGCTCATTTTGCTGCGATTTTCAATCTCCTTGCTCAAAGCACCTCTCACAAAACTGCTTTGGGGGATTGTTCCTTGGTATGTGACTCCTCCATTGGTCCAAATAGTTTTTGTTCTAATGCTTTATTCATTGCAAATTTGTGCTTCCTAGGTGACCATGTTCTTGAGCTTGCATGTCAAATTTATATGGACAAAAGTAGTTTTAATGCATGATATATCCTCTAGGCACTTGTGGGAGTAGTTGCTATCAATTTTCTTGAGTTTGGTTCACTTTTATTTTGAAGTTACTAAAAATTTCTGAAATTTTTTAGAGGAAGAAATATGTTTAGGAAAATGTACCAAGGTGGTCCTTCAAGGAAGCAAGGACCCAGGCTCGCAATACGCGATGCCGATGATGAACCACCGAGGGAAGTGAAGGAAATATGCCCTAGAGGCAATAATAAAGTTATTATTTATTTCCTTATATCATGATAAATGTTTATTATTCATGCTAGAATTGTATTAACCGGAAACATAATACATGTGTGAATACATAGACAAACTTAGTGTCACTAGTATGCCTCTACTTGACTAGCTCATTGATCAAAGATGGTTATGTTTCCTAACCATGAACAAAGTGTTGTTATTTGATTAACGGGATCACATCATTAGGAGAATGATCTGATTGACTTGACCTATTTCGGTAGCTTAGCACTTGATCATTTAGTTTGTTGCTATTGCTTTCTTCATGACTTATACATGTTCCTATGACTATGAGATTATGCAACTCCCGTTTATCGGAGGAACACTTTGTGTGCTACCAAACGTCACAACATAACTGGGTGATTATAAAGGTGCTCTACAGGTGTCTCCGAAGGTACTTGTTGGGTTGGCGTATTTCGAGATTAGGATTTGTCACTCCGATTGTCGGAGAGGTATCTCTGGGCCCTCTCGGTAATGCACATCACATAAGCCTTGCAAGCATTGCAACTAATAAGTTAGTTGCGGGATGATGTATTACGGAACGAGTAAAGAGACTTGCCGGTAACGAGATTGAACTAGGTATTGAGATACCGACGATCAAATCTCGGGCAAGTAACATACCGATGACAAAGGGAACAACGTATGTTGTTATGCGGTCTGACCGATAAAGATCTTCGTAGAATATGTAGGAGCCAATATGGGCATCCAGGTCCCGCTATTGGTTATTGACCGGAGACATGTCTCGGTCATGTCTACATTGTTCTCGAACCCGTAGGGTCCGCACGCTTAAGGTTACGATGACAGTTATATTATGAGTTTATGCATTTTGATGTACCGAAGGTTGTTCCCGGATGTGATCACGGACATGACGAGAAGTCTCGAAATGGTCGAGACATAAAGATTGATATATTGGAAGCCTATGTTTGGATATCGGAAGTGTTCCGGGTGAAATCGGGATTTTACCGGAGTACCGGGAGGTTACCGAAACCCCCCCGGGAGCTATATGGGCCTTAGTGGGCCTTAGTGGAAAAGAGAAGGGGCAGCCCAAGATGGGCCGCGCGCCTCCCCCCTCCCCTAGTCCTATTAGGACAAGGAGAGGTGGCCGGCCCCCCCTCTCTCTTTTCCCCCTCCGCGAATCCTATTCCAACTAGGATTGGGGGGGGGGAATCCTACTCCCAGAGGGAGTAGGACTCCCTTGGCGCGCCCTCCTTGGCCGGCCGCCCCCTCCCCCTTGGCTCCTTTATATACGGAGGCAGGGGGGCACCCTAGGACACACAAGTTGATCCTTGAGATCGTTCCTTAGCCGTGTGCGGTGCTTAGGCGAAGCCCTGCGACGGTAGAACATCAAGATCGTCACCACGCCGTCGTGCTGACGGAACTCCTCCCCGACGCTTTGCTAGATCGGAGCCCCGGGATTGTCATCGAGTTGTACGTGTGCTAAGAACTCGGAGGTGCCGGAGTAACGGTGCTTGGATCGGTCGGATCGGGAAGACGTACGACTACTTCCTCTACGTTGCGTCAACGCTTCCGCAGTCGGTCTGCGTGGGTACGTAGACAACACTCTCCCCTCTCGTTGCTATGCATCACATGATCTTGCGTGTGCGTAGGAATTTTTTTGAAATTACTACGAAACCCAACAGTGGTATCAGAGCCTAGGTTTTATATGTTGATGTTATATGCACGAGTAGAACACAAGTGAGTTGTGGGCGATACAAGTCATACTGCCTACCAGCATGTCATACTTTGGTTCAGCGGTATTGTTGGACGAGACGACCCGGACCAACATTACGCGTACGCTTACGCGAGACCGGTTCCCCTGACGTGTTTTGCACATAGGTGGCTTGCAGGCGACTGTCTCTCCAACTTTTGTTCAACCGAGTATGGATACGCCCGGTCCTTGCGAAGGTTAAAACGGAGTCAAATTGACAAACTATCGTTGTGGTTTTGATGCGTAGGTGAGATTGGTTCTTACTTAAGCCCGTAGCAGCCACGTAAAACTTGCAACAACATAGTAGAGGACGTCTAACTTGTTTTTGCAGGGCATATTGTGGTGTGATATGGTCAAGACATGATGCTGAATTTTATTTTATGAGATGATCATGTTTTGTAACCGAGTTATCAGCAACTGGCAGGAGCCATATGGTTGTCGCTTTATTGTATGCAATGCAATCGCGATGTAATGCTTTACTTTATCACTAAGCGGTAGCGATAGTCATGGAAGCATAAGATTGGCGAGACGACAACGATGCTACGATGGAGATCAAGGTGTCGCGCCGGTGACGATGGTGATCATGACGGTGCTTCGGAGATGGAGATCACAAGCACAAGATGATGATGGCCATATCATATCACTTATATTGATTGCATGTGATGTTTATCTTTTTATGCATCTTATCTTGCTTTGATTGACGGTAGCATTATAAGATGATCTCTCACTAAATTATCAAGAAGTGTTCTCCCTGAGTATGCACCGTTGCCAAAGTTCGTCGTGCCCAGACACCACGTGATGATCGGGTGTGATAAGCTCTACGTCCATCTACAACAGGTGCAAGCCAGTTTTGCACACGCAGAATATTCAGGTTAAACTTGACGAGCCTAGCATATGTAGATATGGCCTCGGAACACAGAGACTGAAAGGTCGAGCGTTAATCATATAGTAGATATGATCAACATAATGATGTTCACCATTGAAAACTACTCCATCTCACGTGATGATCGGTTATGGTTTAGTTGATTTGGATCACGTGATCACTTAGAGGATTAGAGGGATGTCTATCTAAGTGGGAGTTCTTAAGTAATTTGATTAATTGAACTTAAATTTATCATGAACTTAGTCCTGGTAGTATTTTGCAAATTATGTTGTAGATCAATAGCTCGCGTTGTTGCTTCCCTGTGTTTATTTTGATATGTTCCTAGAGAAAATTGTGTTGAAAGATGTTAGTAGCAATGATGCGGATTGGATCCGTGATCTGAGGTTTATCCTCATTGCTGCACAGAAGAATTATGTCCTTGATGCACCGCTAGGTGACGGGCCTATTGCAGGAGCAGATGCAGACGTTATGAACGTTTGGCTAGCTCAATATGATGACTACTTAATAGTTTAGTGCACCATGCTTAACAGCTTAGAATCGGGACTTCGAAGACGTTTTGAACGTCATGGACCATATGAGATGTTCCAGGAGTTGAAGTTTCAAGAAAATACCCGAGTTGAGAGATATGAAGTCTCCAACAAGTTCTATAGCTAAAAGATGGAGGAGAATCGCTCAACTAGTGAGCATGTGCTCAGATTGTCTGGGTACTACAATCACTTGAATCAAGTGGGAGTTAATCTTCCAGATAAGATAGTGATTGACAGAATTCTCTAGTCACCATCACCAAGTTAGTAGAACTTCGTGATGAACTATGATATGCAAGGGATAACGGAAACGAATCCCGAGCTTTTCATGATGATGAAATCGATGAAGGTAGAAATCAAGAAAGAGCATCATGTGTTGATGGTTGACAAGATCACTAGTTTCAAGAAAAGGGCAAAGGGAAGAAGGGGAACTTCAAGAAGAACGGCAAGCAAGTTGCTGCTCAAGTGAAGAAGCCCAAGTCTGGTCCTAAGCCTAAGACTAAGTGCTTCTACTGCAAAGATACTGGTCACTGGAAGCGGAACTGCCCCAAGTATTTGGCGGATAAGAAGGATGGCAAAGTGAACATAAGTATATTTGATATACATGTTATTGATGTGTACTTTACTAGTGTTTATAGCAACCCCTCAGTATTTGATACTAGTTCAGTTGCTAAGATTAGTAACTTGAAACGGGAGTTGCAGAATAAACAGAGACTAGTTAAAGGTGAAGTGATGATGTGTGTTGGAAGTGGTTCCAAGATTGATATGATCATCATCGCACATTCCCTATACTTTCGGGATCGGTGTTGAACCTGAATAAGTGTTATTTGGTGTTTGCGTTGAGCATGAATATGATTTGATCATGTTTATTGTAATACGGTTATTCATTTAAGTAAGAGAATAAATTGTTGTTCTGTTTACATGAATAAAACCTTATATGGTTACACACCCAATGAAAATAGTTCGTTGGATCTCGATCGTAGTGATACACATAATCATAATATTGAAACCAAAAGATGCAAAGTTAATAATGATAGTGCAACTTCTTTGTGGCACTGCCGTTTAGGTCATATTGGTGTAAAGCGCATGAAGAAACTCCATGCTGATGGGATTTTGAAATCACTTGATTATGAATCACTTGGTGCTTGCGAACCATGCCTTATGGGCAAGATGACTAAAGACTCCGTTCTCCGGAACAATGGAGCGAGCAACTGACTTATTGGAAATAATACATACTGATGTATGCGATCCGATGAGTGTTGAAGCTCGCGGCGGGTATCATTATTTTCTGACCTTCACATATGATTTGAGCAGATATGGGTATATCTGCTTGATGAAACATAAGTCTGAAACATTTGAAAAGTTCAAAGAATTTCAGAGTGAAGTGGAAAATCATCGTGACAAGAAAATAAAAGTTTCTACGATATGATCGCAGAGGTAAAACATTTGAGTTACGAGTTTGGTCTTCAATTAAAACAATGTGAAATAGTTTCACTACTCACGCCACCTGGAACACCATAGTGTAATGGTGTGTCCGAACGTCATAACCGTACTTTATTAGATATAGTGCGATCTATGATGTTTCTTACCGATCTACCACTATCGTTTTGGGGTTATGCATTAGAGACAGCTGCATTCACGTTAAATAGGGCACCATCTAAGTCCGTTGAGATGACAACAATCTGAACTGTGGTTTGGCAAGAAACCAAAGTTGTCGTTTCTTAAAGTTTGGGGTTGTGATGCTTATATGAAAAAGTTTCATCCTAATAAGCTCAAACCCAAATCGGAGAAATATTTCTTCATAGGATACCCAAAGGAGACTGTTGGGTACTGATGAAGACATGTACCTAGGGTGGGGACACGGACCTGACCAAAGAGTCCGACCCTAGGACATCCCTAGGAGAAGTCACCTTTTAATCGACTTAAAGGTATCCCACTCGACGGATTCAAGACACTCGACCAGAAAGCTATCACTCGACCATGAAGCCAACCACTCGACCGCCAGGAGACCTACAGTCACTCCGCAGGCAAACGGTCAGCTGTTGAGTAGTCTTTATGGTCATCATAGCACTTTATTAGGGGCGTTACCAGTAACGCCCAGCCTTAAATGTACCTTAAACCCTGCATTACTGAGGGCAGGAGGGGGCCGGCGGACTCTATATAAGCCACCCCCCTCCTCAGTATGAAGGGTTCGCACCCCTATTATTCACACGCCAGTAATCCAATCGACCGCCTCCGGGCACCGAGACGTAGGGCTGTTACTTCCTCCGCGAAGGGCCTGAACTCATACATCTTGGTGTGTTTACAACTTCCCAATAGCTGAGATCTAGCCTCTCCATACATACCCCCCTACATCACTGTCAGAGTTAGAACTACGACAGTTGGCGCCCACCGTGGGGCAGGAATCTTAGCGCCTAATTGGAGAAGTTGCGATTTTTTTGATCCCTTTGATCATGGTTTCGTGCGGAGTTTTGGTGAAGGGCCGCGAGATCCGTATCGGCGCGCTCGTGTTCATCGCCGACGACTCCGCCTGGCTCCAGGAGGCACCACTCGACATCGACGCGCTCCCCGTCCGCGGCGCGACGCATTTTTGCGCATGCGTTCCTGGCGTCCTCCTGCGGCAGCCGTCGACCCAGTATCGGTCGGCCCCCGTATCGTCCCCTCGCTCTGTCTCCCACCGGCGTAAGCGCTCTGGTCTATCGAGACTTCAGAGGTGGGTGAGCCATGCTGTGGCTCGCCAGTCGGCCACCCCG
Organism: Triticum urartu; assembly: GCF_056163025.1. NCBI lineage: Eukaryota > Viridiplantae > Streptophyta > Magnoliopsida > Poales > Poaceae > Triticum > Triticum urartu. The sequence goes on along the minus strand of NC_141875.1, from coordinate 694,900,588 downwards.
CAAGTCGTGGCGATCGAGCCCGACGAATCCCTCTGCGGCCTGTTCGACCTGTCAACTGGCTCCGCGAAGACCGCATCCGAGTGCGACAGCAGCGACCCAGCGGCTGAGGTTCTAGCGGTCGATGGGACGCATAGTCCTCCTGGTTTCCCTCGCGCTGGTGGAGGCGCGGGTGGGGGCGACCCGTCGCATCCCCACGATGAGTATCTCCCCGAACCTCTCACATCATTACAGCGAGAGGAGCTTCGCCGTCGGAACATGGATGCACTCCACACTCCTATTGTCGGAGAAACCCCCGAGGCCCGGGCCTTGGAGGACGCGCGCTTGGCTAACCTGGCCGAGCGCACTCGACTGGAGAATCTCCAGCGGATACTCGACGAGCAAGCGCGTCAGCGGGCTCCCGAGTCCAGTCGACGTCAGCAAGCTCCTGAGTCCAGTCGGCGTCAGCTCTTCCCGCCGCCGCAGGTATACCGAACCCCAGTTCAGAATTTGGCCGCTGCGGCCCGTATAGTAGAATCAATTCAGCCCTCCCAGTCGGAGGCGGGCAGAGGCTTGTTGCAGATCAGAGCGCTGCTCCGGGCGGCGGGAAACCAGAATTCTGCTGTCTCTCAGTCGCGGAACAGGATCCACAGTCGATCCGTTGCAATGGATACAGTCGAGTCGGCTCACAGCCCGAGATCGCCCCCGAGGCGTGAGGGACGTGGCGACCGGCATGATCAGTACAGGAGGAATGAGCAGTATGATCACCGATTCGACCGTAATGATCGACGTCGAGTGCCAACCCCTCCCCCGAGGAGTGGGTCATATGCGCCTCGACGGCAAGATGACAGAGGCCCCCATAGTGTTGGGCAGAGGATTCCAGTCGACCCCAGAGACCCAGGCTTTGATGCGAGATCCATCCTCGTTCAAGGTTTGGTTGACAGGAACAGAGCTCATCGAGAGGGCCACAACAGAGATGCGCCTACCAGCAGCAGAGCACGTGCTTCAGGGCCAGAGTGTTTCAGTCGAGCCATCAGAGCCGCAGTGATTCCTCCCAACTTCAGACTGGCGACTAGGGTCAGCAAGTTCACCGGCGAATCTAAGCCTGACACTTGGCTCGAAGATTACCGAGTGGCTGTACAGATCGGCGGTGGCAATGATGAGGTGGCCATGAAGCATCTTCCTCTCATGTTAGAGGGCTCAGCCGGAACGTGGCTGAATCAGTTGGCGCCCAGCAGCATCTACACTTGGGAGGACCTCTCCTGAGTGTTTATCACAACCTTCGAAGGAACATGCAAGCGACCTGCAGGCCTTATGGAGTTGCGGTCTTGCGTGCAGAAGCCGAATGAAACTCTGAGGGAATACATCCAGAGGTGGATCACACTGCATCACTCGGTCGAGAATGTGCCAGACCATCAAGCAGTTTGTACCTTCAAGGAAGGCGTTAAATACAGAGAGTTGAATCTGAAGTTTGGTCGAACTGGAGAGATGTCTCTGAATCGGATGATGGAGATTGCCACCAAGTACGCTAATGGTGAAGACGAGGACCGACTCCGGAGTGGCAAGCACAAGGCAGTCGCCCAAGAAACCGGAGGGAACTCCAGTCGGAAACAGAAGCGGAAGGCCGAGCCAGCCGCTCCTGGGGAGGCCCTGGCCGTAGCCCAGGGAAACTTCAAGGGAAAACCCAAGGGCGCCTGGAAGCCCAAGAAAGTCAAGGATCAGGATGGAAACTATGTTTTGGATCTACCATGTCACATCCACACCAAGAAAGATGAAGAGGGTAATTTTATTTACCCAAAGCATACCACTCGACAGTGCCGGCTCCTGATCCAGCAGTTTCAGGGCAAACAACCCAAAGATAAGGAAAAAGAGTCGGACAGAGTCGAAGACAAGGAAGATAGCGACGATGGATACCCCCAAATAAATTCCACCCTGATGATTTTTGCTGATGTCGAAAGCAAAAGTCGACTGAAAGTCATTAACCGTGAGGTGAACATGGTTGCTCCGGCGACACCCAGTTATCTGAAATGGTCGCAGACTGCCATCACATTCGACCAGTCCGATCACCCTACGCACATTGCCACCCCTGGGAGGCAAGCTTTAGTGGTCGACCCAGTTGTCGAAGGCACTCGACTGACCAAAGTCCTGATGGATGGTGGTAGTGGCTTGAACATACTATATGCTGAAACATTGAAAGGGATGGGCATTCCGATGTCCAGACTCAGTACCAGTAACATGAGCTTCCACGGAGTCATTCCTGGGAAGAAGGCCGTGTCACTCGGACAGATTGCTCTCGATGTGGTTTTCGGTGATTCAAAGAATTACCGCAAGGAAAAGTTGACATTCGAGGTCGTTGACTCCCAAAGTGCCTATCATGCCATTCTGGGCAGGCCAGCTTACGCACGCTTCATGGCTCGACCATGTTACGTGTACCTCAAACTGAAGATGCCTGGCCCCAAAGGCGTAATCACTGTTACAGGCAACCGAAAGAAAGCAGAAGAGTGTTTTCAGAAGGGCTCAAAGATCGCTGATGCTCAGATGGCAGTTGTTGAGCTGCAAGAGTACCAGAAAACTGCTGATCCGAGTGAATTGCTACGAGCCAAGAAGCCTGCTTCAGAATCTGCTTTTCAGTCGTCCGGTGAAACTAAGACAATTCACGTTCACCCGACCGACCCCGACGCTACTCCGACTCACATCTCGATGACGCTCGGCTCCAAATAGGAAGAAGCGCTCATCCAGTTCCTCCGTGAGAACTGGAACGTCTTCGCATGGAAGCCTTCTGACATGCCTGGAGTTCCCAGGGGGCTGGCTGAGCACCGTCTACGAGTCGACCCGAAGTTCAAGCCCGTGAAAGAACATCTTCGACGGTCCGCCATCCAGAAGAGGAAAGCTATTGGCGAGGAGGTGGCTCGGCTCTTAGCAGCGGAGTTCATCCGAGAGATTTACCACTCCGAGTGGCTCGCCAATGTCTAGCCGGTGCTCGCTGCCCCAATCAGCAAAGAGCCTCTGCTGCTTTACATTGCAGCCACAAGACAAGTTGTCAGTACAGTACTTACGGTCGAGCGGGAAGGAGAAGGAAAGGCCTTCAGAGTTCAGTGCCCAGTCTATTATCTGTCTGAAGTTTTGACCCCTTCAAAACAAAGATACCCCTCACTACCAGAAGCTTGTATATGGGATTTACATGACCACGAAGAAGGTTGCACATTACTTCTCTAACAATTCCATTACAGTCGTCAGCGACGCCCCATTGTCAGAGATTCTGCATAACAGAGATGCAACTGGTCGAGTGGCCAAGTGGGCGATTGAACTCCTTCCCTTAGATATCAAGTTTGAAGCAAAGAAGGCTATCAAGTCCCAAGCAATTGCAGATTTCGTCGCCGAGTGGATTGAACAGCAACTTCCGACTCAAGTTCACTCGGAGCACTGGACCATGTTCTTCGATGGATCTAAGATGCTGAATGGTTCCGGTGCTGGGGTAGTTCTAGTCTCCCCCCGAGGAGATAAGCTCAGATATGTTCTCCAGATTCACTTCGATTCCTCCAATAATGAAGCAGAGTATGAACCACTTTTGTATGGGTTGCGCATGGCCATTTCACTCGGCGTCCGTCGCCTCATGGTCTATGGCGACTCAGATTTGGTGGTTAACCAGGTGATGAAGGAGTGGGACGTCAGAAGTACAGCTATGACTGGTTATTGCAATGCAGTGAGAAAGCTAGAAAAGAAATTCGAGGGGTTAGAGCTTCATCGCATCCCCCGACTGAAAAATCAAGCAGCTGATGATCTGGCAAAGATAGGCTCCAAGAGAGAAGCCATTCCCAGCAATGTGTTTTTGGAACACATTCGCTCGCCGTCAGTCCAGGAGGATCCTTTCACAGAAGAAGCCCCACAACTGAAAAGTGCCACAGATCCGACTGAAGTCGAAGTTCCTGCTGTGGTCGACCTAATCATGCAAATCTTGGCAATCACTCCCGACTGGACGATACCGTACATCGCGTATATCCTAAGGAAAGAGCTCCCAGAGGACGAGGAAGAGGCTCGACAGATCGTCCGCCGATCCAAGGTCTTCACAGTCATAAAGGGGCAGTTGTATAGAGAAAGCGTGACTGGAATCGGTCAGAAGTGCATAACACCAGAAGAAGGTTGGATAATCCTTGATGATATCCACTCGGGGACCTGTGGCCACCATGCGTCCTCTCGGACCATTGTGGCTAAAGCATACCGAGCGGGATTTTACTGGCCTAGAGCAAATGAGATGGCAAAAGAGATATTCGACAAGTGTGGAGGGTGCCAGTTCTACTCCAACATGTCACACAAGCCTGCATCAGCCCTGAAGACCATTCCACTCGTCTGGCCCTTTGTTGTTTGGGGACTAGACATGGTTGGACCACTGAGAACAGGCAGAAGTGGTTTCACTCATGTGCTTGTGGTAGTCGACAAGTTTACCAAATGGATTGAAGCTAAGCCTATCAAGAATCTTGATGCTTGCACTGCTATCAGTTTCGTCAGAGGGCTAACATTCAGATATGGAGTCCCGCATAGCATCATCACTGACAATGGGTCAAACTTCGATTCGGACAAGTTCAGAGCTTTTTGCGCCTCTCAAGGCACTCGAGTCGACTACGCATCGGTCGCCCATCCCCAGTCGAATGGACAAGCCAAAAGAGCAAATGGTCTGATTCTCAAAGGACTAAAGCCTCGATTGATGCGTGATCTCAAGCACGCGGCAGGTGCTTGGGTCGACGAGCTTCCGTCAATTCTATGGGGATTGAGGACCACCCCTAACCGGTCGACTGGAAGAACTCCATTCTTTCTGGTTTACGGAGCCGAAGCGGTTCTGCCAAGTGATCTTCTTCACAACGCGCCCCGAGTCGAGCTTTACACCGAAGATGAAGCAGAACAGGCCCGGCAAGACGCAGTCGACCTCCTGGAAGAAGAGAGGGAGATGGCCATGATCACATCGACCATTTATCAGCAAGACTTGCGTCGATTCCACGCTCGGAATGTGAAGAGTCGAGCCTTCCAAGAAGGAGATTTGGTCCTCCGAGTGGATCAACAGAAAACACACAAGCTTGCTCCTACTTGGGAAGGCCCCTTCATCATCACCAGAGTCCTCCACAATGGAGCGTATCACCTCTACAATGTTGATCACCAGATCGACGAGCCACGAGCTTGGAATGCGGAACTACTCCGCCCCTTTTACCCTTGAGCTCTCCCTTGGACGAGATGTAATAAGAAAAATTGCTGCAGTTTATTTTTATCAAAGGCAAGAGTGTTTCAATAATTGCTGTCACTCCTGTTTGCTTACGAAATCCCCCAGTGGGTGACTTAGCTGCGAATCCGTTTCGCCTAAGTTTGAAAAATATCCTACGGAGTGGAGAGCGATCCTCCCACTCGGGGGCTTAGCTGCAGTCCAGCACTCGCCTAAGTTCTCTCACTTAGAAACTTAGCTGCAGTCCGGCACTCGCCTAAGTTTGAAAAAATCCTACCGAGTGGAGAGCGATCCTCCCACTCTGGGGCTTAGCTGCAGTCCAGCACTCGCCTAAGTTCTCTCACTTAGAGACTTAGCTGCAGTCCGGCACTCGCCTAAGTTTGAAAAAATCCTACCGAGTGGAGAGCGATCCTCCCACTCGGGGGCTTAGCTGCAGTCCAGCACTCGCCTAAGTCCTCTCACTTAGAGACTTAGCTGCAGTCCGGCACTCGCCTAAGTTTGAAAAAATCCTACCGAGTGGAGAGCAAACCTCCCACTCGAGGGCTTAGCCGCAGTCCAGCACTCGCCTAAGTCCTCTCACTTAGAGACTTAGCTGCAGTCCGGCACTCGCCTAAGTTTGAAAAAATCCTACTGAGTGGAGAGCAAACCTCCCACTCGGGGGCTTAGCTGCAGCCCAGTGCTCGCCTAAGTGTTTAAAAATCCTACCGAGTGGAGTGCAAACCTCCCACTCAGGGGCTTAGCTGCAGTCCAGGACTCGCCTAAGTTCTCCCACTAAGAGACTTAGCTGCAGTCAGTGCTCGCCTAAGTGTTTAAAAATCCTACCGAGTGGAGAGCAAACCTCCCACTCGGGGGCTTAGCTGCAGTCCAGGACTCGCCTAAGTTCTCCCACTAAGAGATTTAGCTGCAGTCAGTGCTCGCCTAAGTGTTTAAAAATCCTACCGAGTGGAGAGCAAACCTCCCACTCGGGGGCTTAGCTGCAGTCCAGGACTCGCCTAAGTTCTCCCACTAAGAGACTTAGCTGCAGTCAGTGCTCGCCTAAGTGTTTAAAAATCCTACCGAGTGGAGAGCAAACCTCCACTCGGGGGCTTAGCTGCAGTCCAGGATTCACCTAAGTTCTCCCACTAAGAGACTTAGCTGCAGTCAGTGCTCGCCTAAGTACAGGACACAGCCCAATTCGTGAGTCGACCGCTACCTTCTCCCTCGGAGCTGCGTCGCGAAAACAAGATTATTCCGAGTGAAGATCCAGTTCCACTCGACGAATCAAACCGTGAAGGTATCCAACGAGAAATCTAGTTCAGAAAAAGCCTAAAAGGTCCCAGACCTCAAAGTACTCGAGCCCTCGGCTCAGCAGAGTTTAAACGGTTACAAATCCACTCAGCATTCCGAGGTAAATTCAAAATTTTTTACTCCTCAGGAGGAGGACTGGAAGGGGCGACGAACTCATCCAAGTCGATCCCGTCGGCAATACGGGTGGCAGCAGCGATGAAAGTCTCCATGAAGTCTTGAAAGCTTGCTTCCTAGTATTGGCAACTTGGATGACCGCCAGCTTTTCTTCTCGCGCCTCCTTGCAATGGACGCGGACCAGAGACAGAGCGACGTCAGCACCACATCTAGCAGAAGATTTCTTCCATTCCGTCACTCAACCTGGGACTTAGTTAAGTCGAGCCATCAGAGACTCGAGGTCGTTCTGAAGCGTCGTCCCAGGCCAGAGTGATGTGTCGATCTGCGACATCGCCACTTTCAGCCGAGCCAGATAGTCAACAACGCTGGCAGTACGAGACTCCAGACGGAGCACGTTCATTGCAGCCTCGTCCTTCACAAGAGAGTTAACAGGGTCCAAGCTTGGCTCCACTCGACTGGTCTCCTCTTCAAAATTCCGGCAAAGTTCTGCATACACGATCCAAGGATAAGTCAATTTTCATAGACTGAGTCGACACAAAAACCAGTCGGAACTGAATGTGCACCTTCAAGCTTAAGGTACAACTTCTTGGCGAGGCTCCCCAAGTAGTTCTCCAGGTCGTCCCTCCTGCGAGCGATGCCTTCCAGCTTCTCGCTCAGGGTGAGGTTCTCCTTCTTCCAACGTGAACACTCCCCGTTGGCTTCATTCAGAGCAGTCTTCAGCTTGGTATTCTCTTCTTCTAAGTGGTCGACCGAAGCCAGCTTCTGTGCGGCCAGAGCGGTCTTGTCATCAGCCTCCTTACGGGCAATAGCCAAGTCCTGGTCCTTCTTCGCCAGAGCTTTGTTAAGTTTTTCTGTGAAGAAATGATGATTGAATCGGAAATAACAAAAGGGTACTCAAGCCCAAAGACTAACCAATTGACAAAGCCGTCTTACCTGCGGCGCCGTCTCTGACCTTCTGCAGCTCTGTTCTGGCCAGCTCCAGATCAAGGTTCAGTTGAATCTTCTGCTTCTCCAACTCAGTATAGCGAGCTACGAGTTCGCAGGATTTCTGTAAAAGCAAAATCAGTCGACAGACGTCCAAGATAAGTTGATTCCGAGTAACTAAGGGACAATGACGACGTTTCTAAGACCACAGCCGAATCAAAAACATTCGACAGTAGTCTCGGGGACTACACCCAGTGGGTGCACTCAGCGTGCCCCCACTGGTTTGACCAAAAAAAAGAGTTCCACTCGACCTGGCCCGACCAAACCGAGTGAAGAAATACAACTACAGCAACACAATGTAAAGACTACAGTCGACTGCCAGCAGTCCACCGTAGTCTCGGGGACTACACCCAGTGGGTGCACTTAGCGTGCCCCCACTTGTCCAAGGATTGGCAGACACACCCAGTGGGTGTACAGATACAAAGATCTTCGGAAAAGAGACTCTCCAAACAGCATATCATAACAGACCAAGTGTTGAGTCGACTGACCTGGACGTTGCTCTGAAGAGCCGGACTCGCGTCATAGGCTGCTTGGCTGGCCTCCCGAGCCATCTTCACTTGCTCCATCATGATCCCCACTTGGCGTATAGCCTCCTTTGCAGCAGCCGCTTGGTCCTCAGGGACGGGGTATGTGGCAAAAAGCGAAGATGGATCCGCAGTCGACGACGAGGACCGCGCACTCGCCAGAGGAACGGCGAAGGTCACTGAAGCCCGAGTGGTGTCACCACCATACCGAGCCTTGGCCTCGGACGCCGGAGCGGATTGGGGGGTCCTGTCAGCCGACGCCCTCTTGTGCCTCCTCACTCTTAACGGACCATTGTCATCGTCATCCGGGAGGTCGATAACATGAGGAGGGGCTACAAAGGAAAGGTTCAATCGACCAGGGTTGCAATAAATGATCAGTCGACTCAAAGCAGAACGTCAGTAACCGTACCAGGGTTGGAGGTAACAGCATCCTCCATCTCTTGGTCACCGTCCTTGGCGGAGACCTCAGAAGTAGCAGCGCTGCAAATCTCGAAAGTCAATCAGTTGGCTCAATGAATCGACCAAGGATCTGTCCATGGTCGACGAAGGAAAGCAAGTTTTATTATTACCCGGAAATGGTAGGGACAGCTATCTTCATCTTGGGCAGAGCCTTGGGCGGCTTGGACAGCATCGTGCGTGGGTGCTTGGGAACCTTCCCAATCGGCGTAGGAGAAGAGGTCCGAGGGCGTTTCGACGACTGCCCAACAGAAGCAGTCGCCTTACCACGTTCCCGCGCTGGGTCGTGTGCGTGCTTGGACCGCCCCTCTGGGCGAGGGGGTTCGACCTCCTCCTCCTCCTCCTCTTCGCTGGAGTCGATGTCGTCGTCTCCCTCTCCTTCACCGTTGGACTCCCACTCGCCTTGGTCGTCCCCACTCTCACCTCCGCTCGCCTCCCCATCCTCAGTTGGCTCCTGAGCCCCGTTGGGCGTCGAGTACATCTTGGTGGTCGCCTAGAAGACAATGGACAAGACGAATGTCAATCGACCAACTCAAAGAAGACCAATGCAGAAAACAAGATTCCAGTCGGGAACATAAAGACATACCTGGTCCACCTCATACGAATTGTCGAGTGGAACCACCCTCCTGGCTCCTCGGGGGTTGTCTTTGTTCCCCGTAATGCTCGACAGCCACCCCTCCAGCATCTCGTCGGTGACCTCCTCCGGATGGACCCGAGTGGTGTCATCAAGGCCCGCGTACAGCCACATCGGGTGGTCACGGGCCTGGAGCGGTTGGATACACCTCCGGAGGAAGACCTCTAGCAGGTCCATGCCAGTCACACCCTCACGGACGAGCTCAACCACTCGACCCGCCAACACTTTGACCTGGGCCCTTTCCTCCGGCGACACTTTCAGAGAAGCAGGCTTTTCAGCTCGGTCGAGAGAGAATGGAGGAAGTCCAGTCGACTGCCCTGGGGTCGCCTGGTCTTGACAGTAGAACCAGGTTGCCTGCCAACCGCGGACCGACTCCGGGAAAGTGATGGAAGGAAAACAACTCTTCCCCCTCGCCTGGATCGCCAGACCCCCGCACAGCTGGATCACCTGCGTCCTCTCGTCACTCGACTTGGCCTTCTTGACCGATTGAGAGCGACAGGTAAAGATGTGCTTGAAGAGTCCCCAGTGGGGTCGGCAACCCAAGAAGGCCTCGCACATAGAAATGTAAGCGGCGAGGTATACGATGGAGTTGGGAGTGAAGTGATGGAGCTGCGCCCCGAAGAAGTTCAGAAAACTCCGGAAAAAGGGATGGGGCGGCAGATAAAACCCTCGGTCGATGTGGGTGGCTAGGAGCACGCACTCACCGTCACGGGGTTGAGGTTCGATCTCTCCCCCGGAAGACGCGCGGCTTGGTGGGGGATGACTCCCCCCTCGACCATGTCGTCGAGATCCTCTTGACGGAGCACCGACGGCGTCCAGTCACCCTGAATCCAACCTTTGGGCAGAGCGGTTCTAGAGGAGGATCCGCCCCGAGCCGATCTTCTTCCCTTCTCCTGCGCCGCCGCCTTCTTCGCGCGCTCCAGAGCGGAGGTCTTGCCCTTCGTCATCGTCGCCGGTGATATCTGGCACGAGCCTGCTGCGCTAGGGCGAGAACGGAAGTGGCGGAAGGACTTGCGAAGGGAGAGAGGAAGAAGGAAGGAGGAGAAGAGAGCGCACTGCCTGGAAGCCCCGAGCCGGCGATTTATAAGGGACCGCTTCCGAGTGGCCGACTGGTAGGCCCAGGCTATCCAGTCAAATCCCGCAGCAGACGCGCGCGCAGTACGTGGCGAAAAAGGTGACGCGGGGATCGAGGGGCTTCCGCTTTATCGCTTCCGATTACTGCGGCCGCTCCCGTCCCGCGCGCTTCCCAAAATCCGAATCCCGCGACATCCGCGGGCCACAAAACAACTTGTCAAAACAGAAGACCCCGATCGCGCCGGCGCTCGGTATGTCAAAAGCAAAGAAATTCACTCGACCGAAGGCCTGGAATGGATCAAGGCGACTGAAAAAGGTTGGCAACGTCACCCGTGACGATTGACCCAAAACGAGGCGCTCACGTAGCCCGAAGAACCAGTCGGAAAGATCTCCAACTCTTTCCCCACTCTAACCTCGATCCATTCGGGGGCTAATGATGAAGACATGTACCTAGGGTGGGGACACGGACCTGACCAAAGAGTCCGACCATAGGACATCCCTAGGAGAAGTCACCTTTTAATCGACTTAAAGGTATCCCACTCGATGGACTCAAGACACTCGACCAGAAAGCTATCACTCGACCATGAAGCCAACCACTCGACTGCCAGGAGACCTACAGTCACTCCGCAGGCAAACAGTCAGCTGTTGAGTAGTCTTTATGGTCATCATAGCACTTTATTAGGGGCGTTACCAGTAACGCCCAGCCTTAAATGTACCTTAAACCCTGCATTACCGAGGGAAGGAGGGGGCCGGCGGACTCTATATAAGCCACCCCCCTCCTCAGTATGAAGGGTTCGCACCCCTGTTATTCACACGCCAGTAATCCAATCGACCGCCTCCGGGCACCGAGACGTAGGGCTGTTACTTCCTCCGCGAAGGGCCTGAACTCGTACATCTTGGTGTGTTTACAACTTCCCAATAGCTGAGATCTAGCCTCTCCATACATACCCCCCTACATCACTGTCAGAGTTAGAACCACGACAGGTACACCTTCTATCACAGATCCGAAGGCAAGACTTTTGTTGCTAAATTCGGAAACTTTCTAGAGAAGGAGTTTCTCTCGAAAGAAGTGAGTGGGAGGAAAGTAGAAAACTTGATAAGGTAATTGTACCTTCTCCCTTATTGGAAAGTAGTTCATCACAGAAATATGTTCTTGTGACTACTACACCAATTAGTGAGGAAGATAATGATGATGATGATGTAACTTCAGATCAAGTTACTACCGAATCTCGTAGGTAAACCAGAGTAAGATCCGCACCAGAGTGGTACGGTAATCCTGTTCTGGAAGTCATGTTACTAGACCATGACGAACTTGCGAACTATGAGGGAGCAATGATGAGCCCAGATTCTGCGAAGTGGTTTGAGGCCATGAAATCTGAGATATGATCCATGTATGAGAACAAAGTATGGACTTTTATGGATTTGCCCGATGATCGGCAAGCCATAAAAATAAATGGATCTTCAAGAGGAAGACGGACGCTGATAGTAGTGTTATTATCTACAAAGCTAGAATTGTCGCAAAAGGTTTTTCGACAAGTTCAAGGTGTTGACTACGATGAGAGATTCTCACTCGTATCTATGCTTAAGTCTATCCGAATCATGTTAGCAATTGCCGCATTTTATGAAATCTGGCAAATGGATAAACAAAACTGAATTCCTTAATGGATTTATTGAAGAAGAGTTGTATACGATGCAACCAGAAGGTTTTTTCAATCCTAAAGGTGCTAACAAAATATGCAAGCTCCAGCGATCCATCTATGGACTGGTGCAAGCATCTCGGAGTTGGAATATACGCTTTGATAAGTTGATCAAAGCATATAAGTTTTATACAGACTTGTGGTGAAGCCTGTATTTACAAGAAAGTGAGTGGGAGCACTACATCATTTCTGATAAGTATATGTGTATGACATATTGTTGATCGAAAATAATGTAGAATTATTCTGCAAAGCATAAAGGAGTGTTTGAAAGGAGTTTTTCAAAGAAAGACCTCGGTAAAGCTGCTTACATATTGAGTATCAAGATCTATAGAGATAGATCAAGACGCTTGATAAGTTTTTCAATGAGTACATACCTTGACAAGATTTTGAAGTAGTTCAAAATGGAACAGTCAAAGAAAAAGTTTCTTGCCTGTGTTACAAGGTGTGAAGTTGAGTAAGACTCAAACCCCGACCACGGCAGAAGATACAAAGAGAATGAAAGTCATTCCCTATGCCTCAGCCATAGGTTCTATAAAGTATGCCATGCTGTGTACCAGATCTATTGTATACCCTACACTGTGTTAAGCAAGGGAGTACAATAGTGATCTAAGAGTAGATCACTGGACGGCGGTCAAAATTATCCTTAGTGGAATAAGGAAATATTTCTCAATTATGGAGGTGACAAAAAGGTTCATCGTAAAAAGTTACGTCGATGCAAGTTTTGACACAGATCTGGATGACTCTAAGTCTCGATCTAGATACATATTGAAAGTGGGAGCAATAAGCTAGAGTAGCTCCGTGCAGAGCATTGTTGACATAGAAATTCGCAAAATACTTACGGATCTGAATGTGGCAGACCCGTTGACTAAAATTATCTCACAAGCAAAACATGATCACACCTTAGTACTCTTTGGGTGTTAATCACATAGCGATGTGAACTAGATTACTGACTCTAGTAAACCCTTTTGGGTGTTGATCACATATCTATGTGAACTATGGGTGTTAATCACATGGTGATGTGAACTATTGCTGTTAAATCACATGGCGATGTGAACTAGATTATTGACTCTAGTGCAAGTGGGAGACTGAAGGAAATATGCCCTAGAGGCAATAATAAAGTTATTATTTATTTCCTTATATCATGATAAATGTTTATTATTCATGCTAGAATTGTATTAACTGGAAACATAATACATGTGTGAATACATAGACAAACTTAGTGTCACTAGTATGCCTCTACTTGACTAGCTCGTTGATCAAAGATGGTTATGTTTCCTAACCATGAACAAAGTGTTGTTATTTGATTAACGAGGTCACATCATTAGTTGAATGATCTGATTGACATGACCCATTCCATTAGCTTAGCACCCGATCGTTTAGTATGTTGCTATTGCTTTCTTCATGACTTATACCTGTTCCTATGACTATGAGATTATGCAACTCCCGTTTGCCGGAGGAACACTTTGGGTGCTACCAAACGTCACAACGTAACTGGGTGATTATAAAGGAGTACTACAGGTGTCTCCAAAGGTACATGTTGGGTTGGCGTATTTCGAGATTAGGATTTGTCACTCCGATTATCGGAGAGGTATCTCTGGGCCCTCTCGGTAATGCACATCACTTAAGCCTTGCAAGCATTGCGACTAATGAGTTAGTTGCGGGATGATGTATTACAGAACGTGTAAAGAGACTTGCCGGTAACAAGATTGAACTAGGTATTGGATACCGACGATCGAATCTCGGGCAAGTAACATACCGATGACAAAGGGAACAACGTATGTTGTTATGCGGTCTGACCGATAAAGATCTTCGTAGAATATGTAGGAGCCAATATGGGCATCCAGGTCCCACTATTGGTTATTGACCGAAGACATGTCTCGGTCATGTCTACATTGTTCTCGAACCCGTAGGGTCCGCACGCTTAAGGTTACGATGACAGTTATATTATGAGTTTATGCATTTTGATGTACCGAAGGTTGTTCGGAGTCCCGGATGTGATCACAGACATGACGAGAAGTCTCGAAATGGTCGAGACATAAAGATTGATATATTGGAAGCCTATGTTTGGATATCGGAAGTGTTCCGGGTGAAATCGGGATTTTACCGGAGTACCGGGAGGTTACCGGAACCCCCCGGGAGCTATATGGGCCTTAGTGGGCCTTAGTGGAAAAGAGAAGGGGCAGCCCAAGATGGGCCGCGTGCCTCCCCCCTCCCCTAGTCCTATTAGGATAAGGAGAGGTGGCCGGCCCCCCCTCTCTCTTTTCCCCCTCCGCGAATCCTATTCCAACTAGGATTGGGGGGGGGGGGGAATCCTACTCCCAGAGGGAGTAGGACTCCCTTGGCGCGCCCTCCTTGGCCGGCCGCCCCCTCCCCCTTGGCTCCTTTATATATGGAGGCAGGGGGCACCCTAGGACACACAAGTTGATCCTTGAGATCGTTCCTTAGCCATGTGCGGTGCCCCCTGCCACCATATTCCACCTCGATCATATTGTAGCGGTGCTTAGGCGGAGCCCTGCGACGGTAGAACATCAAGATCGTCACCACGCCGTCGTGCTGACGGAACTCCTCCCCGACGCTTTGCTGGATCGGAGCCCCGGGATTGTCATCGAGATGTACGTGTGCTAAGAACTCGGAGGTGCCGGAGTAACGGGGCTTGGATCGGTCGGATCGGGAAGACGTACGACTACTTCCTCTACGTTGCGTCAACGCTTCCGCAGTCGGTCTGTGTGGGTACGTAGACAACAGTCTCCCCTCTCGTTGCTATGTATCACATGATCTTGCGTGTGCGTAGGAATTTTTTTGAAATTACTACGAAACCCAACAGGAAGCTCAGGTGCGGGCTTGTGAATGGCTGTCAGAGGACTTTATGGATCGAGCAGGAAACAAGGAAGAATTTAACGTGTATGTGCGTAATGCCGATCTTGAGAGCTTCGAGGCAGATAAGTGCCACCAATACCACTATCCCACTGATTCCTTTGTGAGAAGGTTTGAATTTTCATCATCACGCAATTCGCAAACTGTCCTATTTGATCTTTATGAAAATTCTTATACTATGGACTTAGAGGATTTTAATACTGCTTGCAAACTTCCACAATGGGGTAGCACTAGTGAGCCTAGCAAATATGAGTTTAGAGATTTTCTTGCTAGTATAACTGTGGGGGAATCTAGAGATATAACACAAGCTACCATAGGGAGCATTCATTTTCCTGCTATACATTATTTTGCTCTCTTCATAGGTAGGTGCATAAATGATAAGGATGAAGCATGTCACATGTGTGTCCCTGACCTCGGTGTTCTCAGGAGTGCTGTATTAGGAGATAAACATTATAATTTGGGAGCCATTGTTGCACGTAGGTTGCATAATAATAGATTTAATGGAGATTTCTTTGGTGGAATTTATGCAACCTGTCTAGCTAATTTTCTTGATATACCCATACGTGGGTATGATATTGAGTTGCCTCCTGCTTATTTAGATTATGAGGCTATGGTTCATCATCAGTTTGTTGAGAGGAATGATTAGTTTCTCCAGTACCGACTAATCTTTGACAGACGACACACCTATCACGTCGCTCTCCCTGCTCCTACTTTCTTTAACTTTCAGGCAAAAGGGAGATATGTCATAACCAGGGAAGAGGCGAACGAGTAAGAGAGGAGGACTGAGACGGCTCGCCTCCACGCTGCAGCCCAAGATGCAATAGCCATTGTATCTCAGTACGACCCCAACTATAACTTTAGATATCTGCCAGGCCAGCCGTGGCCATAGACCAACTTAGGCCAAAAGCCTAAGCTTGGGGGAGTACGTATTTCTCACCGAAATTACATCAATGTTTACACACTCATGCTAGTTGTCGGTGCTCATACTTTTTCATTGTATCATGCATGCTAGTTTATTTTCCTTTTTATGCTTTCTTCTTGTGTGTTCGATAAACCTTAAGAAAAAAAATTGTTGTAGCTTTTTAGCTAGTTTACTTTTCATGCATGTAGTAGTAGTAACTAAAAAGAAAACCCAAAAAGATTTCTCGTTCTTCTTTTGCTTGTTGGGAGCTTTCCCGTGTAAATAGTTTTATTTCTTTTCTTGTTCTTTGGGGGTCGAGGGGAGAAGACCATGATTAAAATGATTGAGTGGCTCTCATATGCATTATTGTTGATCTAACAAAGAGCCCATATTACCTTGTATTCTCTCTTGAATTGAATTCTTGCAGATTCCAGCTTAGTCCAATGCACGTGCACTATTATTATTATCCACACTATTCGGTCGTGCAAATGAAAGGCAATTATGACGATATATGATGGACTGATTGAGATGGGAGAAGCTGGTATGAACTCGACCTCTCTTGTTTTTGTAAATATGATTAGTTCATCGTTCCTGATTCAGCCTATTATGAATAAACATGTTTGCAATGACAATTAGAGATTATAGTTGCTTATGCCATGCTTAATTAGCTAGGACCTTATAATGGTTGTGATGTGGTATGATAGGGTGGTATCCTCTTTTGAACGATTCGAGTGGCTTGACTTGACACATGTTCACGCATGTAGTTGAAACAAAATCAACATAGCCTCTACGATATTTATGTTCATCGTGCATTATATCCTACTCATGCTTGCATTCGGTCTTGATTAATTTTAATGCATGTTCATGACTGTTGTCGCTCTCTAGCTGGTCGCTTCCCAGTCTTTTTCTAGCCTTCAGCTGTATTAAGCGGGAATACTGCTTGTGCATCCAATCCCATAAACCCCAAAGTTATTCCATATGAGTCCACCATACCTACCTATATACGGTATCTACCTACCATTCCAAGTAAATTTGTATGTGCCAAACTCTAAACCTTCAAATGAAATTCTATTTTGTATGCTCGAATAGCTCATGTATCAACTAGGGCTGTCCGTATCTTCCATGTTAGGCGGGTTATTCTCAAGAGGAGTGAACTCCGCTCCTCATTCACGAGAAAATGGCTGGTCACCGGGATGCCTAGTCCCATGCGTTATGCAAGTCAAATCAAAATAGTTGCAAACAAAACTCCCCCTGGTACTGTTGTTAGTTGGAGGCACTCGTTGTTTTGAGCAAGCCATGGATTGATGCTTGTTGGTGGAGGGGGAGTATAAACTTTACCATTCTGTTTGGGAACCGCCTATACTGTGTGTAGCATGGAAGATATCGAGATCTCTCGGTTGTTATGTTGACAATGAAAGTATACCGCTCAAAATATTATTCATATCTATTTCAAAACCGAGCTCTGGCACCTCTACAAATCCATGCTTCCCTCTGCGAATGGCCTATCTATTTACTTTTATGTTGAGTCATCATCCTCTTATTAAAAAGCACCAGTTGGAGAGTACCGCTGTCATTTGCATCCATTACTGTTAGTTTACATTGAGTATGACTTGACTGGATCTCTTTTACCATGAATTACAGTGTCTAGTCAGTCCTTGATCTTTAAAGGTGCTCTGCATTTATGTTTTGCGGTCTTAGAAAGGGCTAGCGAGATACCATCTTGTCATATCATATCATGATTGTTTTGAGAAAGTGTTGTCATCTGAGATTTATTATTGTTGCTCGCTAGTTGATTATGCCATTGATATGAGTAAACATGAGACCTAAATATTATTGTGAATATGGCTAGTTCATAATCCTTGCTGAAAACTTGAATGCTGGCTTTACATATTTACAACAACAAGAGAAAACAGAGTTTGTAAAAGTTTTTCTTTATCACTTTCAGTTTGTCAACTGAATTGCTTGAGGACAAGCAAAGTTTTAAGCTTGAGGGAGTTGATACGTCTCCATTGTATCTAATTTTCCAAACACTTTTGCCCTTATTTTGGACTCTAACTTGCATGATTTGAATGGAACTAACCCGGACTGACGTTGTTTTAAGCAGAATTGCCATGGTGTTATTTATGTGCAGAAACGAAAGTTCTCGGAATGACCTGAAACTCCACGGAGATTATTTTTGGAAATAATAAAAAATACTGGCGAAAGAATCAAGGCCAGGGGGCCCACACCCTAGCCACGAGGGTGGGGGTGCGCCCCCTGCCTCGTGGGCCCCCTGGAGCTCCACCGACCTCAACTCCAACTCCATATATTCGTGTTCGGGGAGAAAAAATAAAGGAGAAATATTCATCGCGTTTTACGATACGGAGCCGCCGCCAAGCCCTAAACTCTCTCGGGAGGGCTGATCTGGAGTCCGTTCGGCGCTCCGGAGAGGGGAATCCGTCGCCGTCATCATCATCAACCATCCTCCATCACCAATATCATGATGCTCACCGCCGTGCGTGAGTAATTCCATCGTAGGCTTGCCGGACGGTAATGGGTTGGATGAGATTTATCATGTAATCGAGTTAGTATTGTTAGGGTTTGATCCCTAGTATCCACTATGTTCTGAGATTGATGTTGCTATGACTTTGTTATGCTTAATGCTTGTCACCAGGGCCCGAGTGTCATGATTTCAGATCTGAACCTATTATGTTTTCATGAATATATGTGAGTTCTTGATCCTATCTTGCAAGTCTATAGTCACCTAATATGTGTTATGATCCGGCAACACCGAAGTGACAATAATCGGGACCACTCCCGGTGATGACCGTAGTTTGAGGAGTTCATGTATTCACTATGTGTTAATGCTTTGGTCAGGTACTCTATTAAAAGGAAGCCATAATATCCCTTAGTTTCCAATAGGACCCCGCTGCCACGGGAGGGTAGGACAAAAGATGTCATGCAAGTTATTTTCCATAAGCACGTATGACTATATTCGGAATACATGCCTACATTACATTGATGAATTGGAGCTAGTTCTGTGTCACTCTATGTTATGACTGTTACATGATGAACCACATCCGGCATAATTCTCTATCACTGATCCATTGCCTATGAGCTTTTCACATATTGTTCTTCGCTTATTTACTTTTCTGTTGCTATTGTTACAATCACTATAAAACACCAAAAATATTACTTTTGCTACCGTTACCTTTTGCCACCGTTACCACTACTATCATATTACTTTGCTACTAAATACTTTGCTGCAGATATTAAGTTATCCAGGTGTGGTTGAATTGACAACTCAGCTGCTACTACTTGAGAATATTCTTTGGCTCCCCTTGTGTCGAATCAATAAATTTGGGTTGAATACCCTGCCCTCGAAAACTGTTGCAATCCCCTATACTTGTTGGTTATCAATGACGCACCACTCCACCAAAGAATCCGTCCTCTGGTCCCTCGATCACGTGCGTACCTCCAAGAAAGATGCCCCCAAGGGGTGAACAACACCAGAGCGTCGCCGTCATTCGATCATCTGATCTAGGGTTCCTCCCAGAGGTAGCAGAGAGTGGCTTTGAACTTTTCCACGGTGATGCCTTCAAGAAGGGAACGATGCATATAGCGCCGCCACCGTCGGCCTTGGCAGTAGCCAAAGGCAAGTTTTCACCCAGATCTGTTCGAAGGAATCCAACTCCTATGCACGGCCGCCACCACCACCAGGCTGTGCACATGATGCTGCCGCCGGCACCTCCACCTATGCGGAGCCTGACCACTAGATGCACCACCACCGCCATCCCGCAGGGCCACCGGCCACTCCCATCTCCAAAGCCTCCATCCCCGATCCAATCTGGGAGTACCCAGATCCGCCGCCAGGAGGTGATACGTCTCCGTCGTATCTATAATTTTTGATTGTTCCATGCCAATATTCTACAACTTTCATATAATTTTGGCAACTTTTTATACTATTTTTGGGACTAACATATTGATCTAGTGCCCAATGCCTGTTCCTGTTTGTTGCATGTTTTTTGTTTCACAAAAACTCCATATCAAACGGAATAAAAACGGATGGAGAATATTTTTGGAATATTTGTGAAATATGGGAAGAAGAATCAACACGAGAAGGTGCCCGAGGGGGCCACAAGGTATGGCGACGCGCCCCTGACCCTCGTGGGGCCCCCGTAAGGCGGTTGCTACTCTTCTTTGGCCGCAAGAAAGCTAATTTTCGGAGAAAAATCTGGGTGAAGGTTTCAATCCAATCAGAGTTACGGATCTTCAGATATATAAGAAATGGTGAAAGTGCAGAATCACAAAACGCAGAAACAGAGGGAGACAGAGAGACAGATCCAATCTCGGAGGGGCTCTCGCCCCTCCCATGCCATGGAGGCCATGGACCAGAGGGGAAACCCTTCTCCCACCTAGGGAGAAGGTCAAGGAAGAAGAAGAAGAAGGGGGGCTCTCTCCCCCTCGCTTTCGGTGGCGCCGGAACGCCGCCGGGGGCCATCATCGTCACCGCAATCTACACCAACACCCACACCATCTTCACCAACATCTCCATCACCTTCCCCCCTCTATCTACAGCGGTCCACTCTCCCGCAACCCGCTGTACCCTCTACTTGAACATGGTGCTTTATGCTTCATATTATTATCCAATGATGTGTTGCCATCCTATGATGTCTGAGTAGATTTTCGTTGTCCTATCGGTGATTGGTGAATTACTATGATTGATTTAATTTTCTTGTGGTTATGTTGTTGTCCTTTGGTGCCCATCATATGAGCGCGCGCGTGGATCACACCATAGGGTTAGTTGTATGTTGATAAGACTATGTCTTGGAGGGCAAGAGTGACAGAAGCTTCAACCTAGCATAGAAATTGATGCATACGGGATTGAAGGGGGACCAATATATCTTAATGCTATGGTTGGGTTTTACCTTAATGAACGTTAGTAGTTGCGGATGCTTGCTAATAGTTCCAATCATAAGTGCATAGAATTCCAAGTCAGGGATGACATGCTAGCAGTGGCCTCTCCCACATAAAACTTGCTATCAGTCTAGTAAAGTAGTAAATTGCTTAGGGACAATTTCGCAACTCCTACCACCACTTTTCCACACTCGCTATACTAACTTTATTGCTTCTTTACCTGAACCATCCCCTAGTTTTTATTTACGTGCTCTTTATATTCTTGCAAACCTATCCCGTTACACCTACAAAGTAATTCTAGTTTCATACTTGTTCTAGGTAAAGCGAACGTTAAGCGTGCGTAGAGTTGTATCGGTGGTCGATAGAACTTGAGCGAATATATGTTCTACCTTTAGCTCCTAGTTGGGTTCGACACTCTTATTTATCGAAAGAGGCTATAATTGATCCCTTATTCTTGTGGGTTATCAGGAGGCAGCGCCCATGCCAGGGACGCCGGACCACCAGAGGGGTGCCACTCCGTCGAGCTAGCAGGGCGTCAGGGGAAGGCACTAGGGACGGAAGTGATCTGCTGCCCTACGACGCTATTGAGGAGAAGGAGCCCCGCATCCCACCTCGCAGAGCAGGTGACGAGCAGCCCCGCCGCCGCCAACACCACAAGGGCTTTGTTCGATGTCGCCCGTCGGCGGCGGCGAGGGGAAGGGCAGCGGGGAAGGGAACCCCTAGGTTGCGGCGGCGCCCTCCCGGGTCGCCCACCGGGGGGGGGGGCGCCACGGGAGTCATGGGGCACGTCCCATCACCTCAATGCTTACCTATTTATTGGCTCATGGGTCCATGTGTTTCCTCAATATCAGCACATGTACTTGTTCCTAGTCAACTCAAAGTGGCCTGCATTGTGCACTGTTAGGTGAGTATTGATTTTTTAAACACATTTAGGACAGTAAAACTAAAACTAATCCCAGCCCGCTTACGTCTCCACTTATGGTTCATCGATTTAACGTCCATATCTTTCCTAGCTCTCAGATGAAACTTAGGGCCAAAGGCATCCAGGCGGGTGGATCGTAACGGGATCCCTGAGGCGGCTGGGGCGCCTCTGGCGGAGCTTCCGTGGGCAGCAGATCGGACGACGCCCCTGATATGTGCGGTGGGCCCGGCGTTCCATGGCTGGAGGGGTGGACTGTCCTGCTGGAGATGGGTGGCGGAGGTGGCCGGCGCTCCTAGGCCGGTGAGGTGGGCTACTCGGCTTGGAGGTGGGTGGTGACGGTGGCTGCAGATCTGGCATCCTAGCTAGATCTGTCACGGACTAGCCTTGACCGTCTGACGCCTTATGGAGGGACTAGTGAGGGGCAGCTGGAGGCTCTCTTCTGGCATGTCTGCGGTAGCGCTCGTCCTCATGCAGAGGCTTCGCATGGATCTAGTCAGCTGCGAGATTGGGGCAATGCGACTTTCGGTGAAAATTGCGCCGTCTACGGTGATGGAAGACGATGGCGGAGGGTCTGACATCGTTTCCTTCTCGAGGCATCGTCGTTGCAGCTTGCCTCACCGCGCTTGGGATGTTCTAAGGGAAACCCAAGATCTAGATCTCCCGGATCGGACGATGATGGCACCTTCAGTGCCGTTCTCCCTCATGTGAGCATCGTTTTGAGTAGGAGCTGACTAGAGGGGACAACATGAGGAGTGGTGTTACATCTACATCAAGGCCGACGACAGGTCTCAACGGCATGGTGCAGCGCAATTTTGGCGAAGGGTGCGTGTGGACGGACAAGCACAAGATGGAGGCGTTGTCTGGCGTCGCGTAACGTCAACAGTAGAATGGCCTGGCAAGGTGAATGCATTGATCACTCCTGAAGGGAGGTTGGTGGAAGATGGCGGCAGCCGATCCTAGGGCGTGTGCATGCATTGGGCCAGGAGTAATCCTCCTTTTCGAAAAGAAAAAAAGATGAAACTTAGGTCACGAACTAGGGTAGCTTTCCTTACTACTCCCGTGGAAACAACTAAATCATCTGGTTTTTTGATTGGGCCTAGAAATGTCACTGGCCCGCTAAGCTCCACGTCCTCCCTCAACCCATCATCTGCACCCGCGACCGCGAGGGCCAAAATCATTGTTTTAGCCTTTCAAAAGATTAGCACGAGTAAAGTCTACTTTGAAAGTCTTGCACGATCTGACCCTCTTTTAGGGGTGCCACCCATAGTGGCATTTGCGATACACGAGAGACGCCGAGGTCAATGGCGTTTGGACCTTGCTCATGCGTTGGTTGCCACTCATGGGCCGTCCGACGTGGCATGGCCGAAACGCTGAGCTTCGCCCCCCGACAGTGGTGTCTCAACCCCGACGAAGACACCATAGACCGCAACATATCATGCCGAAGAGGTAATAACCCATGGGGACGCATGTGGAGCCCACCCGCATCGCAGCCCTCAATTGGCTGCCTCCCCAAGCAACAAAGAACAGAGGAGAGGAACCCCGTCAAATCCCCATCAAATTGAGCTCCTTTTTGTGGATTTTTCCCTCCCCCTATTTCTTGAGGCAATCTCCCCCGGATCCGCTAATTTTTATGCTAAAATCTTGTTAATTCGGTGGCATTTTTTACCCTAAGGTGGAACCCTAGTTGATAGTTTCCCCAAAGCATAGTGAATTGAATTTCTTCCAAGTGATAATCTACGAGGCCAGAAATTATTCATACATTTCTAACTGATGAGGCGACACATCCATTGTTCGTCACCGACAGGGCTAAGCATTCAGCTTGAGACTATATAATGAACTCTGTCAGACGAGGCTTGGTTATGTCACCATATGGCCACTATTACGACATACCCTATTGGCGAACAATTGAAGTTTCAAGGTGATGACCATCAACGCAACTTAGTCCGATGTAATCTGCAGGATTAAAAAGGAATGTAATTAATCGGGTCATTTTATGAAGCCTCGGTAACCTGCAACCTGCAACTACACAATCACCGATTTAAGGAAATTTTGCATGGAAGTTCTTTCGATCAAGAATTGAAGTTGATCACAAAAGTTAGTATGAATACCTTTCCTACTCTTCACCTATTGTGTGGCCAGAACAAATTCACAACAACACTATTCCATGATCACAAAACTGACAATGACCCCGACCTGGTCTAAAAAAACGTATGACTAGTTCCTTTAATTCTTTTAAGTATTTAATTATCCCGGTTACAGTAATCACCACGTCAGGCATCCAGTGCTACCAAGGTGCAAAATCAAACAGAAACTATCTCAAGAACACACTTTCTAGCCAAACAAATCAGATGCTTCACCTCAAGAACACACATGGTCTATGATCATTAGTGTTTATTTCTCACAGCCGCTCGTCGCTGTTTGACATCAACCAAACGTACACCCCTCATGGTGTCTGACGTTGCTGACATTGATCATCGGTTACCGTTTCCTCCCCCCCCTACAAAAAATACAATATTAAAGGTATACGGGGTGTGGTGGGTCAGAGATGAGGTCGCGCCTCGATGGTATACGCATGGATGGAACAGAACATATCATTGTTCTGCTACCGATTGATTGTATATAAGAGGTGTTTGTGCTAGGTGATGCATTCTCGGGGGTACTATTGAATGATTGGTCTTCATTTTTGTGATGTCAATATTCATAAAGGGTATGTTAGGTCACTGGGAGTTATGATCATGTCATTACAATTGGCATTGGTTGTTTAAGAACTTGAACAAGAACTGTAGGAAAGGTATTCATACCAATTTTGTGATCTCCTTTCTATGATCCAAATAATTATGTACTCCACATTTGGTACTCATGAAATCCTTCCATTCAAAGATCTTTTGCAAAGTCTGTGTCTGCGCACTAATTGCTATCTTGTTGGCGATCTTTCATTTAGAAGCATACACATGTTGTATTTGCTATATCGACCTTGAGACCACAAGGTGGCTCAAGGTTTGTTTGGGAGAACCCTAGTCGTAGTTTATTCCACACTAATTTCTTGATGGCTTCTAAAATAAAACTTAGCAGAGTCTTGTTGGTGTTTGTGACACACAGGCTGCAGATCAGAATGCTACGTACCTACTAATAACATGTATTCCTTGACATTGCACGTAGATGGTGTCTGAAATACCCGTCTGCCTATCCTCTACAAGGTTGATTGAACCAAGTAGCTCGTTAAACAATGGCAATATGCGGAATAATAAATCCCAATGTCTTCCAGGCCTAAGAAACAAAACTAGATGCGGTGCAAGATCCACTCACTCCAAATGATGTATTTTCATCATTTCTAGAGGAATCCAAATTTAGAGGCTATAGAAACCAAGACCCGACATGTACATGTATAGTTTGGGCATTGTGAGTAGGAGACATCACCCCTTGGCTTTTTATCGTTTTGTGTGTGTTTGTGTGTGTGTTTCGCTTTCAACACATGTAATTTCTCCTTGTCAACTTTTAGTGGCCCACCTTGTACATAGTTGGGTGAGTATTAATTTGCTGAATACACCTAACTATAAGACATACAAGAAGACTGTTTTTCGGGAAGAAGGATGTGTAAATAATGATTTAGAAAAATAAACAAAGCTTTTTTTATGGAATAATCAAACCTTGTTTACATGAAAATAAACTAGCCATTTTTTCAACCGAAAATAAATTAACATCTACCATGAGAAAAACGGTTTTAAAATGGAGTAAACCATTTTTTTAACATAGTACAGACGCAAGCACACACATATACGCATATACAATCACTCCTATGAACGCACACATGCACATCCTACAGCTATGAGCACCTTCGAGAAACTGAGCCGGCATATATTCTTGAGACTGACGAAGACACCATAGGCGCATCTAGTCGACGGGAACGTCTACTCCTACTAAACACACATCATTGGAAATCGTGAAATAAATCCAGGAAAATGCGAGGACCAGGACTTGAACCCTCATGGGCTGAGAATACCATTGTTCTCCTAACCATCCAATCACAGGTTGGTTCATAGTGGAGTAAATTTTACAACACATGAGTGACTCCCTGCTCACCTTATTCCGGAGAAGTAATGAGATATTAAATCAGAGCCTATATATAAATCAGAGTATATAGGTGCTATAATTTACAGTTTAGGGCCATTTTACGCCCAACTTATGATAATCCTACATCCACTTAAAGCTACAAAACTTTTCACGTGAACTTCCCTAATAATTCTCCACCCCGTGAATTTCAGACGGAGTAGGGGCCCTTCCTCCCCTTCTCTAATCCTGGTCATCCACGTTGGTTGATACGTACGTAAAACATGTAACTTACTCTATGTTGGTGTAGAGTTACTCTCCAACCTATGACTAGTTTGTGTGACTTTTTAAAATTTAAATCCTGCTTCCAGCGATAATCATCAAGTCAGGCAGCGGTGCCCAACAATCCAAAGAAAACAAAAACTCACCTTCGCGTCCGCTCGTCGCCGTTGGCCCCATTCGGCACCCACCAAACTCTGATGCTCCTGTCCAGCCGGCCGCTGTACTGTTAGAACTAATCTTGATGTTTTGTATCTCCATATTTGTTTTAAGTTTTGCATATAGTGTAGATGGTCTAGAGTAGCTAGTCCGGTGTTGCTTCGACAAAGGCGTGGCAAGAAGGAGATATGCCGAACTGCCGTGCGATGCGGCGAGCACGGCGAGATGCCGACGGCAGTGTGAAGCTGCAGTGTTGCGTGAGGCAGCAAAGTCGTGTGATGCGACAAGCGCATGGGCCGCAAAGCGAACCGGCTGGCTGAATGGATTAGTTAGATGCATGCAAGTGGTTAGCCAACTTCGTGGGTAAGTAGTGGCCGCATAGAGGTTGTTAGCTGGTCAAGGGGTGTGCATGTAGTTAGCTGTTGATTACTTTGCATGCATAAGTTAGTTAGCGCACAAGCTGTGAAGCCACCGATCGTGCAGATCCTGGAGCGATTCTAGGTGAGAGAGAGGGGGTCATGTGTGAGTATGTGACTTAGTGGCCTGGCTGTGTTTAGTGCCTGCGTGAGTCACTTGTGTATATATATGTCATATTCAGTAATGAGAAGGGAGGCCGTGAGGGCTGAGCACCAAAGATGTAGCCAATGTATTCATCAAGGAGAGAGCGCCCTGGCAAAGCTAGAGGCTTGTCTTCTCCTTGGGAGGTGTGTGTGTGTGTTGAGTTCTTCTCACCAGTGTGAGTTCTTGTGTGAGACAAAACCATGAGAGGGAGATATTGTGAGGAAGAAGAGGCGGTGCTGCGAGGAGGCTGCGCCAACATGTACTACCATATAGCCATTGCTGGCGCCGACCTTGGCGAGGCCGCCTCACAACTGACGGCGCCACAGGCCGCTGGTCTTGTCGGTGGAGCGAGCCCACACTAGGTCGCTGGCCAGGCACAGGCACAGGCGCACACTAGGTCGCTGGCGAGCGCCTTCACGTCACGCACGAGGCTCCACCTGCCGCCGTGCCGGTCGCACCCGAGGACGTGCCCGTCAGAGCCGGCCGCGTACGTAGTGCTCCAGGACAGGCCGTCACGGGCGACGAGGACGGCCAAGCGGGTGTGCGCGCCGGCTCAGGAGGCCCCGGCCTTGCCCCTATCCCACACCTTGAGGCGGCCGTCGGTTCCAGAAGCCTTAGTACACCTTGAGCCATGCATATCAGTTCGTCAGTTCAGAGCAATGAGAAGCCGAAGACGACGGCAGGAATCGCAGGGTATCCCTACCCCTACGACCTCGTCAAGCAAGATACTGCCTTTTTCTTGTTCTTCATTTTGAGAAGAGAAAAGTATGCTTTTGGTCCCTCAAGTTCCCACAAAGTATAGACTTGGTCCCTCAAGATTTTTTTGGTATACATTTGGTCCCTCAAATCTCAAAACCGGATAAGTTTGGTCCTAAACCAGATTTTGAGCACATTGACTGGTTTTGACCGCCACAAATCCGCCTGATGAACAGTAAATTGAAAAAAGAACATAAAACAAACCTTAAATTTTTTGGGGTCGAATATGCTTACATGCGCAATATGCAAACAAAATTTCGGGCTCTTTCGGCACTCGAGGAGCTCGTGGCAAAAGAAAAAAATCTGGCTGATGAATAGTACATTCAAAAATAATCAAAAAAATTTGGGGTCCAATATGCTTACGTGCGCAAGGTGCGACCAAAATTTTGTCATGAAATGACATTGGATGGGCTCTAGCAAATTTTTTGTCATTTTTTCGAAGTTCTTTTTCATATTTACTGTTTATCGGGCGGTTTTGTGGCGGTCAAACCCGGTCAACGTGCTCAAAATCTGGTTTAGGACCAAACTTATCCGGTTTTGATACATGAGGGACCAAATGCATACCAAAAAATCTTGAGAGACCAAGTCTATACTTTATGGGAATTTGAGGGACCAAAAACATACTTTTCTCTTTTGAGAAAAACTGCTTTTTTTCCCCTTGAGATCGTGCAAGAGGCTGGCTCTGTGTTAATGGGCTAGACGCAACTAGGCCCTTGAAGCGTTCGTCCTAAGCCTACGACCGATGATGTTCGGTTGAGATAGACCATGCCACCAGGCTAATTAAGTTTGGTTTGGTCCCACACGGAAACATTAACAAGATTGACACAGTAAATACGAGTATATTACTAGAGGATAGGGCAACCTTCAAACATACTTACCTGGACAGGGTCTATGGGCAATCAAGAAGGCTCATGGCCTAGATCAATGGTTCACATTGCACATAGTGAATGTGTTGATCTACCATCTCCTTTTGGAGAGTGGACGTCAAAATTTGTGTTAGAGTGGGGAACGCGTTCGCGCGGCCCCTGCCAAGTTATAAAAATAAACTTTGTGTTGATCATCCACTTTAGAAAAAACATGATGAATGTGTTTTTTTTCTTTGAAAAGAGAATACCTATTAATTTATTTATTTTTATTGATGACAGAAGGAGCGCGGCGAGGGGCTCCACACGACGGACACGTGCCGGCACTTGGTGCGTGTTCTTCCAATGTTTTGATCGGATCGGAGACACAAGCATACAAAAGGGTAGCGATCGATCAAGTTGAGCAGCAATAGTTTTTTTTTGAGACAAAAGAATAGTTAAACTACAGGAGCAATTGGGCCCTTGAATCCTTTGCCCTACGTTTGGTTTAGTCCCACACGGAAAGATTAACAAGATTCCCTCGGAAAAGAACAGTATATAACTACAGGAGTTCGATCTTTGAACATACTTACCTGGACGGGGTTTATGGGTGATCAAAAAGGCTCATGACCTAGATTAATGGCTCACATTGCACATAGTGACTGTGTTCATCTACCATTTTCCTTGGGAGAGTGGACGTCAAAATTTATGTAAGAGGGGGTACGCGTTCGCGCGGCCCCTGCCAAGTTATAAAATGAAAAAAATATTGACTTAACTTTACAGAAAAACTTTTATGGATATCTTTTTGCTTTGAAGATGAAGAAGAGAATACCTATTATATTAAAAATTAAACCAGCATAGGGTCAGCATGTTTGATTCAGGTGTCCAGAGCAAGGCACCGTTTCACGAAAGTGGCCAACGCTGGCAGATTAACCATGAGTAAATTCTTGTGACTTGGGCCCTGGAAAAAGTCTTTCAATATTAGCATAGTCGACTGCCTACTTGCAGAACCACGACATCAGTAGTGCTAACTTAGAAAATAACCTTAGCTTAACACGGAAGGATTCAGGCCTGAAACATTTTAGGGCCATAGTACATTTTCACTGAATGCTCTGTACATATTTCACTTAAATAATCCTTACATCCAGCGGGTAGTGCTCCACATTGTAAGGTCAGCACAGATGAAATAATAAAATTAGCCTGCATCTACCAAGAAGAGTTTAGCTCTGAAAATGTAATGAAGGGTAGTAGTCTAGTAGAGACATGTAAAAGGCTCCATTATAAGTTCTACTATATCATTTGAAGAACAGCTCGATGTCCTGCATTATTATGTTTGTTCACATGGCCACGGTGCGCGTCAGAATGATACAAAAAATATATTTGAGCCGAACTTTGGTAACATGACCCCAGTGCTATTGGGAGCTTCCTACAAAGTTTTAACTTATTTTGAGCATCAATACTTGTTGAGTGTTCCCTCAAAAAAATCTTGCTGAGTGAAATTTATGGTTTCTGTGTATGAGTGGTGTGCCTACTCAACATCATGACATATTGATATATCTACTCTATAAATCATGATACATTTTTCCGCGATCATCATCACCATGATTCATTGTTGTGTCATAACTCAACTCTTTTTTCATGACCGATGGTATTTGAATCATTCATTAATCATGACCGAAAATACTAGACTCTTTTCTACCTTCATTGACGAGGGTAGGAGACCATCCCCTTTATTGTGACCGGGGAGGCCAAAAGTTATTCGCTCATTCTGATTGTGAGGCTAGACATCCATTGTTACTTATGAAATCCTTCAGTTCAAAGGATTGTATGTCTTAAGTCTTATGTTAAGTCTGTGTTCATGCACTGGTCTCTATCTTGTATACGATGTTTCTTTTAGAAGCATACACATGTTGTATTTGCTATGCCAACCGTGAGATCTCTAGGTTGCTCAAGGTTTACATGGGAGCCCTAGTCATGGTTTATTCCACGTCGAGTTCTTGGTGGTCTCGAGGACAACAGTTTCACAATGTTGCTGGTGTTTGTGACTCACAGATTTTATTTTTCCAAACCATGTAGGAGGACTGCCTGCCATATATTAAGATAGAAATAAGAAGGAAACAGTACATGTGCTAGTACAAGGCAGGAACAACCAGTCATGACAATGAACAACCATGGTCAACCAGAAACTACATAGGGTGGAGGGTGCCTAGATGCTTAGCACCAGCACGCACCCACAAGACACGATCAGATCTAATTAAATCAATTAGCGTCTGCCGCGGAAGTTGAGTGTTGTTGAATAGTTGTGCGGATTACTGAAAGAGCAACTAGCATTGTGCGGAAGGTCTCTCCTTGCAAGACGGTCGGATGTCCAAACACGCTTGCGGATTAGCAGCCAAAGAAAAATATTGCACCGGAGAGGAGCCCATGCTTCCATATTGTGTCAGCGCACAGAAAACTAATAGCAGGGGTAAATAAAGCCTGATATACCGACATGGAAGATAAGTGCCTGATGATTCCCACGACCATGACCAAGAGTCTGTGTGACTCCGCGTAAGGATGACCTCCTGAATGGCATCCCACGGTTTAAGGAGTTGGATGAATGCGCTGATACTTGTGAGTTCATGTGTTTCTTCAGTTTTGACCGACGTACTTGTTCCACATCAAATAGTAAGGGCCCACATTGGGACGCAGAGTTTCTGCACCCGAGCTCAAATGAGCTCGGGTGAACAGTAAAATCAAAACTAAATCAATTCTTTTTGGGAGAAACATTGACAAAAGTTCTAAGTGCTTGCAAAAATTTGCCATGAAATCACATTTCTAGAAGGCGTGGCAAAAAAAACAAAATCAGTACTCTGAAAAAGCTACTTTCAAAAGCATTTTGGAGCACTGAATTTGTTTTTTTTGCCACGATTTACAGGAATGTGATTTCATGATGAATTTTTGCAAGCAGTTAGAACTTTTGTCAATGTTTCTCCCAAAAAAAATTTAGAATTTTTTGAATTTATTTTGAATTTTTTTCGATTTTACTGTTCACCGAGCTCAAATGAGCTCGGGAGCATAAAGGCACTTTCGCCCACATTGTGCATAGTCTGGTGAGTATTAATTTTTTAAATACACTAAATGCATAAGATATAACTAAAATATTGTTTCTAGAAAAGGATGGGGTATACAATGTTATAAATGACGACTTAAAAAAATAACCTTCGTACAAGAAGAAGAACCGGCTCTTTTAATACACGTGAGAGACTCTTGTCCCCCTTGTTTCAGAATATTGAACTCATAGAGAGGGAACAAAACAACACACCAAAAAGAAATCCAATTCGGCTCTTAGGAGCATATCGGCCGATTTATCGGTATATCAGCCGATATTTTGAACAGTGGTACCTTGTATCCTATCTCAGCTTGATGTGCGGGCAGAGATGATTATGTACCTTGTATGTCATGAAGGCTAATCAATAAATGGGAGAATGCATGCTTTTTTTTTCTTCCAACATATGTTATTGTTCTTCACAATTCGTGGGTGCGGTTAATCTAGATGTGAAGGTTATGGTTTGAAATCATTAGACAAAATCTGAACCATTAAGTTCATCTTCGTTCTAAAGGGCTTAGCCGAAGTTCTCTGTTTTGTAAATAATTATACTATGAACTACATTGTATTGTATGGAGTCATCCATTTTGATATATTTAATTAGTCCTCTCACGTGCTTACAAACTTGATTTTTGTTGTACTTGATGAATATGAAATGATTTGTCCATCAATTGTTTTAAAATGATGTTGACCTAACTATGTTTGGATGATAAATTGTCTCATTTATAGAACAATTTTTTAACTTGTAACTAGCATTCTTTTTTACAGCGTGTGCTGTCCACATTTTCATGGTACCTTAATATAATAGTGGTGTGTCCATATGATGATTTCTTGGAAAATCAACTATGCACTCTTATTACTCTCCAGATTCATTTGGAAGCTGGTTATAACTTATTATAATTTTGTATGTGTTTTGGATTCAATGCAGGTTTGGCAGTTAGTACGTGTTATTGGAGATGGAAGCTTTTTCACATGGATTACTTTGGTCCGATTAGCTGCCTGGAAGCAGTTTTACAGTGTTGGAGATTAAAATAAGCTACTAGTGCATTTTTTTCATGGAAGTCATATTACTCAAAATTAGAAAAATAATCATCTTATAGCACATTCTAGATGTGCTTGTGATGTTTTGATATTAAGTTTTTTTGGAAATCAGATTAAGATTGTTGTATCTCTGTATTGTTATGTGAACCAATGATATTTTTGAATGAATAAAATTTGGTTGTTGTAAATTGTGCTGCATCCAGAAAACGTGAAAAAAGATTGGATGAAAATGGCGTAATGGGTTGGACTAAATAAACAAGCTACTGGACATGAGCAAAATAAATTATCGGCGCAAAATCCTAACTAGGCTGGTTTCTTCATGGGCCATGTTGGCCTCCACGTCAGATCCATGTAGACGCCATGTTAGGTGTGTGTTGCTTCCACGTCAGCTAAATCGATGACGGTTTGTTCAAACATATTGTATTTACTTTTTTTCAAACATATTGTTCATCCGAGAGCATATGCAACCTAGTGCCAAAATAGCCGTCCCCACACCAAGAATTATTAACCTTTTTATTGTATTCAAAATCTATAATAGCCCAATTCGTCTCTTGGTTTTGTCGATGGCATGGAGGAGGGTGGGGCGTGGTGTGGTTAGCTTCCTGCGGGCGCAGTCGATCTAGTGGTTCCAGGTGTCGACGTCGAGGCGGAGATGGCGCTGGTGCAATGGAGTTTTGTCCGATGGCTCCTTCTTTGTTGCAGCGGAGCTTGCCAACTTTGCAGAGTTCCTTGGGGTCTTGCGTAGGTGGTAGTTGACGGTGTCCCAGACTAGGGTGTGCACGCCACGTCGGCCCACTGTTCATGGGCTGGGCCGAGGGCAGTGGCAGAGCCTGAATTTTTGTGGAGCCTGGGCAAGTTGAGCCTAAGTGTATAATCTAGAAATCAATAGCCAGGTATTCGGATACCGCGGCATATAATATACTAGCACCAAACTTCCAAACAACAAATCCATATTAATAACTAAGTGAAAACATAATCATAATAGTGTCACAAAAATGAAGATTCGTTGACCAAATAAACTTGAAACTTGACAAACACAAGACATATAACTAGCCTCGCCTAGAGGAAAACACGCCATGTTGCCAAAAAGTAAAGCTATCCATACCAGATGTCATTTTTGTGCAATTTCTTTCACCATGGTCAAAAGCATCTCTCACTTGTACATTTTTTGGCAAAAGAAAGACATATAACCAGCCTTGCATAGAGGCAAACTCGCCATGTTACCAAAGTCCTAGTAGACACAGTAGGATAAAAATGGATTTATAATTCAAATAAATTTAGTTGTGAGATGTGAATATATTCTAAATAGAAAGCAAAATAGATATGGTCACATGGAACGTACCAATAGTGCGCTAAAGAAAATCACAAGGCAAATGCCCTTTCCGAGACTTTATTGCAGTAAATGGTTCTCATTTGGATTAAATTCATTGGCTATGTGAAGTTTTGTCTATTCATCATCTTCTATTTCCAGTTACACACCATTCACATTTTCAGTGCTTGCTCTATTAACCGAAGAACCCCTCGTCTCTTAAATTTAATGATAAGACTTGAAGTTAGTTCATTAGTAGAAAACGGAGCTTTAAAACCGGTTTGTAAGGGCCTTTAGTGCCGGTTCCATAACCGGCACTAATTGGTGGGCACTAAAGCCCCCCCCTTTAGTACCGGTTCGACACGAACCAGCGCTAAAGTTTTGTCTATTCATCATCTTCTATTTCCAGTTACACACCATTCACATTTTCAGTGCTTGCTCTATTAACCGAAGAACCCCTCGTCTCTTAAATTTAATGATAAGACTTGAAGTTAGTTCATTAGTAGAAAACGGAGCTTTAAAACCGGTTTGTAAGGGCCTTTAGTGCCGGTTCCATAACCGGCACTAATTGGTGGGCACTAAAGCCCCCCCCCCCTTTAGTACCGGTTCGACACGAACCAGCGCTAAAGTGGCACCACGTGGCGTGAGCTCGCGCCCTGGTATGGGGGACCTTTAGTACCGGTTGGTGCTAAAGGTTTTTTTATTTTTTTTTGAAAATTTTGGAAAAAAATTTTGATTATTTTTTTCGATTTTTAATTTTTCTAAATTATTTGGTGATTTAGTCTCTAATCACCTCTCTTAACTGCTCAAGTGTGGATCACTCATTCCAAATCATCTAAGTTCCCGACCGGTCACCCATCCCTCTCACTACTCCAGCCCGAGCACACTTAACTTTCGGGTTCTATTCTCCTTCATTTCCAAGTCTGCACTTGTTGTTTTCCTGACAATAGTAAGATGCCAATCCTATTAACCCTCAGGAGTTTAGCTTGAGCATGAAGTCACACATTTCACTGTTTGAGTTTCAAACTATTATTTTAAAAAACAGTAATTATTTAGTAACACTAATATTTCTTAAATAAGTTTGACCATAGTTTGACCACAATTTGACCATAGTTTGACCAGATTTGACCAAAATTCAAAAAATTGCAATAATTATTTAGTAACACTAATATTCTTGAATAATTATGTAGTAACATTAATACTTCTTGAATAAGTAGTTTGACCAGATTTAACAAAAAAAATTTAAAAAAAACTTAAATTTGACCATATCTTTTTTTCCTTTTGGAATTTGAGGATTCTAAAAAATTGCAAACAGGCCGTAGGTTGTGACATTTGGTAGCACACAAGGTGTTCCTCCGGCAAACAGGAGTTGCATAATCTCATAGTCATAGGAACATGTATAAGTCATGAAGAAAGCAATAGCAACATACTAAACGATCGGGTGCTAAGCTAATGGAATGGGTCATGTCAATCACATCATTCTCCTAATGATGTGATCCCGTTAATCAAATGACAACACATGTCTATGGTTAGGAAACATAACCATCTTTGATTAACGAGCTAGTCAAGTAGAGTCACACTAGTGAAGTTTAGTTTCTCTATGTATTCACACAAGTATTATGTTTCCGGATAATACAAATCTAGCATGAATAATAAACATTTATCATGATATAAGGAAATAAATAATAACTTTATTATTGCCTCTAGGGCATATTTCCTTCACCACCTTCCCAAACATGCCTTCCTTCTTTTTAAATTTGGGCAAGTCAATGTTAAGGACTTTGTTTTGCTTCTCATCATCATCGAGATAAAATTGCTCAATAACTTCCATCAAGCTGGACATGACTTCCACATCGGTAAAGATGCTTGTGGTAGCATAACTATAATATGGATTCAAGGCATATGCAGCCATGTGCAATGGGGTATCTAGCCTCCCATTCATCTTGCTCTCCATGGCCGTTGTGATCGCCTTATAGTCCTTGTCCGAATTATCAACCGCAACCAATATTGCCTTCTTGGCCTCTATTATTTCTCCATACATAGAGGCCATGGACTGTCCATCGTCATCAGCCAACCGAAGTATCTTCACCAATGGCTCAAAAACCTTTCCAAGTTTCCAACATACCCAAGCACAAGTGCACAACATTAGTATTTAACATATACACATGCATTCCAACATACACAAGCACAATTCGAAGTTTAGTAAACAATACCTTAATGCAAAGAGACACATTTTTCCAAAATGCCCTACTCACTATTGCGGCATGAGCCACCTTCCCTTTCTTTGTCTCGTGTGCTTGCATCCTTCCCAAGTATCACTACAACACATTTCCTTTAGTTGCTTCCTCTTAGCATCAAGACTTTGGAAGGTAAGAAATGCCCAAGCAAATCTAGTCACCCCCGGTCCAACAATGTCTCTCTTTTTTGTATAGGACCTCATCAAGGCCAATGTAGTATGATGTGCATAAAGGAAAGTAGTCATTTCTTTGGCTTTGGTTATTGTAGAACCAAAATGCTTCAACTTTGCAACCGCTTCTACCATCAAGTTGATGGTGTGAGTTGCACACGAGGTCCAAAATAACTTGGGCCTTTTATCTTTCAACATCACCTTTGCTCCCATGTTTTTTGAAGCATTATCCGTGACTACTTGCACAACATTTTCAGCACCTACAAAACACAATAAGTAATTTTCAGCAAGTAATAAGCAAGTACTAAAATTCAGCAAGTAATAAACTTGAAAAGAAACGAATGAGAGAAAGTTGAAGATGATTCATACCTATTTTGTCAATGCATTCATCCACATAATTGAAAATGTATAGACTTGTATGTGCATCGGCCTACGCCTCCTTTGATCTAAGATAGACGGTCCCCAACTTGCAATGCACGCACAAGTTCATGATGCTCCTCTTTTTCTTGTCCGTCCAAGCATCAGTCATGACAGAGCACCCCGTATCCGCCCTCTCGACCTCATGTGGCTTCAACAAATGCCTAGTCCTTTCCACCTCCTGAACCAACATCTTCTCCCTGATCATATATTGCAAGGGTTGCTTCCAATTAGGACCATAGCGACCAAGAGCCTCACAAAAGTGTTTGAAATCATCATCATTGATAGCATTGAAGGGTACATTTTTCTTGTACATCCATCTAGCCAAATATTGCCCAACTTTGTAGCTTATTTCCTTATCAACACTATCATTTATAGTCTGCTGTTTTTTAGATTTCAACGGGATCGAAGGATCAATTGGTGCAAGATATTGATCCATTGCCCCCTTCTTTGGAGTACCTTCACCAACTTCATTCAATTGTTCTTGATCATCCTCGTTGACCTCTATGGTGACTGCAGCTTTAACTTCTTCTTCACGCTTTTGCTTTGCCAATTTCTTCCTCTTTGGTGCCCCATGTGATGCAAAAGCTCGAGTAATCTGATCTTGTGTAGCTTTCATATAGCTGGCCACAGCGCCTTTGATCTGCCCAATGTGCTCCTTCATCCTAGTGACCCCTCCCGACATAACTTTTCCACAAAGCTTGCACTTGAGTCTTTGCGGATCACTAGGATCAATCAACTCGGCAAACTCCCAAGCCATGTCATCCGACTTCCTCTTAAGTGATGAACTTGCAACTTGAGATGAACCTGAACCAGCCATCTACATAAATAAAAGGAAACAACCATGCATCAGCATCTGCATAAATAAAGGAAACAACCATGTATCAGCCATCTACATAGTTTACTAATGAAGCAATAATTGACTAATATAATTAAAATCTGCCTAATACAATCAGCCATCTACATAACTCAACTCAACCAAAATAAATCAACAAGCATGCATCACTACTTCTCCAGAGAATAGAATCGGGAATGAGAAGAATCCATGTCGTGGCGTGTGGAGCTTCTGCTGCTCTCGATCGTGGACGAAGGGTTGGCGGGGGGTTGAGGCACGCCGCTGCTGGATCCTGGGGAGGGGTGTGGGCGGGGAGCTGCTCCAGACGTCCTGCTCCTAGGCGCCGCCATGTGGAAGCCTCAAGGATGGGGCGCCTCTGTGTGGAATCCTCAAGGACTGGGCGCGGCCGGCCGGTGCTGGAGACGGGGATGAGATGAGGGACGAGGTGCGGGGCGGTGCTGGAGACGAGGACGAGCCGACGAGGTGCGGGGCGGTGCTGGACAGGGGGACGAGGTGAGGGGCGGGCGAGCTAGGTCCGGCCGTCGAAGGAGACCATGGTGGCAGCGGCGTGGTGAATCGCGGGGAGCGGCTGCTGGCGAAGCCCAAACGCCAAACCCTATCGGGACTCGGGAGGGATGTGTCCCGCGCGAGGGTTATGGGGAAGGCGGTGCGCTACAGGAGATTTTTTTGTGATTTCGGACAGGTGGGCCCCCTGGATTTACCGGCCAAAATCGCTCTGACTGCCGATAAATCGCTCTGGCAGCCGATAAATTGGCCAGACCGATAAACTCAGGGGATATGTGTTTATCTTACCGGTCAGACCCTGATAAGCGATAAATCGGCCGATTTATTGGTATATCGGCCGATATTTTGAACAGTGGTACCTTGTATCCCATCTCAGCTTGATGTGCGGGCAGAGATGATTATGTACCTTGTATGTCATGAAGGCTAATCAATAAATGGGAGAATGCATGCTTTTTTTCTTCCAACATATGTTATTGTTCTTCACAATTCGTGGGTGCGGTTAATCTAGATGTGAAGGTTATGGTTTGAAATCATTAGACAAAATCTGAACCATTAAGTTCATCTTCGTTCTAAAGGGCTTAGCCGAAGTTCTCTGTTTTGTAAATAATTATACTATGAACTACATTGTATTGTATGGAGTCATCCATTTTGATATATTTAATTAGTCCTCTCACGTGCTTACAAACTTGATTTTTGTTGTACTTGATGAATATGAAATGATTTGTCCATCAATTGTTTTAAAATGATGTTGACCTAACTATGTTTGGATGATAAATTGTCTCATTTATAGAACAATTTTTTAACTTGTAACTAGCATTCTTTTTTACAGCGTGTGCTGTCCACATTTTCATGGTACCTTAATATAATAGTGGTGTGTCCATATGATGATTTCTTGGAAAATCAACTATGCACTCTTATTACTCTCCAGATTCATTTGGAAGCTGGTTATAACTTATTATAATTTTGTATGTGTTTTGGATTCAATGCAGGTTTGGCAGTTAGTACGTGTTATTGGAGATGGAAGCTTTTTCATATGGATTACTTTGGTCTGATTAGCTGCCTGGAAGCAGTTTTACAGTGTTGGAGATTAATAAGCTACTGGTGCATTTTTTCATGGAAGTCATATTACTCAAAATTAGAAAAATAATCATCTTATAGCACCTTCTAGATGTGCTTGTGATGTTCTGATATTAAGTTTTTTTTGGAAATCAGATTAAGATTGTTGTATCTCTCTATTGTTATGTGAACCAATGATATTTTTGAATGAATAAAATTTGGTTGTTGTAAATTGTGCTGCATCCAGAAAACGTGAAAATATATTAGATGAAAAATGGCGTAATGGGTTGGACTAAATAAACAAGCTACTGGACATGAGCAAAATAAATTATTGGCCCAAAATCCTAACTAGGCTGGTTTCTTCATGGGCCATGTTGGCCTCCACGTCAGATCCATGTAGATGCCATGTTAGGTGTGTGTTGCTTCCACGTCAGCTAAATCGATGACGGTTTGTTCAAACATATTGTATTTACTTTTTTTCAAACATATTGTTCATCCGAGAGCATATGCAACCTAGTGCCAAAATAGCCGTCCCCACACCAAGAATTATTAACCTTTTTTATTGTATTCAAAATCTATAATAGCCCAATTCGTCTCTTGGTTTTGTCGATGGCATGGAGGAGGGTGGGGCGTGGTGTGGTTAGCTTCCTGCGGGCGCAGTCGATCTAGTGGTTCCAGGTGTCGACGTCGAGGCGGGGATGGCGTTGGTGCAATGGAGTTTTGTCCGATGGCTCCTTCTTTGTTGCAGCGGAGCTTTCCATCTTTGCAGAGTTCCTTGGGGTCTTTCGTAGGTGGTAGTTGACAGTGTCCCAGACTAGGGTGTGCACGCCACGTCGGCCCACTGTTCATGGGCGGGGCCGAGGGCAGTGGCAGAGCCTGAATTTTTGTGGAGCCTAGGCAAGTTGAGCCTAAGTGTATAATCTAGAAATCAATAGCCAGGTATTCGGATACCGCGGCATATAATATACTAGCACCAAACTTCCAAACAACAAATCCATATTAATAACTAAGTGAAAACATAATCATAATAGTGTCACAAAAATGAAGATTCGTTGACCAAATAAACTTGAAACTTAACAAACACAAGACATATAACTAGCCTCGCCTAGAGGAAAACACGCCATGTTGCCAAAAAAGTAAAGCTATCCATACCAGATGTCATTTTTGTGCAATTTCTTTCACCACGGTCAAAAGCATCTCTCACTTGTACATTTTTTGCCAAAAGAAAGACATATAACCAGCCTTGCATAGAGGCAAACTCTCCATGTTACCAAAGTCCTAGTAGACACAGTAGGATAAAAATGGATTTATAATTCAAATAAATTTAGTTGTGAGATGTGAATATATTCTAAATAGAAAGCAAAATAGATATGGTCACATGGAACGTACCAATAGTGCGCTAAAGAAAATCACAAGGCAAATGCCCTTTCCGAGACTTTATTGCAGTAAATGGTTCTCATTTGGATTAAATTCATTGGCTATGTGAAGTTTTGTCTATTCATCATCTTCTATTTCCAGTTACGCACCATTCACATTTTCAGTGCTTGCTCTATTAACCGAAGAACCCCTCGTCTCTAAAATTTAATGATAAGACTTGAAGTTAGTTCACTAGTAGAAAACGGAGCTTTAAAACCAGTTCGTAAGGGCCTTTAGTGCCGGTTCCATAACCGGCACTAATTGGTGGGCACTAAAGCCCCCCCCTTTAGTACCGGTTCGGCACGAACCGGCGCTAAAGTGCCACCACGTGGCGTGAGCTCGCGCCCTGGTATGCGGGACCTTTAGTACCGGTTGGTGTTACCAACCGGTACTAAATGTTTTTTTTGAAATTTTTTTTTGAAAATTTTGGAAATTGTTTTGATTTTTTTTCGATTTTTAATTTTTCTGAATTATTTGGTGATTTAGTCTCTAATCACCTCTCTTAACTACTCAAGTGTGGATCACTCATTCCAAATCATCTAAGTTCCCGACCGGTCACCCATCCCTCTCACTACTCCAACCCGAGCATGCTTAACTTTCGGGTTCTATTCTCCTTCATTTCCAAGTCTGCACTTGTTGTTTTCCTGACAATAGTAAGATGCCAATCCTATTAACCCTCAGGAGTTTAGCTTGAGCATGAAGTCACACATTTCACTGTTTGAGTTTGAAACTATTATTCTAAAAAACAGTAATTATTTAGTAACACTAATATTTCTTGAATAAGTTTGACCATAGTTTGACCATAATTTGACCACAGTTTGACCATAGTTTGACCAGATTTGACCACAGTTTGACCATAGTTTGACCATAGAAAACGGAGCTTTAAAACCGGTTTGTAAGGGCCTTTAGTGCCGGTTCCATAACCGGCACTAATTGGTGGGCACTAAAGCCCCCCCCCCTTTAGTACCGGTTCGGCACGAACCAGCGCTAAAGTGGCACCACGTGGCGTGAGCTCGCGCCCTGGTATGGGGGACCTTTAGTACCGGTTGGTGCTAAAGGTTTTCTTATTTTTTTTTGAAAATTTTGGAAAAAAAATTTGATTATTTTTTTCGATTTTTAATTTTTCTGAATTATTTGGTGATTTAGTCTCTAATCACCTCTCTTAACTGCTCAAGTGTGGATCACTCATTCCAAATCATCTAAGTTCCCGACCGGTCACCCATCCCTCTCACTACTCCAGCCCGAGCACACTTAACTTTCGGGTTCTATTCTCCTTCATTTCCAAGTCTGCACTTGTTGTTTTCCTGACAATAGTAAGATGCCAATCCTATTAACCCTCAGGAGTTTAGCTTGAGCATGAAGTCACACATTTCACTGTTTGAGTTTCAAACTATTATTTTAAAAAACAGTAATTATTTAGTAACACTAATATTTCTTAAATAAGTTTGACCATAGTTTGACCACAATTTGACCATAGTTTGACCAGATTTGACCAAAATTCAAAAAATTGCAATAATTATTTAGTAACACTAATATTCTTGAATAATTATGTAGTAACATTAATACTTCTTGAATAAGTAGTTTGACCAGATTTAACAAAAAAAATTAAAAAAACTTAAATTTGACCATATCTTTTTTTCCTTTTGGAATTTGAGGATTCTAAAAAATTGCAAACAGGCCATAGGCCGTCTCCATCGGATGCGAATTTTCATGCTGAATTTTTTGATATATTATACGTTTTTTCCGACATCGTATGCAAAAGTTATAGCTGTTTTACATTTTCCCTACACTTTTTGCAAAACATGTCTAAATTTAAGTTTTCAAATTTTCCTAACTAGTAGATGTAGTAATATAACTACCTCTCGAAGGATTTTATTTTTTGAACTTTTATCATTTTCTTTTGATTTTTTTAGAACTGAAATGGCGACACACGGGGGGGAGGGGGTAGAGTTTGAAAACCGGTACTAAAGGTTAGCCCTTTAGTACCGGTTCGTGCCACGAACCGGTACTAAAGGTGATCGTGGGGCCCCAGCCTGACGCCAGCCTGCCATCACCCCTTTAGTACATGTTCGTGGCACGAACCGGTACTAAAGGTTCAACACGAACCAGCATTAATGCATAGTCGTTTGAACCGTCACTAATGGTACCATTAGTGCCGGCTCAAATTCAAACCGGCACTAATGTGCTTCACGTTTGACCCTTTTTCTACTAGTGGTTGTTACATAAGTAAATAAAAAATGAGCTACAAGTAACAAGTTCATAGTAAGATCAACTACATATATTTTACACACTTTGATTTTGTAGTTTACAGCATCCAACAAATATATTTTTTCTCCAGCCATCAACATACCCAATGAAACATTCT
This sequence comes from Triticum urartu, assembly GCF_056163025.1. NCBI lineage: Eukaryota > Viridiplantae > Streptophyta > Magnoliopsida > Poales > Poaceae > Triticum > Triticum urartu. Next base: position 694,857,937 of record NC_141875.1, on the reverse strand, counting down.
CTAAATTTAAGCCCTAACTCTATTGGTTCATTGCCAAATGACTTTTTCAGATGTAAAAAAATCATCAAACACTTCCATATGAAGATTGTTTCTTCGAAAGGCATGTAGTAGTAATTAACAATTTAATAACATCATAGCATAGAGTAGCGCAGCGCTGTTGCTCTTTTGAGGTTGTACTTGAGGTCTTGGGTGTGCTTCAATCCCTAGCCCTAATTTCCATGGAGGATTCTTACCGAAGGAACTGCTGAAGCCGAATGCGAGGAAGGAGGGGAGGAGGGACGATTAGATTTGCCCAAGCGCCTTGTGTCTAGCCGTCTGGGGCTCAAGGCCAGCCGGCAGCCACCAGCCATTCCGCTCGCCGCCTGAGAGACGAGAACAGAGACAGGAAGTAGGAGACATCGATCTTTTTTTTGAGTGGCTGGAGGGATTGATCTGTTAATTCCCTCGCGTCAATTGTTCGGCCTGGGCTGTGAACTATGCGAAACAAAGGCCCAAATATTTTTTGCCTGGGTAAAGGACGAAACCGAACAGGTTTGGCCCATTACATTTTTGTCGATCGCTGATGTCGTCGTTCCATCGAGCCCGGGCAAGTTCCCACCAGTAATTCTCCATCTTTCCCCCATGGAGATCCCAAGAGAGGCTTGTCCATTCGGTCAAATATACCAAAGAAACCAACCCAAAACATATTTAACATATATTCATGACCATCTATTAAAAACCAGGAAATTTCTATTATTCCACAATCCTGTGGGGATTGTGGATGATGCAATGTACAAATGTAGATTTTTCTCATTAATTACATAAACAAATATAGCTAAAGATTCAAAATCAACAATCTAGCAGGCAAAAATCTTGTTGAAATCATTCCATACTACTTTAGAAACAATACATACAAAAAAAGATGATAAACTATCTCGAAGCACATAATTCATTATAGGGGTTTAAGAAGACCTCTTTCTCTCAAATTGTCACAAGTGCTAATTTTGTTTTGGGAGAGCAACCACAACAAACCCTTGATATTTCGAGGCTCCTTGATTTTCCAAGTTGCGGGTAGATAAACTGGTTGTATCCCTCTAAAATTACTAATCGCATATAAAGATCTAGAGTAAATGTAATTTAATTCAAATTGCCATATCAGATAATTAACCACATCAGCAAAGGAATTTGATACATCACCACTTAAAAGATCATACTACTGTAACATAAGGACTCCAAAGAAATCTTCTAAAGGAAACCTTAAGAAATTGACCATCCTACACCTCAGCAACAATTTTATTCTTTTCATTGAGTATGTAAAATAAATCCCAAAGTGGGCAGCTAAAGCAACATTACCAAACCAACAATATTCCCAAAACATTGCTAACTTACCATTACCAACCCGACATTGGTATCCTAATCTAATTGCCTGGATGGACCACATTCCCTTCCATAATTGGGAAGGATGTGGATCATGATAACACAACATGTTTGGAGATTCGGTGTTATATTTAGCATCTACTAGTTTCCTCCATAAAGACTCCCCATCAAGATATCTTATAACACAAGAAACGATGACACAAATATTCAAATCCTGGAGGTTAGGGATTCCCATACCACCATATTCTTTTTTCATGGAAATAGAAGGCCAATTAGCTAACTAGATCTTATCTTTTCCTTCACTACCATTCCAAAAAAAGGAGATAGCCCACTTAGAGAACTTGAAGAACAAACACAAGGAAATTGGAATACTAGCTTAGCAGGTTCTAATTAAAGTAATGTCCCAGGATAAGATAGCATCTTCCCTCTCCAACCAGTAATCTTGACCAGCATCTTGTCTAACATAGGTTGTAGATCCTCCCTACATAACTTCTCAAAATGAAATGGTAAACCTAGATACTTAATGGGGAAACTACCAGCATACATTGAAAATTTTCTAGAAAGGATTCAAGCTCATCTTCCTAAAAATTAATGGGAACTAGTCCACTTTTATGATAATTAATATTCATCCCAAAAATCAATTCAAAGCAAGATAAGAGCATCATTTTCTACCGGTTGATGATGTATAAAGGGATTTTTTTGTAGGTGATCCATTTCGGAGTGGGTTTTTTTTGAGACATTGCATTCCGGTGTGGTGATATGACATTATGTTGGTGTGAGTTGTTTTGGCCCAAAAAGAAGTGAACGAAAGGTATTGATACAAATTTTTGTGATTTCCTTCCGTTGATCTGAATAATTTCGTCCAAGACATTTGCTGCTTGTGAAATCCTTCAATTCCAAGCATTGTATGTCTTAGGTCTTGTGCTAAGTCTATATCTATGCGACGGTCTCTATCTTGCCGGCGATGTTTCTTTTAGAAGCATTGACATGTTGTGTTTGGTACGTCAACCTTGAGATCTCTAGGTTGCTCAAGGTTTACGTGAGCCCTAGTGAAGGTTTATTGCACGCTGCATTCTTGATTATCGCTAGGACAACTGTTTCACCATGTTGCTGGTAATTGTGATCCACATATTCCAGAGTAGAAGGCTAGGTATCCATTAACATCATGTGTCCCTTGACAGTGGACATAGATGATGTGTGAAACACCCAGCTGGTCATGCTCTACAAGATTGAATGAACCAAGTGTTTTCAACAAGATTGAATGAACCAAGTAGCACCCGCAACATTGTCGTGGCGTGGAAGAGTAAATCCAGATGCCTCCCAAGTCTAAGGAACAGATCTAGGTGTGGTGCACAATATCCACTCCCTCAATGTATGAAAGATGTATTCTCATAATTTCAAAGGGAATCAAAACTTGCAGACTATAAAACGAATGACCTTTTTATTGGCTTGCGAGTGAGGGGCACTTCACCGCTGGCCTTTTTATTGGCTTGCGAGTGAGAGGGCACCTCACTGCTCCTCTTTTCTTGGCTTGCGAGTCCATGTATTCCTTCAGTTTCGACACATTTACTTGTTCCTCGTCAAATAGTAGCGGCCCACATGGTGCGTAATCTGGTGAGTATTACTTTGTTAAGTAAACTAAATGCACAAGATGTAATAAAAAAATCTCAGAAAGGAGCGGGTATACAAGATCAAATCATGATTTTATTTTCTTTGAATAATCTAACTTTTTGTACATAATACGGATCCCCGGGAGAGAAAACATAACAACACACCAAGCACTATTTAGCCTTTTTCATTGTATTCGAAACCTATAATAGTCTTCTTTCTTTGCGGGTAGAAACCTATAATAGTCTTCTTTCTTTGCGGGTAGAAACCTATAATAGTCATGCCTCAAAATAAATAAAATTCAATCAAAACCTATAATAGTTAACGGCGCAGGCAATACCACTGGCAAATTAAATCGACGCCTCCGGCCGGCTAGCCACTCCAGCTCTTGAGTTCAGAAATCGTGCAAGAGGTGTGCCTCTGCACTCTGCAGGACACTGCTTTCTTCTTGTTTTTTTTAGGGGTTAAACCAAACTTTATTGATCAAACTCCACATGATGTGGGATACAAATTGGATCATGGGGTTCGACCAACCATGTGTATCGCCCCGAATCCAGAGAATGCGAAAACTTGGCTAACCTATCTGCATCACCGTTAGATGCTCTACCTTCAAACTTGAAATTACAATTCAAAAAAGAAGCTCTATGTCTAATTTCACTAATGGTAGCTCCATAAACATCACTACAATTTCTCAGAATGTCGTTGATAACTTGTTTGGAGTCTGAAGCAATAATCACATTTTGGATCAATAGATCGTGCTAGCGGTTGGCTCTGTGTTAATGGGCTAGAACAATTGGGCCCTTGAATCCTTTGGCCTTTTTTTAAACCGTGGGGAAGGACATACTGTACTGGCTAGCCAGTGGGTGTTCGGTTGGGGTAGACTGCCACCAGGGTAATTACGTTTGGTTTAGTCCCACACGGAAATATTAACAAGATTCGCTCGGTAAAGATGAGTATATATATTAATGGAGGATAGTTCGGCCTTTGGATATATTGGCGTGCGCGACTACAAGCGCTGCAGCGAGACAAAGACGCGGCATTGTCATTAAGTTATAGTAAAATGATATGTACCCAACAACATCATGTGCTCCTTGACGTTGGATATAGACGGTGTCTCAAACTCCCATCAGGAACAAGGTATCTCGTGCAATAATGGCATCACACAGAAAACTAGATCCTGATGCCTTCCAAGCCTAAGAAGCAAATCTAGATGTGGTGCAACATCCACTCTCTCGATGCAAGAATGATCTATGTTCCGCATCTTTAGCAGAATCATCAAAATATAATCGTCTGAAATGTACGAGTATAGTTTGGGCATAGTGAGCGGGAGGGCACCTCACCGCTTGCCTTTTTATGGGCTTGTGTTGTGTGTCTGTTCACTTTCAACACATGTACTTGTTTCCCTTCAACTAGTAGTGGCCCACATTATGCACAATCTGGTTAGTATTAAACTGTTGAATACACTTGACGTACAAGAAGTTTGTTTCTCGGAAAGAAGTGTGTATAAAACATGGCTCTCAAAAAAGCAAACTAACATTTACCAAGAGAAGAATGGGCTTTAAAGCAAAGTAAACATTTTTATTAACACGAGCGACTCCCTGTCCACCTTCTTTAAGAAGTAATGACATATCGATCGCACAGAGAAAATGGAATAACACACCTAACACTGTTAACCTTTTACATTGTATTCAAAATGCATAATGGTCAAGCCTCAAAGTGAATTAAATAAAACCAAAAGCTATGTAAAAACCAGAGTAGGTGCAACCTATGACTAGTTTGTGTGACCCTATCAAATTTAAATCCTCCTCTCTACGATAATCACCAAGTCAGGCATCCAATGACACATATCAAGCTTCACCTCAAGAACACGTAGGTCATGTCATCCTTGGCGTCTGTTTCTCGTGGCCGCTCGTCGTCGTTGGCCCCATTCGGCACGCACAATATTCTGATGCTCTTGTCGAGGCCGTTGATGCACACCATATAGCCATTGCTGGCCCTAAATAGGGATGTCTGGGTGCATTTCATGGGGCCCTCTTGGCCCCCAATGGCGCCGACCTTGGCGAGGCCGTCGCACGGCTGACGGCACCACAGGCCGATGGTCTTGTTGATGGAGCTGGTGCATACTAGATCGCCGGCCTTGCACATGCACGGTACGCCCATGGCATGCGCCTTCACTTCGTGCGGGAGCCTCCACCACGCGATGTGCCGGTCCCACGCAAGGACGTGCCCGTCTGAGTTGCCCGAATTAAACATTGTTCTTCTACCGGCTTATGATATATAAGGAGAATTTGTGTTAGGTGATGCATTATGCCAGGTAGTATTGAATGATTGATCCTCGTTTTTGTGACTTCTCAATATTCATAAAGGGTATGTTAGGTAATTGGGAGTTATGTTCACGTTGTTACGATTGGTGTGAGTTGTATTAACAAAAAAAACTTATACAAGAAGTGTACGAAAGGTATTCATACGTATTTTGGGGATCTCCTTCCTATGATCCAAATCATTCCGTACCCCAAATTTGCTAGTCATGAGACCCTTCCATTCAAAGGACTATACCTTAGATCTTATGCTAAGTATGTGTCCGCGCACTAATTCCGATAGTCGGTGATTTTTCTTTTAGAAGCACATAACATGTTGTATTTGCAACAACGGCCTCGAGATCGATGACACAGCTTGATCGGATCGAAGACACAAGCAGACACAAAGGGTGGCGATTGATCAAGTTGAGCAGCAATAGTTAACGAGCAGCCAATTAAATCGACGCCTCCGGCCGGCTAGCTCTTGAGTTCAGAAATCGTGAAATAGGTGTGCCTCCTACCCCTAGGACGTCGTCGTGAAGGAGACTGCTTTTTTCTTCTTGTTTTTGGAGATCGTGCAAGTGGTTGGCTCTTTGTTAATGGGCTAGACGCAACTGGGCCTTGAATGCTTCGGCCTTTTGTGAGACCGATGGGTGACAAAATATTGGCTAGCCAGTGTGTGTGTTGGTAGCCAGACGATGCTACCAGGGTAATTACATTTGATTTAGTCCCACACAGAAAGATTAACAAGAATGGCACAGTAAATACAAGTATATAACTAGAGGGTAGCTCGACCTTTGAACATAATTACCTGGACGGGGTCTATGTGCGATCAAGAAGGCTCATGGCCTATATCAATGGTTCACATTGCACATAGTGAATGTGTTGATCTACCATCTCCCTTGGGAGAGTGGACATCAAAATTTGTGTTAGAGGGGGTACGCGTTCGCGCGGCCGCTGCCAAGTTATAAATCTGAACCTTGTGTTGTTTTAACTTTAGAAATATTAGAAAAACTTGATGGATATCTTTTTGCTTTCAAGACAATACCTACTATATTTAGTTTTACTGATGACAGTAAAGGAGAACAAATGTCGTCTATTAAAATATGCTGCAAGATTCGGCTTGATGCTTGTGCTCCAAAAATCTGACATGTGTGCATGGGTAATAGCCGCTGGATTAGTAGTTTTCATCCATGAAAAGCAGCAATTTTAGTGAGAGAATGAAAACGCACGTGGCCAAATGTATGAAAATGTCAGCCTGTTTGGTTCCCTGAAGTACATGAAACAATTGGATAGATCAGCAATTGTCGCGCCAGAAATTTACACCGAAAGATTCTACGCAGCCACCAGCAAAGATTCAGCATGTTTCATTCATGAGTCCAGAACAAGGCGCCGTTTCATGAACCAAAAGTGGCCAGCGTTGGCTGATTAACCACGAGCGAATTGTTGTAAGTTGGCCCCTGGAAATTTCATCTGAGGACGGTGACACATTAATGGATCTACGGTAAAATGTTCAACTCAACTGATGCATTAATAGTCTCTCAGTATTAGCATAGTTGACTGCCTACTTGCAGAACCACAACATTAGTCATCAGTAGTGCTATAACTTAGGTAATCACCCTGGCTTAACAAGGAAGGCTTCAAGCCTGAATCATTTTGTGGCCATCATAGATTTTCACCGAATGTTCTGTAAAGATTTCAGTTAAACGAGACATCAGAGGCCGCCACTCAAACAATCTAGACATCCAGCAGATAGTGCTACAACCAAGAAGAGTTTAGCTCGGAAATTGTAATGAGGGGTAGTAGAGACATGTAAAAGACTCATTTATAAGTTCCACATCATCTGAAGCACAACTCGATTGCGTGAATTATTATGCTTGTTCACAGGGCTGCAGTGCGTGTCAGAGGTACTGCGCCCAGCTTCGGCAATTTTGGCCGAATCATACAAGGAAAATATTTAAGCCGAACTTTGGTGACATGACCCCAGGAAAATATTTTGGCGCGTCAGAGGTACATGCAACACTTTGACTAATTAATTTTGGCCGAATGATACAAGGAAAATATTTTTCTGTGATCCTCGTCGCCATGATTCGTTGTTGTGTCATAACTCAACCCTTTTCTCATGATCGATGATATTGGAACCATTCATTAATTAGTCATGACCGATGGTACTAGACATTTTCTTACCTTGATTGACGAGGCTAGGACATCATCAACTTTTTCGTGACCGATAAGGCCGAATATTATTCACGCATTCAGAATTTCTGATTGACGAGGCTAAACATCCACTATTTACGATTGACAGGACCCAACATTTACCTTCAGCCTATTCAATGAATTTCGTGACTAACAACACTTGGTTATGTCACAATGGCCACTTTTGCCACCTACCCTTTTGGCGAACATTTCAAGTTTCAAGACGACGAGTATCAACACAGCTAAATCAAGATGTTTTGCAGGATTAACAAGCAGATGTTATTAATTGGGTTGTTTTGCGAGGCCATGGTAACCTGCAACTACATAGTCACCGAGTCAAGTCAGATTTCAATGATGGCACAATATATTGTAATCATGTGGGAAAGTTGTACTTCGTAATACTATAATTATAAAACAAAATTTCCCATATGTGTGGTTGCCCTTTTTATTTCATCTATATAAAAATGTATAATGGCATGTCCATCATTTTATTTATCATTACACCATTAGCAGAACCCCTTCATGTTAGCAAAACAGGAAGCATAAACATTTTATTTTTGCTACGCTGACATTGTAATCCCTAGGTTCCGGTGGTTTTACATGGGAGCGCACCAATCATACCTTGTTCCATGTTGAATTCTTCGTGGTCTCTAGGACAACGGTTGCCACAATGTCACTGGTGTTTGTGCCGCATCCGCATCGTGTCTGGAAGAATGCTACTATGCTATGTACCCGCCAACATCATGTGTTCCTCGGTTTGGACATGAATGGTGTCTCCAACACCCAACTGGTCATTCTGAACAAGGTTGAGGAGAACCACATTGCTCATGGAATATTAACATGATGCGAAAGAGTAAATTCCGATGCCCTCCAAACTTAAGCAACAAATCTAGATGTGGTGCAATCTCCACTGATTCAAAGTACGAATAGTGTGTATTCATAATCTCTAGAGAAATGAGAACATGTAGACTTTGCGGTTTGTAACATACATATGCATGTATAGTTTGGGCTTTGAGAGTGTGTGGTCAGTGGTCATGTCACTGCGTGCCTTTTTATATGCTTGTGTGTCCATGTGTTTCTTTTAATTTTAGCCCATGTACCCATTCATAGTCAACTAGCAGTAGCTTCATATGTTCAAAAAAAGCAGTAGCTTCATTGTGTACTGTTAGGCGAGTATTTCTTTTATAATACATTAACATACAAGGTGCACGAGAATATTGTATTTTCCAAAGGATAAATTGTACTAAGGACAACTCATGATTTTATTTTAGGAAAATAAACAACCTTTGTTTCTAGATGGATGTGCACACAAACTTTAGAAGATGGATTTGTTTCAGAAGAAGCAAAAGGCATATCGATTGGTAAAAGAGATAAATAACATAACAAGGCAGCAACCACCGACACTCACATACATGCACACACACTCACTCCTATGAACACATGTACGCATTCCCTACACTTATGAGCATCTTCGAGAGACTGAGTCGACTGCTCTTGAGATTGGCGAAGTCGCCATTGATGGCTTGAGTTGACGGGCACGCCATACTGCTGAAAGAATAGCAGAAGAACCTGAAATAAATCTGGAAAATATGCAAGCACACATGTCAAGTCTAGAACTTGAACCCGGATGGGCTGATTTCAACACAAGAAACTTAACCACCTAAGTATGTTTTGTTCGCAAAAAAACTATATGGTTATGCCTAAAAATAAATTTAAATAAAATCAAAACCTATATAGAAATAAAGGTATGTGTGACATACTTTACCGTTTACAACCATTTTGTAGCCAAAGTATGGCTAGTTTCAGTGATTCTTTGGATCCGAATTACTATACTCAAAACCAATCACGATGTCTGGTATCCAGTGGCGCCGGATAATCAAAACAAAAAAAAACAATCTCGAAGCCCTTTAATCTGGTAAAAACAAACTCAAGAATCTTCCTGTAGTAAAATGTACACACTTCCTGTTGACCATAAATTAATGGGGTTTTACATGGTAATGTCCATGTTGTGGTTTGTTCCACGACGAATTATTGGTAGTCTCTTGGACAACAATTGCCACAATGTTGTTTGTGCTCCGCAGATCGTATTGGGAAGTGTGCAATGTACCCATCAACTTTATGTGTTCCTTGGGGTTGCACTTGAATGGTGTCTCCAACACCCAACTGGTTATTTTGAACAAGGTTTGAGGAACCAAGTTGCTCGTGGAAGGGAACAATGATGTGGAAGAGAAAATCATGATGCCTTCCAAGACTTAAGGCAGATCTGGATCTGGTGAAATATACACTCCCTCACTGTATGAACAATGCATGTTTAAAATCTCTAGAGGAATCAAAACTCGGAGGCTACGAAATTGAGGACCTACGTGAACAGTTTGGGTACGGTGAGTATGATGGCACCTCACTGCTTGCCTTTTTATGGGCATGTGGGTCTGTGTTTCTTAAATTTTCCTTTCTATCAGCTTGTGGGTCCATGTATTTCTTCAGTTTCAGAACATGTGCTCGTTCTATTCAACTAGGGGTGGCCCGCATTGTCCACAGCCTTGTGACTATTAATTTCTAAAATACATTTAGGTGTAAAAGAAGATTATTTTCTTAAAAGAAGAGGTTAAATGATGATTAATCTTTAGTTTGTATTCACAAAAATATGACATGTCGAAGTACGATGTTTTACTATGTCTAACTAACCAAGATGACATGTAAAAGTACTATGTTTCATTTAACTCACAAATGTGTTCATGTCATGAGTGAGAATTAGGGAATTTGGGTGAGTGACTATAAACATGGTGTTCGTGTATATATATACTTATGTGACATCTCAATAGTCCATAAAGGGTGTGGAACATCACCAGGAGACCATATTTATGACCATGTCGCCATGTTTTTTTTGGGAGGGGGGGGAGGTTGTGCATATTTTCTGACTAAAAAGAATCGTACACCATACTACGGGAAATGTATTAGTGATCTCCTTCCGTTGATCCAAATATTTCCATACAAAGCATTTTATTTGCATGAAAATATTTCAATTCAAAGTAACTTAAGGCTTAAATCTTATGCCATGCATGTGTTCCTGGCAATGATGTTTTAATTGTTGCTACACCAAACTCCTGATTTGCGATTCCTGTGGTTTTACATAGGAATGCCCTTACTGTGGGTTTTCTCACATCTAGTTCTTGCTAGTTCCTAGAAAAATAATTGGCACAATGTTGTCAATGTTTGTGCTCCATGATGCTAGTGGAAAGAATGTTATATACCCACCAACATCATGTGCTCCTGGACATTGGACATGAATGGTGTCTCAAACACCCAACCAATCCCTAAGTAGAAGGTTGAAGTAACCAAGAGTGAATCCCGATGACTTCCAAGCCTAAGCAATGTATGATTCTTGTATGTTCATAATCTCTAGAAGAATCAAAAATTGGAGACTATGACATTAAGCATATGCGTGTATATGTATAGTTTTGGTATAGTGAGTGTTAGGCACTTCACTACTTGCCCTTTTATCTGTTTTGTGAGTCTACGTGTTTCTTCAATTTCCCTTTTTATCGGCTTGTGAATACATGTGTTTGTTCACTTTAAGCACATGCCCTCGTTCTATTCAAGTATGGGTGGCCCACACAAGAGTAGTAATTTCTAAAGTATGTTACGTGTAAAAGAAGATTCTTTTCTTAAAAGAGGATGTGTACATGATTATAACTCACAAATTTATTTTGAAATAAACCCATGACATAAATATTGTATCAATTTCATAAACATGGGCGAGTCCTCACTAAAAAAAGAACACGAGAATGGCTTTGTTTCAGAAGTAGTACATGAAGGGGTAGGAGGCAGATCACAAAAGAGTGAGAGAATATAAGAAAGAAATAAGCAATATTAAACCTTTTCATTCATAACGAACCTTTCTGGTCATGTCTAAACCACCGGCGGAGCTCCAGCGGCTCAGTCATCTCCCCTTCTTCCCACCGTTGAGATCCACTATCTACTGGTCGGATCCGCAGCACCAACAACCGAAGGCAGGGAGGCCTCGCCCCTCTCTCCCTCGATCTCACACACGCCGTCAGCATCCACCATGTGACCCCCTTCCCGTCGACAGCAAGCTCGACCATAGGATGAGGGCGAAGGCAAGCCACAGTGCCCCTTCTTATGTGTCGTGCTCACCTCCCACCCCGGAATTTGGCTCCTGTGCCACCGCCCATACATTGCTCCCTTCCCATGGTCACCGGCACAGCAGGCCCAGCGAGCTGCCCCCAACGAGCCTCCACTCCCCTCTGCTGCATCAGGAAGCAGCTTCCTCGGACCTAACCATCTGCTCTCCCGTGGACGAGGTCACACCCGTCGCGCATCGTGGTCTGACGAGGTGGTGTTCGGTGGCCCGTCCTGGCCGGTGACACCACATTGCCTCGGATCTCCCTGCAGCAAGCCAGCGGCGACCAAATGGGTATAGGCATGACGACTTCGACCGCGATCTCCGCGCCCGCTGCCTCCCAGCTAGGAGATGCTCACCCGTGAACTGCAGGTTCAAGCGAGAGGTGAGACCAGATACAGCAGAGGAAGGCAGTGGCGGAGCCAGTATTGGAGCATGCCCCGGGCCCAATTTTTTTTTTTTTTGCCACGAGGGAAAACCTTAACATTCATAAGGCTTGTAGCTACCTCAAAAGAAACCCCATACAAAATATGGCTCAATTGGATGAAAACTTCAGAATTTAAACTCAATGCTTAACAATACAACAAAATAAATTTCAAAAATGACAAAAACTACAAAGAACAATACGTGATAAGAAAGAGTACCGAATCAATAGTTTGCTTTGCTTCATTAGTGCCTCGCATAACATCATGGACGATGAGAGAAGAGTCCACACCTTCAAGACATCAAAAGAAACTTTTTCATAAAAAAGAGGCATAAACATCATGTGAAACAATTATCATTGATAAAAATTAAAAAATATACCACTTCGAGGAGTTAAAAGCCCTTTGCGAGACCTATATGATTGAAAGTGATACACAATATCATCATCATCGGTACTTGCAAATACATCTCGTTCAACATAGCAAATCATTCTTCAATTCAGCCAATCATCACTCATTCTATTCCTCAACTCATTCTTGATTATACTGATAAGCTCTTTCCACTGATGTGGTTGCAACAGGCAAAATCTCTTCATGTTCTTTTTCTACAATGTAAAATGAAATTGGCAATTACATTAATTTGAGTTCAACAATGCCCTAGATATCTGACTAGATACAACATGGTATAAATTTCAGTTCAAAGCATCTTGTACAATGATACAACTCATACAAATAGAACATGGTTTAAGTAGAAAGCATCAAGGAGGAAACTGGGGAAGCATCAAGGAGGAACATGGTTTAATGAATCAGCGTCACACGGGCGAACGACGAACAGGACGGCGGCGGCCTACAGCCTGGGAGCAGGGGGGAAGTGGGTGGGCCGGGACGGAGCCACGACGGACGGTGGCGCGGGCGTTGGAGTCCCTGCTGCCGCTGGAGATCGATCGCGCTGTCCGCATGCGCGCGACTTGCGGCGGCCGCGTGAGCGTTTCATCCAATAGCGTTGCGTTATCCTGCTTGATCGTGGGGGACGTTGCCTCCTGCTTGCGTGGGTTTCTCTCTTTTTTTTTGAGACAAACGTGGGTTTCTCATAAGACAGCCCATCTAGACTTTGGGTCTTCTTCTTTTGACTGGTTGCGCCATGGGCCTGCAAAAAAAGCCTATATACTCATAGCCTATTAATTTTTCCACGCCCCGGGCCAGGGCCCTGGGTGCCCGGGGCCCAGTTCCGCCCCTGAAGGAAGGGACCACCTCGGACCGGCCGCCGGTCAAGTCGACGACGACACAATCAGGATAAAGAGAGAGGAGGCGGAATGTAAGGCATTAGTTTGACCAAAGAGTGTCCTAGGTGGCTTTCAAAAAAAAGAGTGTCCTAGGTGGAAGTGGGCTGTTTTGCACTTAAATCTAGTTTTGAACAAAATTTGCCAGGATTTGAGACTTGAGGGACCAAGTGTCTACTTTCGGTGAATTTGAGGGACCAAAACATACTTTTTCCATTAAGAAAACCTATATAGAAAACAAAGTATACTTTACAGTTTACGACTATTTTACACCCAACAACCTATGACTAGTTTGTGTGTCCCTTTAAAATTTAAATCTATAAAACCAAACCCAAAACAATCTGAACAACACCCTTCCTCTGGTAAATTTTACAGACCCAAGAATCCTCTCGAAAAAAATGTACACTCTTCTAGGCAAGCCGGACAAATCACACGCTTCACCTCAAGAACACGCAGGGACTCTGATGGCACCCTTCGTTTCTCGCGGCCGCTCATCGCCGTTGGCACCATTCGGCACCCACCAGACTCTGATGCTCTTGTCCAACCCGCCGCTGTACACCATGTAGCCATTGCTGGCCCTGCACAGGGAGGCCTGGATGCATTTCACAGGGCCCTCGTGGCCTCCGACGGCGCCCACCTTGGCGAGGCCGCCGCATGGCTGCCGGCGCCATAAGCCGATGGTCTTGTCCGCGGAGCCGGTGCACACCAGGTCGCCGGCCATGCACATGCACAACACGGCCATGGCGTGTGCCTTCACGTCGCACGCGAGGCTCCACCGCGTGCCGTGCCGGTGCCAGGCAAGGACGTGCCCGTCCGAGCCGGCCGCATACACGCGCCGCCCCGCGGCCCCAGCGTCGCCGCTCGCCGCGACGGCGTTCCAGGACACGCCGTCACGGGCGACGAGGACGGCCAGGAGGGTGTGCGCGCCGGCGCCGGCCTTGCCCCTCTCCCACGCCTTGACGCGGCCGTCGGCGGAAGCCGAGTACACGACGCCGCAGTCGGCGGCGACGGCGTTGATGGCGTCGTCGTGGGCGCGCACGGACTCGAGGCACCGGAGGTCGGACATGCGCCACACCTTGAGCGTCCGGTCCCATGATCCGGAGTACACGACGCCGTCCTGCGCGGCGACGGCGAGGCAGGAGATGCTGTCGGCGTGCTCGATCCAGAGCCGACGCCCGCCGCGCCGGCCGCGGCGGGGCCCGGCCTGCACGTAGCTGGCCTGGCGGAACACCCGGCCCAGGTAGTCCCTGGTGGTGGGCAGCGCGGCGACGAGCTTGAACGCGTTCTCGGAGCGGCGCGACACGCGCCAGACGCGCACGCGGCCGTCCTGGTGCGCGGAGAACACCCGCCCGCCGGCCGCCGCCAGCGCCTTGACGGCGCCCTCGCCACCATGCCCGAAGCGCGCGAAGAGGCGGAGGTCCGGCTGCTGCCAGGCCACGATGTCGGCGCCCGTGGAGGCGCTGAGCAGGAACTCGCCGCAGAGCGAGAGGCAGGACACGGAGCCGGCGCCCGGGCTGTGCGCGTCCCGCAGCACGGCCAGCACCTTCCACGCCGCCGACGGCTCTCCGCGCGCCGGCGCCGCGTCGGCCGGGGAGGAGGACGCCGAGAAGGAGTGGGAGGACGCCGACGCCGAGAAGGAGGAGGAGGCGGAGGAGGGGAGGGAGGCCGGCCAGGGGAGCAGGGGCTCGGACATGGCGGCGCGTTGTTGGTCCGGCGGCATTGTCGCCATGGCTGGTTCTCTGGACGCACGCCGGGCACGCGGGGTAGGGAGAGAGAGAGAGACGTTGGGCTGGGGAAGGAGGAGTGGCCTGGCTATAATTGCAGAGGAGGAGTGGAGGCGCGGTGGGCGACAGAGTGGCGGGGCTCGGTTTTAAGACGACGACCACCGTCCACCGGCTGCCGTTTCTTTCCAGAAAAAAAAAAGTTTAAAGGCGAGCGGAGCGTGGGTGGGTCGGGGACGAAGGCGCGGTTCAACGGCTACTTGGCGCGGGCGGAGCTGGATCTAGCACATCAGAGAACCGTCAGCTAGCTGCTTCGTGGCCAAGGCTCCCGTTTTCTAGCAACCATTTACTTGCTTCTATTTAATTTCTTTGGAACCAGACAAGTATTAAAAATCTTTCTTCAGCCTTCTGATCTAAAAAACAACGCCATAAACACTTTCTAAATGCATCCTGCACATAAGTCTTCTAGGAATCATTTACCCTCTTCTTCTTTTTTTGCGAGGGCTAGCAACCATTTACTTGTTTTCTTTTTTTGAACCAGCACATTGCCGTCTTAACCGACTACTATTTAATACTCCCTCCGTATCAAATATATAAGACGTTTTTTAACATTGTGATAGTGTAAAAACTTCTTGTATTTTGACACAGAGGGGGTATTTAATACTTCATATTTACACATAAGTATTTTTCAGTCTTCTGATCTAAAATATACCACTTTACATATTCCTAGAAACATTTGCTTATATCCCTAAAAAAACATTTGACTCATGTTTGTTTCTTATTTAACCTCTTACTCATTTTATAAATATAAATGATTGTGTGTATGACTCTAGATTTTTAATATTGAGGGTAAAGAAGCTTGTCAAGTCAAGAAAAAACATGATGAAATTAATATGACTATGATCGTGCAATGTCCTTTGCTTCACAAAAATTAATAGCAGCTGTAGCTCACCTTTGTTGCTGTCGTGGTCTTCTCAGATTCGTGCTCCAATGGCCTGGAATTGCTCAGACTCGGCCCGGGGCAAATCCATGCATGCTATGCTGGCACCAGCGACACCCACGGGTGACGTGCCCTTCTTGGAGGCGTTGCCACGGCTATTATTTGTGCCTCCCCCCTCCCCTTCGAGTATCAGGGGAAACCCTAGGTCTGGTTATCCGGACCGGACGGCGACTCAACGGCATTCTCCTTCGTGAAGGCGATGTCTTGTTTGCTCGCGGTGTCATCGGTTCTAGATCTGAAGATGTTCGCCGTCTTGTTATTAGTCTGGGCTACTTCTCAGGATGGCAATTTAGCTATAGTTTTCTCTGTTTATGCCGGGCGTCACATGTCTCTCTGCTCTGCACACCATGTTCACGTTTGTTGCGTCGGTGTCATGTGTTATATCATATCTTGTACTCGTTCTATCTTCTTAAATCAATAAAATGATATACAAGCTTTACTTATTCGCGAAAAATAAGTCTTCTAGGAATCACTTACTTGCTAGGGTTAACAACCATTTACTTGTTTTTCTTTTTTGAACCAGCACGGCGTCGTTTTAATACTATTTAATTTTTTAAAATTCATATTTATACACAAGTCCCTTTTAGTCTTCTGATCTAAAATATACCGCTTTACGCATTTCTAAAAACATCCAACTTATTTCCCTAAAAAGACATTCCGCTCATGTTTGTTTCTTATTTAACCTCTTACTCATTTAAAAAATATAAATGATTGTGTATAACTCTCTTTTTTACCTGCAAAATAAACTCTAGTTTTTTATATGCCAAGTCAAAATAAAACATAATAAAAATAAATAAATTATGATCGTAAAATGTCCTTTGGTTCAGAGAAGTTAATAGGATACGTTGATAAACCTATAAATGACGGTAAAGTTTATGCATGGCACCTAACAAAAAGAGAAACGTGAGAGAAGTAACCATGTGATTGCCGGCTGCGTGATTAGTTTATTCATCGCATCATATCCAAGATCATGATCTTAAGGGGATATATGCGTGCAACGGGAGTCGTGTAGTAGAGTACAGCCACAATATCGAACCTAGAGGTCACATGCACGCACTACCCATTCCGAGTACTCAATACATTAACACACGTTTCGTTGCCGTTCGGACATTTGGCCGGCTTCTTTCGACCCGGCCGGGAATATATGAAGCACCCGTAACCAAGCAATCTCGCGGTGACTTTGCGTCGCATGCATGAGCTGCATGCACGCATGTCGTCGTTCACGGCCGGACGACCCGCCCGATGTCACCTTTACACACAGCTGCATGACGTGCATCCGTAGCTGGGGCTCCCTTGAAGAATAGTACTGCTGCTTCTCACATACCGGTAGACCGTCGTGTGTGCTGTCTACCGAACTTAACAAAGTCTGCAGGCCGGCCGGCCGGTAATCCTACACCTACCATGCTACAAATACTATTTGTCCACCGAACCAAAACCCACAAGACGGCACCGTACACGTCCACGTACCACAAACAAAAATGTCCACATTTATGCATGCATTTCATGGTAGCTTGGCTTGAAGAGAACGTGCACATGCAAATGTGCTTACCACTCATAGTCATACTCGTACCAGGAGGAAGGAGAAATAGTTTTTTTTTTTTGCGGCAAGAAGGAGAAATAGTTATGTGTATTGGCCACCTATGTTCCGGAAATCCGCGTCTTAGCCCAGGCTCAGCTGCACCCGATGAACAATAAATTTAAAAAAATAGCAAACAAATTCAAAAATATCTGAAATTATTACGCAATGCCACTAGCTTCTCAAATGTCCAATGGCCATTAAATTTTGCACACAACTGAATATTTTTTCAACTTTCATGCGTAAAAAAACCAGATTTGTTTGAAAAAAAAATCTATTTTTTCTGATTTACTATTGATCAGCGGGTGTAGCTGAGCCTGGGTGCAGAACGCTGCACTCCCTATGTTCTTCTTTCTTGCGGATACCTTGTCACTTATAATGTTTTTCACGTCTATAAGTTGCTTCCAATTAACCAGGGAAACTTCTAATTTAACAGAACCAATTTAGTCGTGTAGATCACGTGTTCAATGGCTGCGAATGTTTGAACAAAACATAAGCGACATCATAGCTTTTCCTTGGTGCGTTGGCAGTACGGACCATAAATATAATCCAACGAGTTCGTCAAAAGGCTTCCCATAATAATATCGTTACGGTGCTTAGTTGGGTTTGACGCACACGCACGCGTTTTACGCTAATACGGGGGGTTTCAAAAGTTTTGGAGCATTTATATATATATCTTCCAAGCATAAGTCACAGTGAGTACGGTGTCTGGTTCTAAATTTGAGCTCCAATGATGGGTCGACTTGGAAAGGTAGCTCACGCATAAAGGAACTGCCGGCCTATGGTTGTAAAGGACCTTTTCATGGACGGTTGAGAAAAGGAAGAGCTCTTGTTTCGTAGGAATGCACTATAGTTTAATCAACTATACCCATCAAGTTCGATCCATGCATGAGCGACTGATCCGCCGCACCTCAATTATATAATTATATGCGGTATTCTAAAAACTCAGGAACATGAAAAACATTGGAACGCAATAGGAATACATGCGTGAAACATCGGACTAAAAGCACATGAAATTTGTAGACTTTTGTTTAATTTACATACGTTTGGTTCAGAGAAATGGAGCAAACATTTACTTGGACCTCCTTTTCAATTTCCTAGGAAGAAGAACGAGACTAGGATCCTTTGGGGCATAATAGCATTCTCATTATATTTGCTGAGGTCCAAGTCAATATTTGCTCTGTTTCTTTGAATCAAATGTTGTGTAACCATAGAAACGATTCATATTTCTTTGTTTTTCCTTCGTCTTTCAAGCCATGGGAATTGGGTAGTTGGCCATTACTTTGACCACATCATTATATGGGTGTGAATTATTTTGATCGGAAAGAACCATATAAGGGAGGTGAACGAAAAAGTATTGATTATCTACTTCATTTAATCTAAATTACTTCCATACAAAACATTTCCTTCTGATGAAAACTATTCAATTCATAGGACCGCAGTATGGATGAATATGTTGTGCTAAGGGCATCTCCAACACCAACCCTCAAACCTCTCGCATCCGTCCGAATAGCATTGTCCGGACCGCGGAAGCCATCCAACACGGGCGTGTATCGGTCCGCGAGAAGGTCCGGACACATTTTCTTCCGCAAACCGGAGATAAACGTGGGGAGCTTTGTGGAAGTCCGGACAGCAAACACGCCCGCTTCTGACAGCCTTGGCCCACCAAAAACCCCTTCCCCCTCCCGCGCGTGTTTCCCGCCCGTTGCCAGCCGCTCGCATTATGCCGCTGTAGAGCGCGTAGCACCACATTGAAGGCGGCTCAGGGTGGATGCGACCTCTCACTGCCTCCGCCATTGAAACGACATGTCGGCCGAGGGCACTGCTGGTTGCACGCCCGGCTGAACCCATCTCCTCGCAACATTCAAGCGCCTCCATTAAACTTGCGTGGAAGCCGAGAAACCTACTCCGGCCACACGTCTATTCAGGAGGGGCCGACATTAAACGCAACACCGGGAAAGCTCCTCCGTCCGCCCTCTATTTAAACGAGGCCAGACATCGGGCAAGAATTGCACCATTGCGCCGCTCCCCATCTCCTCCTTCCACCATTTCCTCCACTCTTTCGATGGCATTCGACGTGCAGTAAGAGCAGTTCTCCGACATAAAAGCCTAATGGAACAAGTTGCTGCCCCAAGCCTGCGGATATGAGCGAGGCAACTCGCTGCTCCATGTTCCTCGCCTAGCCCGACGGAGCAAGTTTCCGCCCCAAGACGGCGCATGGTTCAGCAACAAGTCACTCCTAGCCAGCTAGCGGAGGAGTGGCGAGTTGCTCCAGGCCGGCACGGCGGCGAGCATGGCGGCACAGGCATCGTCGCTGTCGTTGATGATGCTGCATCGTACCGCACCTCTAGTGCCTGCGACCGCGCCATCCGTCGCCGATGCGCGTGTAGCCACGCCATGCAGGCAGAGAAAGAAACCAGTTGCACGGATGTCGACGAGGTGGTGGCCAGCAAGTCCGCGCCTGACATTATCATTGAGGAGAAGTAGAACACGCGAGGCCGTCGCTGCTTGGTCCCATGAAGGCTACCGCCGAGGCGATGCCGGCGTACACAGCCGGTGTCTTGCCCGGTTCTTCTTCAGCGCATATCATTGTTGACCCCCGCATGGTCTCCACGGAAGCGGAGGCGCCCCTTCCCCTCCGGCTGGAGCATCAGCCGGCGATTCCACACCGATGAATGGCGGGGAAGCGACCCGCCCTTTGCGCTGAAGCATATACCTCCGGGGTTTCTGGCAGTCCGGTGAGCGGGCTGCCGGACATGAGGAAGATGAAGGGATCCGTCGCTACCGGCCGTTGACTCATGTAGTGTATCCATGTCGTGTGAGTGGAGCTCCGCGCGACCGTACATGCATATAGTTTTACCGTTTTAGTTAAAATATGTTCAAAATATAAACGTTATCGTCTGGTTTGTATGAAATCCGTCGTATTTATATGAAATCCGGCCGTGTTTGCACAAATTTTGTCCGGTTGGTTCGAACTGTTGTCAAAATGTATGCGCCTACGGTTTGATGGCGTCCTTCCGCATACGTGTCCATGGACAAATGTGGGAGAAAATTTGCGGGTCAGCATTGGAGATGCCCGAAGTCTGTGTTTGCGCACTGTTATATGTAGTATTGATGAGATTTTTATTTTTGCAACGCCTATCTTGTTTGTATAGGAGATACACGGGAATGCCCTGATTGTGATTTATTCCACACCATCGTAATCTTTGCTATTGTAGTTGCCACAAGGTTGTTGGCTTTTGTGCCCCGGAAGAATGCTATGTACCCACCAATATCACATGTTCCCTGAGACATCACATGCAAGGTCTCTTCAACACCCAGTTGTGCATTCTGAACAAAGTTGAAGAACCAAGTTACCTGATGAAGCACCACATGTGGTGAAAGAGTAAATCCCAATGTCTTCCAAGCCTATGCAACAAATCCAGATATCGTGCAACCAACACTCCCTCAATGCATGAACGATGTATGTACATAATCTCCAAAGGAAGAGAAACTCAGAGTCTATGAATTATGGATCTACAT
This sequence comes from Triticum urartu, assembly GCF_056163025.1. Classification (NCBI taxonomy): domain Eukaryota; kingdom Viridiplantae; phylum Streptophyta; class Magnoliopsida; order Poales; family Poaceae; genus Triticum; species Triticum urartu. The sequence continues at coordinate 694,836,818 of NC_141875.1, read as the reverse complement.
GTATGGCTTGGGCATTGTGAGTGTGAGGGCATCTCACTACTTGCCTTTTTATCATCTGGCGAGTCCACGTGTTTCTTTACTTCCAACACATGTTCCTAGCCAATTAGTAGTTGCCCACATTGCGTATGTTCGGGTGAGTATTAATTCGTTTAATACATTTAATGTAGATTGTGTAGAGAGAGATTGTTTTTGAAAGGGGAGGTGTTAGGTGTACATGATGATAAGCCATAATTTTTCATGTGTATTGTCCACTCATATTCTTCTTACTTGCAGATGCCTTGTCACCTGTAATGCTTTTCACGTATATAAGTCACTTCTGATGAACCAGGGAACCTTCTAATTTAAGAGAATCAATTTAGCTGTGTATGTCACGTGTAAAATGGCTGCAAATGTTTGAAAAGAAAACACGCTACATCATACTCTAGCTTTCGTTTGGTGCGTTGACAGTACAGACCACAAATAGATAGAGTTCCTTCATCAAAAGCTTCCCATAATACTATCATCACGGTGCTTAGCTGGGTTTGACGCACATGCACGCGCAACGGGAGAGGTTAGGACCAGCGTTTTTACGCTAATCCGATAGCTAGGTTTCAAAAGTTTCAGAGCATTTTTATATATCTCCCGAGCAAAAGTCACACTACGGTGTCCGATTTAAAATTTTGAGCTCGAATGCTTGTTCAGGTTGGAAAGGTAGCTCACCCATAACGGAGTTGCCGGCCGGAAAGCACCTGTTCGTGGACGGTCGAGAAAAGGGAGTTCTTGTTTCTTAGAAGTGCACAATGATTTAATTAATTAGACGCGTCAAGTTTGATCGATGCATGAGAGGCTGATCCGCCGCACCTTATCTATGTAATTATACGCAGTATTCTAAAATATACATGGGAATGTGAAAAGGTAAGAGCATCTACACCTACGATGCTACGAATACTATTTCTCCACCGACCAAACCGAAGACAACACCATACACGCCCACGACCACGTACCACTGAAAAAAATACACAAAACGGTAGAGATAGCTACACTCCCTCTGTCCCATAATATAAGGCAGGTCATTGTAGCTTTGGCTATAAACTTCACAAGAGCAAAATTGAAGAATGCAAAAATCAGGAGGAATGGTTGGCAGAAACCACACACCCGAGGGTACTATAAAGCTTAATACTGATGCTGAATTTGATGGTGACATCGATCAAGTAGCACTGGAGCTATTCTGCGTGACGCCACAGGTTCTTTCTTGGCAGCTTCATGCAGCGACATCACCTTTGCAGAAGATGCAGCGATAGCAGATGCCCGAGGATCAAGAGACGGCCTACTACCGGCAAATGAGATGGGCTGTTATATTCTTCATGTCGAGGCAGATTATATGAAGGTAATTGCCATTATGCATAACGGCGGAAATTCTCTTGGTCCTGCAGCGGCCATCTACAAGGAGTGCTCCTTCTTAGCTTGTAATTTTAGCTTTATAGTTTTTAATCACTGTCCTAGGAAGGCCAATATGACGGCTGATGTGTTGGCTAAAAACTGGGAGACCTCTCGAACTATTGTTTGGAAGTCGGAGCCTCCGAGATTCTTGGTGGATGTTCTATCAAATGATGTATCCTTGTTTTCGTATAAAATATAAACAGTCATAATGGCTTTCCCTCAAAAAAAATATAAAAGTGTTTTTTGACAATATATTATGGGATACAGGGAGTAGTACATTTATGTGTGCACATGGCACGGCACTACGGTAGCTTTAGCTTGGCCTGAAGAATGACGGAGGACATGCATAGTATATATGCAAATGTACGTACCGGTCATAGTCATACCCATATATTGGCTACTCATACCAAGAGTAACTTCTTCTTGTTTGCGGATACCATGCCACACTGGTAATGGCTTTCACATCCATAAGTTGCTTCCGATGAACCAGGGAAACTTCTAATTTAACTTAATCAAGTTGGTCGTGTATATCAGCGTGGCAAACCGACGCTAATGTTTGACAAAGACACACGTGACGTGCATACCCGTGTTTTTTCATTGGCGTGTTGACAGTATAGATCACAAATATATAATCCAATGAGTTCATCAAAAGCTTTTCCCATAATTGCATTTGACGCACACTCACGCGTAACGGCAGAGGTTAGGTCCAACGTTTTATGCTAATGCGGTAGGTTTCAAAAGTTTTGGACCATTTTTTAATATCTTCCAGGCAAAAGTGGCAGTGAGTATGGTGTCTGATTCTAAATTTGTGCTCGAATGATAAGTCGACTTGGAAAGCACATTTGTGTGGGACGGTCGAGAAAAGGGAGTTCTTGTTTTGTAGAAGTGCACAGTGATTTAATTAACTATATACAAATCAAGTTTATAACCGATCCACCACCCACCTTAATTATATGAAAATACACAGTATTCTAAATACACAGGAACTTGAAAAACATAGGAATACGGTGGAGATGCATGCGTGAAACAGTGGTCGGAAAACACATGAATTTTGTAAACTTTAGGCCCTATTCGGTTCAAAGGGCTTTCACAAAAAGTCTATAAGGATAGGTGTTCCAAAGTAATTTAGACAAGATGGTCGTTCGTTCAGATGAAAGGAAACGTTGCTCCGATTTCCTGTTGAATTAATAATGCTATAGCCACGTGTTACCTCAGGAATTGGAAAATCCAGTCCGGGCTCATGCTACGCTTATGTCCGAGGCAGATTGATCCCTCTCTGAATAAACAATTCAGTTTTACTAAAGTACATCTAGATGTGTCATAAGTATTGCACATCTAAGTCCTAAACAATTCACCAATTATGTGATTTATGTGAGAGAAGCACTATGCAACCAATTAAAAATATCAGATTGTTGTTGTCATAGCGTCGAACGATGGAAGTATTTCTCCGTTTTTCCTATGTTGTACCGATCGCTCATTGCTTTCTGTTTTCCTCTGTTTTTGAACTTCCTTTGTCATTCCTATGGTCTCTTCCGTTCCTATTTTTACTATTCCTGTGAACCGACTAAGACCTTAGGGTTTAATTTACAGGAACATGGAAATCACTAGAATTCTAATAAATATGAACCGACTAAATCAATGGAAAACATATCATGACAATGTCATTATGCCCCTGAGGATTCTAGTCTCCTTCTCCGTCCTGACAAATTGAAAAAGAGGTCCAAGTGAATTGTATAATTAATATGTTTTTCTTTTGAATGAAACTGGATCAAAGGAGTCTTTCGCCTCCGTTGTATCCTTGCTCTATTTCTTTGAACAAATGTATGAATAGTGTCACCATAGGAACGATCCCTATTTCTACCATTTCCCCTAAATTTCAGGCCCTGAGAATTAGAGTGGTTCGGAATTACATTGACCATGTCACTATGTCGGCGAGTATTATTTTGATCACAAAGAAACTTATAAAGAAGGTATATGAAAGGTATTCATACTAATTTTTGTGATCTCCTTCCATTGATCCAAATAACTTTCGTACAAAACATTTCTTTGTGATGAAAATCTTCAATTCAGAGTGCCATAGTAGTGATGAATATATTATGCTAAGTTTCTGTTCCCGCATTGATATCTGTACTATTTATGGCATTTCAACTTTTGCTACGCCTATCTTGTGACCATAGGTTCCCTGAGTTATAGACGGGAATACTCTAATGTGGTATATTCCACACCAAATTCTTGGTAAGCTCTAGGATAACAATTGCCACATGGTTCGTTGGCGTTTGTGCCCCACATAGTGCTGGGAAGAGTGACGCATATCCACCAACAACATGTGTCCCTTGAGACTTCACATGAAAGGTCTTTCTAGCGCCCAATTGGTCATTTGAACAAGGTTAAAGGAACCAAGTTACTCCTGGAAAGAAAACAAGGTGTGAAAGGGTAAATCCCAATGCTTTCCAAGCCTAAGCAAGAAATCCAGATGTGGTGCAACCAACACTCCCTCACTGCATGAATAATGTATCTACATAATCTACAAAGGAATCAAAACTCAGAGGCTATGAAATTAAGGATCCGCATGTATGGTTTGGGCATCAAAAGTGTGAGGGCACCTCACTACTTGCGTTTTTATTAGCTTGTGAGTCCATGTGTTTCTTTACTTTCAGCGCATGTTCCTAGTCAATTACTAATATCCTACATTGTGCATATTTGGGTGAGTATTAATTATTAAATATATCTAACGTATACCCCCTCCGTCCTTGAAAGAATGTACTCCCAACTTTGTTGGTAAGTCAAACTTTTTTATGTTTGACCATATTTATACAATAATACACCAACATTTATGCCATGAATGAGTAGCAGTAGATTCATGTTAAAATATATTTCATCATATACCTATTTGGTTTCACAAAAATTGATATATTTTTGCATAAACTCGGTCAAACTTTGAGATAGTGTGACCCTCCAACATAGTTGGAAGTACATTCTTTCAAGGATGGAGGGAGTACGGTGCACAAGAAGATTGTTATTTTCTTTCAAAAAGGTGGGTGTTAGGTACATGATGATAAATCTCATTATTTTATTTTTTGAACAAACTAACATTTGTATGAAGAGAAGAACTGGCTTCAAAGCAGAGTAAGTATTTTACTGTATCTTTCAGGCATTTTTAAGAACGAGCTTCAAAAGCTTTGGAGCATTTTTATATATCTTCTAGATAAAAATGGCAATAGTATAACTGATTTAAATTTGAACTCCAATGCTCTATTAGTTTGGAAAGCAACTTTTCATGGACAATCAAGAAAAGGGAGTTCTTGTTTCGTAGAAGTGCACAATAATTTAATTAATTATATGCATCAAGTTTGATCGATGCATGAGCAATCGATCCATCGCACCTTAATTATATAATTATGTGTGGGACTCTAAGGGTGTCTTTGATTCTTGGAAATTTCATAGCACATGAATTGGAAAAACTAAATGATACCCTGCGTGTTGCCGCTGTACATTTGCTTAAAATCCATTAAAAGTATACGTATATAATAAATAAAACACCATTACAGTTTTGCGGTCAAGCAACAGTTAAACTATCTTGTTCAGTATTGATGTTAAATTCAAATCAATTAAATGGCATAACTCAAAATTGACACACCGCGGAGGACTCAGAATTACCACGCTATGTTTCTTTATTTTCTTACAAAAATATGCAAAGGAAAAAGCTGAAAGTATGAGTTTTGTGCACTAAAAGTTAATATAAATACATACAATGGTGAGTTAAAGTCCAAAACTAATCAAAAAGATGTAATCAAAATTTGAGTAGTTGAACAGTTTCGAAATCACTGCCAGCTGATTCTCTCAAACATATGAAAGTATCAGTTAGTAGGAAAATCTTGTTAGATGATATCCGCTATAGATTACAAAAGAGACCTGGTTAGTTGAAGCATCAACCTAATAGTGAAAGAACTTTTCCATCTAGATAAACCTGAAAGTATACATCAGATAAAAAAGAATTTCAGAGATTCTGCAAAATATAAGATCTGAGAAGCAACTTTGTGGAGATGAGATAAACAATCATTAGTAGTAGTATTCCCAGAAATTGTACTGCCTGCAAGTATATATCAGCCTATTTATCCATCTCTTGTGAAAAAAATATTATTTTATGGCATTCAAAAATTGCTTAACACTGCCCCAACATGAACAAAGTAAGGATGTGCTCACCTTTTTGCCAACATAATTCCAAAAATCCTGGGAGAGGTCAGTGGAGCTAAAATCCTGAAAAACAAGAGAGGAACCATTGTGACATTGTTGCTACCTCTTGTTGTAAATGCCCATGTTGGTGGAGCCTCCAACTGAGATTCTTAAAATTGGACATGGAGAAGGCTAGATGGGAAGGAAACTCAAGCAAATCATCGCCTCCTCGGCTCCTCTTACCCTAAAATTTAGTCAAAACACACTGCAACCAAATCCGCTGAGAGGCAAGGAGTGTTGGAGAAGCTTGATGATGGATAGCCTGAGATTCGCTGCGAATACAACAAAATGAAACTAACCACCGAATATATAATCGAACGCTTCAACACAGGAAACTCCAATGCACAAAAAAAAATTTTGGATGAATTTTTTTGGAGGGGAACGACAAGAAGGATTACAGGGAGGTCCTCACCATAGTTCTTGGAGTGGCGGCTTTGGTTCCTGCAAGGCTGGGACGCGAGTGGGAGCCAGGAGCAGTGAAACCAAGCCAAATCGAGTGGTGGTTCCCATCTCATTTCCTTTTCTGATGGCAAACCAGAACCGGGTGCTTCCCAAAGGGTTGTTAGGGTGGCGCAATAATCTTGAATGTGCGACTAGTGTAGAAGGAGGGCGTGACACCCATGGCTGCCGGCTACTGCTTTGGCGCTACTCATATCAATTAACGTGCGCTTGGACTTCGACCCTTCTTTTACAAAACTGATCGAGTTGCTTCATGAAGCGGTGAAATTAGCAAGTAGACTAATGGCGATGGTCAGGGTTTTTTGGTGAAGCGGAAAGGAGAGGAGCCGATTGGTCTCGGTGGAGAAATAAGAAAATCCTTTGGTGTACGTTGCAAGGAAGTACTGAGATCTAGGTGGAGATTGGAGAAGAAGAAAAGACAGAGGGGTTTCTCTAGAGAAGACGTGAGTCATCGGTAGTGAGCCTACCGTGTGAAAGAGGGTTCCCATCCCTGCGTACTGGTGGAGAAGATATAAAGCAGCGACACTACATGGGATTCTTAAAAAAATGAGGCTACATGGAAAAACCAAAAAATAGACGTGGGTCTGGAGAATGAATCGACATATTGGTGCAATTGGAAAGCAAACAATTATTTTCGTGATGCGTGGAACAGTTTTCACTGAGATGCCATGTTCTATAGCCCCAGCTCTATAGCCCACTTTGCAATCGGGCCAGTTGCTTCCCGGTTCTGAATGATATCTCCCAAAGGAGCAGAACTGACCACCGTAATTGGGTGCCATTGGAAGTATTGCTTAAGCTTCCGGCTTGCCATAAAAACTCCGTACACCAGCTTCTGCCAATGCGGATACCTTTGCTTGGACTCAATGAGTACCTCGCTGATATAATAGACCGGACGTTGAACCGGATGCTCCTTCGTCCCATGTCTTGGACAGGGCTGGCTTAGCAGATAGTTCAGGCGGTTTGGGTTGGGGTTGGGCGCTCCACTACGATTTTTCGGCCTACCCTTGCGCCGCTGGCCATTATCCTGTACGTTGGTATTAGCCACAAAATCCATGTTGCCATCCGCTTTACGCTTGCCTCCTCCGCCATTGCCTACCCAGTGATGCTGCTGACCTTTGGAGCTGTTGTTCTTCTTCCCCTTCCCTGTCTTGTCATCATTAGATTCGGGATCCTTGGTACTATCAGAATCAGCATATTTTACCAAAGCGGCCATGAGGGTCCCCATGTCGGTGCAATGACGCTTCATCCGTCCCAATTTCAACTTCAGGGGCCCAAACCGGCAGTTGCCTTCTAGGGTTAATACTGCGGTGTCAGCGTTGATGCGGTCTGAGGAGTGCAACACTTATGAAACCCGGCGCACCCAATGAGTCGTTGACTCTCCTTCCTCCTGGACGCATGCAGCTAAGTCCACTATCGACATAGGCTGTTTACAGGTATCCTTGAAATTGTTGATAAACCGGGCTCGTAATTGAGCCCATGAACTGATAGAATTAGCGGGCGAGCTTTTTAACCAAGTACGGGCCGTTCCTTCAAGCATCATGGTGAAGTATTTCGCACACGCCGTGCCATCCACATCAAGCATCTCCATGGCCATCTCATAGCTCTCTACCCATGTCTCTGGTGGTTGATCCACCGTATAATTTGGTACCTTGCGTGGGCCTTTGAAATCCTTGGGCAAGTGCACGTTGCGTAAAGCGGGGATGAGGCAAGGCACCCCCAAAGAACTAGAAGTAACACCAGGTTCGATCGAAATGGTTGGACGAACCGGCGTGAGCTGCCGAGCCTGATGCTGTGCGGCTAACTCGGCCTCCCTACGCGCTCGGGCCCGGTTCACCACTTCCTGAGCGTCATCAGCACCACCCGTCGGGTTGTTGTCCCGGGGTGCCCCACGTCATTCATTACTCGACACTGCCGGTTCATCCATATGTCTGCTATAGCTCCGGCTTGGACGAGGGGTCGAGTGGATCCGGTCGCGGCTGTACGAGTATGCTTCCTGTTGGGCCAAAGCGGTCCTCAGAAGTTCCTTGACCCGCCGTGTCTCTACTGCTTGTGGCGAGTCACCTTCAATTGGAATGGCCTCCAGCCGTGCAGCAGCGGCAACAAGATTGTCCATTGGGCTGGAGTAGTGACCCGGGGGTGTTAAAGCAGCCTGAGGTACAACGGTGTTTTGACGAGGCGGGTCGATTTGACGAGGGTGCACCGGTCCCAGGGGCTTCCGCCCGGTTCCCCTCCAGCGGATTGCCGGCTCTTGGCCCTGGAGTGTTGAAAAGGTCTCTGGCCTCGAAAACCGGAGGTAAGCGGGACCGGTGCTTCCTCCTCATGACTTCATGTGATGCGCTCTGGTCTAACATAAGTCTGTAGGCATGTGCGTCTAAAGCAGCCCGCTCTGCGGCCATCCTGGTGTCCTCAGCCACCAGATCCGCCTTGGCCTGGGTGATCTGTTCCTTTACCTTTGCAATCTCCGTATTGTGAACGTCCTGATCTGGCGGATTAACTTCCGCCATAAGCACAGCCAACGCATCAAATAGCTCTGATAGAACCTGAGCCGGCGGGCGCACAGGGCCTCCTGCCCCGGCGGCCGTTGCTGCTGAACCAGAAATCGTTGCCGCAGCTGTCGAAGAATGAAGCGCTGCTTGTGTTCCGGCCATGAATATGTTGGAAATATGCCCTAGAGGCAATAATAAAAGCATTATTATTATATTTCCTTGTTCATGATAATTGTCTTTATTCATGCTATAATTGTGTTATCCGGAAATCGTAATACATGTGTGAATAACAGACACCAACATGTCCCTAGTGAGCCTCTAGTTGACTAGCTCGTTGATCAATAGATAGTCATGGTTTCCTGACTATGGACATTGGATGTCATTGATAACGAGATCACATCATTAGGAGAATGATGTGATGGACAAGACCCAATCCTAAACATAGCACAAGATCGTATAGTTCGTTTGCTAGAGTTTTCCAATGTCAAAGTATCTTTTCCTTAGACCATGAGATCGTGTAACTCCCGGATACCGTAGGAGTGCTTTGGGTATGCCAAACGTCACAACGTAACTGGGTGACTATAAAGGTAGACTACGGGTATCTCCGAAAGTATCTGTTGGGTGACATGGATCAAGACTGGGATTTGTCACTCCGTATGACGGAGAGGTATCACTGGGCCCACTCGGTAATGCATCATCATAATGAGCTCAAAGTGAACAAGTGTCTGCTCACGGGATCATGCATTACGGTACGAGTAAATTGACTTGCCGGTAACGAGATTGAACGAGGTATTGGGATACCGACGATCGAATCTCGGGCAAGTAACATATCGATAGACAAAGGGAATTGCGTACGGGGTTGATTGAATCCTCGACATCGTGGTTCATCCGATGAAATCATCGTGGAGCATGTGGGAGCCAACATGGGTATCCAGATCCCGCTGTTGGTTATTGACCGGAGAGTCGTCTCGGTCATGTCTGCTTGTCTCCCGAACCCGTAGGGTCTACACACTTAAGGTTCGGTGACGCTAGGGTTGTGAAGATAAGTATATGCAGTAACCCGAATGTTGTTCGGAGTCCCGGATGAGATCCCGGACGTCACGAGGAGTTCCGGAATAGTCCGGAGGTAAAGAATTATATATAGGAAGTGCTGTTTCGTCCATCGGGACAAGTTTCGGGGTACCCGGTATTGTACCGGGACCACCGGAAGGGTCCCGGGGGTCCACCGGGTGGGGCCACCTATCCCGGGGGGCCCCATGGGCTGAAGTGGGAGGGAACCCAGCCCTTAGTGGGCTGGGGCGCCACCCCCCAAGGGCCCATGCGGCTAGGGTTAGAGGGGAAACCCTAGAGGGGGCGCCCCTTGCCTTGGGGGGCAAGCCCCCCACCCTTGGCCGCCGCCCCCCCTAGGAGATCCATCTCCTAGGGCCGGCCACACCCCTTGGGCACCCCTATATATAGTTGTGGAGAGGGAGGACTTCATATACCAGCCCCTGGCGCCTCCCTCTCTCCCCGTTACGTCTCTCCCTCGTAGTCTTGGCGAAGCCCTGCTTCTGTGACGCCCTGCATCCACCACCACGCCGTCGTGCTGCTGGATCTTCATCAACCTCTCCTTCCCCCCTTGCTGGATCAAGAAGGAGGAGACGTCTCCCGTCCCGTACGTGTGTTGAACGCGGAGGTGCCGTCCGTTCGGCGCTGGTCATCGGTGATTTGGATCACGTCGAGTACGACTACTTCATCCTCGTTCTAACGAACGCTTCCGCTCGTGATCTACAAAGGTATGTAGATGCATTAGATGACTCGTTGCTAGATGAACTCCTAGATGATCTTGGTGAAACGAGTAGGAAATTTTTTGTTTTCTGCAACGTTCCCCAACAGTGGCATCATGAGCTAGGTCTATGCGTAGTTCTTCTTGCGCGAGTAGAACACAATTAGTTGTGGGCGTGGATTTGTCAACTTTCTTGCCGTTACTAGTCTTTTCTTGCTTCAGCGGTATTGTGGGATGAAGCGGCCTGGACCAACCTTACACGTACGCTTACGTGAGACCGGTTCCACCGACAAACATGCACTAGTTGCATAAGGTGGCTGGCGGGTGTCTGTCTCTCCCACTTTAGTTGGAGCGGATTCGATGAACAGGGTCCTTATGAAGGGTAAATAGAAGTTGACAAATCACGTTGTGGCTTTAACGTAGGTAAGAAGACGTTCTTGCTAGAACCCTAATTCAGCCACGTAAAACTTGCAACAACAATTAGAGGACGTCTAACTTGTTTTTGCAGCAAGTGGTTTGTGATATGATATGGCCAAAGTTGTGATGAATGATGAATGATCTATATGTGATGTATGAGATGTTCATGCTATTGTAATAGGAATCACGACTTGCATGTTGATAAGTATGACAACCGGCAGGAGCCATAGGAGTTGTCTTTATTCTTTTATATGACCTGCGTGTCATCGAGGAACGCCATGTAAATTACTTTACTTTATTGCTAAACGCGTTAGCCATAGTAGTAGAAGTAATAGTTGGCGAGCAACTTCATGGAGACACGATGATGGAGATCATGATGATGGAGATCATGGTGTCAAGCCGGTGACAAGATGATCATGGAGCCCCAGATGGAGATCAAAGGAGCTATGTGATATTGGCCATATCATGTCACGTTCATTATTTGATTACATGTGATGTTTATCATGTTTTGCATCTTGTTTACTTAGAACGACGGTAGTAAATAAGATGATCCCTCATAACAATATCAAGAAGTGTTCTCCCCTAACTGTGCACCGTTGCTAAAGTTCGTCGTTTCTAAGCACGCCGTGATGATCGGGTGTGATGGATCCTTACGTTCACATACAACGGGTGTAAGACAGTTTTACACAGCAAAACACTTAGGGTTAACTTGACGAGCCTAGCATGTGTATAGACATGGCCTCGGAACACAGAAGACCGAAAGGTCGAGCATGAGTCGTATAGAAGATACGATCAACATGAAGATGTTCACCGACGTTGACTAGTCCGTCTCATGTGATGATCGGACACGGCCTAGTTAACTCGGATCATGTAATACTTAGATGACTAGAGGGATGTCTAATCTAAGTGGGAGTTCATTAATAATTTGATTAGATGAACTTAATTATCATGAACTTAGTCTAAAATCTTTGCAATATGTCTTGTAGATCAAATGGCCAACGTAGTCCTCAACTTCAATGCATTCCTAGAGAAAACCAAGCTGAAAGACGATGGCAGCAACTATACGGACTGGGTCCGGAACCTGAGGATCATCCTCATAGCTGCCAAGAAAGATTATGTCCTACAAGCACCGCTAGGTGATCCACCCGTCCCACAGAACCAAGACGTTATGAACGCTTGGCAGACACGTGCTGATGACTACTCCCTCGTTCAGTGCGGCATGCTTTACAGCTTAGAGCCGGGGCTCCAAAAACGTTTTGAGAGACATGGAGCATACGAGATGTTCGAAGAGCTGAAAATGGTTTTTCAAGCTCATGCCCGGATCGAGAGATATGAAGTCTCCGATAAGTTCTTCAGCTGTAAGATGGAGGAAAATAGTTCTGTCAGTGAGCACATACTCACTATGTCTGGGTTACATAACCGCTTGTCTCAGCTGGGAGTTAATCTCCCGGATGATGCGGTCATTGACAGAATCCTCCAGTCGCTTCCACCAAGCTACAAGAGCTTTGTGATGAACTTCAACATGCAGGGGATGCAAAAGACCATTCCTGAGTTGTTTGCTATGCTGAAATCAGCGGAGGTAGAAGTCAAGAAGGAACATCAAGTGTTGATGGTCAATAAAACCACTAAGTTCAAGAAAGGCAAGGGTAAAAGGAACTTCAAGAAGGACGGCAAGGAGGTTGCCGCGCCCGGCAAGCAAGCTGCCGGGAAGAAGCCAAAGAATGGACCCAAGCCCGAGACTGAGTGCTTTTATTGCAAAGGGAAGGGTCACTGGAAACGGAACTGTCCCAAATACTTAGCGGACAAGAAGGCCGGCAACACCAAAGGTATATTTGATATACATGTAATTGATGTGTACCTTACCAGTACTCGTAGTGACTCCTGGGTATTTGATACCGGTGCCGTTGCTCATATTTGTAACTCACAGCAGGAGCTGCGGAATAAACGGAGACTGGCGAAGGACGAGGTGACGATGCGCGTCGGGAATGGTTCCAAGGTTGATGTGATCGCCGTCGGCACGCTGCCTCTACATTTACCTACGGGATTAGTTTTAAACCTCAATAACTGTTATTTAGTGCCAGCTTTGAGCATGAACATTGTATCGGGATCTCGTTTAATTCGAGATGGCTACTCATTTAAATCTGAGAATAATGGTTGTTCCATTTATATGAGAGATATGTTTTATGGTCATGCTCCTATGGTGAATGGTTTGTTCTTAATGAATCTCGAGCGTATTGCTACACATATTCATAGTGTGAGTACCAAAAGATGTAAAGTTGATAATGATAGTACCACATACTTGTGGCACTGCCGCCTTGGTCACATAGGTGTCAAACGCATGAAGAAGCTCCATACAGATGGACTTTTGGAGTCTCTTGATTATGAATCATTTGACACATGCGAACCATGCCTTATGGGTAAAATGACCAAGACTCCGTTCTCAGGAACAATGGAGCGAGCAACCGACTTATTGGAAATCATACATACTGATGTGTGCGGTCCAATGAGTGTTGAGGCTCGCGGTGGCTATCGTTATGTTCTCACCCTCACTGATGACTTGAGTAGATATGGGTATGTCTACTTAATGAAACACAAGTCTGAAACCTTTGAAAAGTTCAAGGAATTTCAGAGTGAGGTTGAGAATCAACGCGACAGGAAAATCAAGTTTCTATGATCAGATCGTGGAGGAGAATACTTGAGTCACGAGTTTGGCACACACTTAAGAAAATGTGGAATAGTTTCACAACTCACGCCGCCTGGAACACCTTAGCGTAACGGTGTGTCCGAACGTCGTAATCGCACTCTATTGGATATGGTGCGGTCTATGATGTCTCTTACTGATTTACCGCTATCTTTTTGGGGCTATGCTTTAGAGACTGCCGCATTCACTTTAAATAGGGCTCCGTCGAAATCCGTTGAGACGACACCGTTTGAATTATGGTTTGGTAAGAAACCTAAGTTGTCGTTTCTGAAAGTTTGGGGATGCGATGCTTATGTGAAGAAACTTCAACCTGAAAAGCTCGAACCCAAGCCGAAAAATGCGTCTTCATAGGATACCCAAAAGAAACTGTTGGGTACACCTTCTACCTCAGATCCGAAGGCAAGATTTTTGTTGCCAAGAATGGGTCCTTTCTAGAGAAAGAGTTTCTCTCAAAAGAAGTAAGTGGGAGGAAAGTAGAGCTTGATGAAGTATTACCTCTTGAACCGGAAAATGGAGCAACTCAAGAAAATGTTCCTAAGGTGCCTGCACCGACTAGAGAGGAAGTTAATGATAATGATCAAGATACTTCTGATCAAGCTCCTACTGAAATTCGAAGGTCCACAAGGACACGTTCCGCACCAGAGTGGTACGGCAACCCTGTCTTGGAAATCATGTTGTTAGACAATGGTGAACCTTCGAACTATGAAGAAGCGATGGCGGGTCCGGATTCCGACAAATGGCTGGAAGCCATGAAATCCGAGATAGGATCCATGTATGAAAACGAAGTATGGACTTTGACTGACTTGCCCGTTGAACGGCGAGCCATAGAAAATAAATGGATCTTTAAGAAGAAGACAGACGCGGATGGTAATGTGACCATCTATAAGGCTCGGCTTGTCGCTAAGGGTTATCGACAAGTTCAAGGGGTTGACTACGATGAGACTTTCTCACCGGTAGCGAAGCTGAAGTCCGTCCGAATCATGTTAGCAATTGCCGCATTCTACGATTGTGAGATATGGCAAATGGACGTCAAAACGGCATTCCTTAATGGTTTCCTTAAGGAAGAATTGTATATGATGCAGCCGGAAGGTTTTGTCGATCCTAAGAATGCTGACAAAGTGTGCAAGCTCCAACGCTCGATTTATGGGCTGGTGCAAGCATCTCGGAGTTGGAACATTCGCTTTGATGAGATGATCAAAGCGTTTGGGTTTACACAGACTTATGGAGAAGCCTGTGTTTACAAGAAAGTGAGTGGGAGCTCTGTAGCATTTCTCATATTATATGTAGATGACATACTTTTGATGGGAAATGATATAGAACTCTTGGACAGCATCAAGGCCTACTTGAATAAAAGTTTTTCAATGAAGGACCTTGGAGAAGCTGCTTATATATTAGGCATCAAAATCTATAGAGATAGATCGAGACGCCTCATAGGTCTTTCACAAAGCACATACCTTGATAAGATATTGAAGAAGTTCAATATGGATCAATCTAAGAAGGGGTTCTTGCCTGTGTTACAAGGTATGAAATTGAGCTCAGCTCAATGTCCGACCACGGCAGAAGATATAGAAGAGATGAGCGTCATCCCCTATGCATCAGCCATAGGTTCTATTATGTATGCCATGCTGTGTACCAGACCTGATGTAAACCTTGCCGTAAGTTTGGTAGGAAGGTACCAAAGTAATCCCGGCAAGGAACACTGGACAGCGGTCAAGAATATCCTGAAGTACCTGAAAAGGACTAAGGAAATGTTTCTCGTTTATGGAGGTGACGAAGAGCTCGTCGTAAAGGGTTACGTCGACGCTAGCTTCGACACAGATCTGGATGACTCTAAGTCACAAACCGGATACGTGTATATGTTGAATGGTGGAGCAGTGAGCTGGTGCAGCTGCAAGCAGAGCGTCGTGGCGGGATCTACATGTGAAGCGGAGTACATGGCAGCCTCGGAGGCAGCACATGAAGCAATATGGGTGAAGGAGTTCATCACCGACCTAGGAGTCATACCCAATGCGTCGGGGCCAATCAAACTCTTTTGTGACAACACTGGAGCTATTGCACTTGCCAAGGAGCCCAGGTTTCACAAGAAGACAAGGCACATCAAGCGTCGCTTCAACTCCATTCGTGAAAATGTTCAAGATGGAGACATAGAAATTTGTAAAGTGCACACGGACCTGAATGTAGCAGATCCGTTGACTAAACCTCTCCCTAGAGCAAAACATGATCAACACCAGAATTCCATGGGTGTTCGATTCATCACAATGTAACTAGATTATTGACTCTAGTGCAAGTGGGAGACTGTTGGAAATATTCCCTAGAGGCAATAATAAAAGCATTATTATTATATTTCCTTGTTCATGATAATTGTCTTTATTCATGCTATAATTGTGTTATCCGGAAATCGTAATACATGTGTGAATAACAGACACCAACATGTCCCTAGTGAGCCTCTAGTTGACTAGCTCGTTGATCAATAGATAGTCATGGTTTCCTGACTATGGACATTGGATGTCATTGATAACGAGATCACATCATTAGGAGAATGATGTGATGGACAAGACCCAATCCTAAACATAGCACAAGATCGTATAGTTCGTTTGCTAGAGTTTTCCAATGTCAAAGTATCTTTTCCTTAGACCATGAGATCGTGTAACTCCCGGATACCGTAGGAGTGCTTTGGGTATGCCAAACGTCACAACGTAACTGGGTGACTATAAAGGTAGACTACGGGTATCTCCGAAAGTATCTGTTGGGTGACATGGATCAAGACTGGGATTTGTCACTCTGTATGACGGAGAGGTATCACTGGGCCCACTCGGTAATGCATCATCATAATGAGCTCAAAGTGACCAAGTGTCTGGTCACGGGATCATGCATTACGGTACGAGTAAAGTGACTTGCCGGTAACGAGATTGAACGAGGTATTGGGATACCGACGATCGAATCTCGGGCAAGTAACATATCGATAGACAAAGGGAATTGCGTACGGGGTTGATTGAATCCTCGACATCGTGGTTCATCCGATGAAATCATCGTGGAGCATGTGGGAGCCAACATGGGTATCCAGATCCCGCTGTTGGTTATTGACCGGAGAGTCGTCTCGGTCATGTCTGCTTGTCTCCCGAACCCGTAGGGTCTACACACTTAAGGTTCGGTGACGCTAGGGTTGTGAAGATAAGTATATGCAGTAACCCGAATGTTGTTCGGAGTCCCGGATGAGATCCCGGACGTCACGAGGAGTTCCGGAATAGTCCGGAGGTAAAGAATTATATATAGGAAGTGCTGTTTCGGCCATCGGGACAAGTTTCGGGGTACCCGGTATTGTACCGGGACCACCGGAAGGGTCCCGGGGGTCCACCGGGTGGGGCCACCTATCCCGGGGGGCCCCATGGGCTGAAGTGGGAGGGAACCCAGCCCTTAGTGGGCTGGGGCGCCACCCCCCAAGGGCCCATGCGGCTAGGGTTAGAGGGGAAACCCTAGAGGGGGCGCCCCTTGCCTTGGGGGGCAAGCCCCCCACCCTTGGCCGCCGCCCCCCCTAGGAGATCCATCTCCTAGGGCCGGCCACACCCCTTGGGCACCCCTATATATAGTTGTGGAGAGGGAGGACTTCATATACCAGCCCCTGGCGCCTCCCTCTCTCCCCGTTACGTCTCTCCCTCGTAGTCTTGGCGAAGCCCTGCTTCTGTGACGCCCTGCATCCACCACCACGCCGTCGTGCTGCTGGATCTTCATCAACCTCTCCTTCCCCCCTTGCTGGATCAAGAAGGAGGAGACGTCTCCCGTCCCGTACGTGTGTTGAACGCGGAGGTGCCGTCCGTTCGGCGCTGGTCATCGGTGATTTGGATCACGTCGAGTACGATTACTTCATCCTCGTTCTAACGAACGCTTCCGCTCGTGATCTACAAAGGTATGTAGATGCATTAGATGACTCGTTGCTAGATGAACTCCTAGATGATCTTGGTGAAACGAGTAGGAAAATTTTTGTTTTCTGCAACGTTCCCCAACAGAATACTCCAACCCGGTTGAGCAGATCAGAGGGGTCTGGAATACTGTCGCCATCGGAACAGCTCCCAATCCGGCCATCTTGTAGTTGATAAAGAGATTCAGTTTCTCCGATCGAAGATTCGTCACCGGAACAAATGACAGTCGCCCCGCGAAATCCCGATCCGTCCTCATGACTTCCTCCATGGATGACTCCCACGAAGGCACGCTTCATGGCTGGTTTAACCCGGGCGGATTACGCACGCTGAGCCGTCTCGACGAGGTCGGTGCAGATGTCCGGCTCAGGGCCCGGTTCACCGATCTTCCCAATGAAAACGTGAATGCTACCAAAGGGGACCCGGTACCCGTACTCAACTGAGCCGGCCTCGGGGCCCCAGCCTGCATCGTCGATGTAGAGCCTGCCGCGACGACTCTTAGTCATCCGGCCTACAGCATAGCCCTCGAGTCCTTCAAAGCGGCCCTCCAAGAGCCGGAAACCATCGTGCGATAGCCCCACGGTGGGCGCCAACTGTCGTGGTTTTGTCACGGCAGATGTCCTAGAGAAAGGACTTAGTCGTGGAGCCATCGCTACGGGTTAGCTTGAAGGGGTTAAAGCGGACACAAGGACGCAAGAGAGTTTATACTAGTTCGGCCCCTTCAATGAAGGTAAAAGCCTACTTCTAGTTGTGATGGAATTGATGGGTGTTTCAATGACTAGGGAGTGAATAAGCTTCGCCTATGTCTCGAGTCGTTGTCTGTCCTTGAACCGCCGCCATGTCGGCCCCTTATATACATGGGTGACGCCTGCCGGTTCAGAGAGTCCCAACACCGGTTCATACTCGTATCCGGGTTGGTCTCTCCTTGTTCCTAACTCATATTACAAGTATGTGCACAAAGCTGATGTACGGCTACAGGTTGTAAACCGACTATGGGCCCTGGGCCTTTATCTGCCTCTTTGGGCTTTAACACCTTTGAACTACTGATGGAGTTAATCCGGCCCAGGTAGGCCGGTTTATGCCCAGTAGTAATATCCCCAACAGTTTGCATGTTTAGATAAATACGTTAGTCTAGATGAATATCTTAGGTATATAGGATACATGATTGCAGTGGCATGTCCACTTGAACTCTATAGGATTAACAAACCATAGGACTTTAGACTAGAGAGTGTTTGATGCCACCGAAAAAATGAAATTCTAAGAAGCGATTCGAGTGGATGTATATTTTACACTAAAATAGAGTGCAAAGCAATCCCTTTGAATTTTCCTAAAGATTCCAATCCGATGAATCAAATAATGAGAAGATTGATTGATTGATTGATTGATTGGCATGTGTGACGAGGAAATAAGTTGGTTTAAATAGCACTTCGGTTCGAAATGCCTATAGGATTGATTGATTGGTGTACATGGCAATTTCAAATGGTGCTACAATGCCACTTACATGTACTAGTGATTTAATACCAAGCTTGCATGAACCCAATTTGCCTTTGTGTTGTCTACCATACCACCTTGGTTTGCAAGAAAAGAGAACAATCTTTACTCACATGAACAAGAACTCTTGAACTTCTGACACAACTAGATTATCAATAATCATGTCATGTGTTGCTGTTGAGGGCGGTAGTAGGGTGAAACTTTAGTGGCCATCACTCAAGCTTCCACAAAACCACTCCTCCTTATTTTCGTTGCCGCGGGCCTCCGTGCGAGGGCGACATGCCTTACAACCCTCCCCCGTGAATCGGTGGTGGATTTTCCTACATGAGGTGGTGCTCTATGTAGATGGGTGAGGCTGATGGCCCTCGAAGTCTTGGCGGTAGCATCGCGATCTCTGGTGGGTGGCGGCGGCAAGGAATGGGGTTCTAGCTCCACAGATCCAGATGATCAGGCACAACTCAAGGCACTAACAGGTTTTTGAAGTAAGGCGGGCAGCATGCAGAGCAGAGACCAGTTGTGGCTGGGCAGGGATCCGAGTTTTAGAAGTGGCACGCCACCAACGAAAGTTGTGGCCAGACGTTTTTCCACTAGTGTTCTGTTTTCTACTACATTTTCCAACAACCCTCATGCACAATGTGTCAGGGTTAATTAACAATGTCCAACTCTACTTGGCCAAATTCAATTAAAAGCATAGAGGTCTTTGAACCAGATGCCCTTGTCTTTCTTCAGGATACACATTTTTCACCATGCACACTAGTGCATCTTTTTAATCATTGTTATATCCGCACCAAAACACAACCATCGACAATAATCTCCATATAAAATTCTGAGGAATCATGGACACAGACATAGCAAAAAATAGCAAATTTTGGATGATGGCTTTAAGGAGAATTTCTTACCCCCAGCCCATTGAAAAAAACTTTTCTTTCCAACACTTCAAATTGTTAATCACCCTTTCTAATAACTTTATCAACACCTACCATGGCTGGGAGGCCAAAGTATTATCAGATAAAGCTTCAGTCATAATGTTGAGTTTAGAACATATCTCATATTTCAATTGGATATTTTAACTTTATCAGCACCTACCATGGCTGGGAGGCCAAAGTATTATCAGATAAAGCCTCAGTCATAATGTTGAGTTTAGAACATATATCATATTTCAATTGGATATTCAGATTCGAACCGAGGAAGATACTACACATAAGATCACTGGCCATTTGTCCATGGCTATCACAATATTGATCACGGGTTTGTCTCAATAAGATCACATTAGTCACATCAGCTTTCATCGGAATTAAAGATTCGTCACTAAATAATTAGTGTGGAATTAATGGGTACTTTCCGCATACTCTTACTAATAAACTTGATAAACCTTCCGCGCAAAAAATAGGTACGTTGATAGAGGATTGCCTTCGAGGAGACCCTTGCTAGTAACAAACTGCTATGTCTCTTGGTCAATTAACAGTATCATGTATTTAAATGATGAAACACAAGCCATAAGAAGGTCAACAAAGTCCTTTTAAAAAACCAATCAAATCATCATCTTCTCTACAAAACCCCATTGTACTATGTCTTAAGCCTTGTGCATGTACAACTTAACTGCACAGTATCTATGCTTCCATTTCATCATTTTTAATGGTATGTAGGCTTTCATAGGCAACCAAGATGAGTAATTAGTCAATCTAGTTTGAAAGCACTTTGTAGAAGTGAGGTAACATCATCTAGCATGTGTTTTGGCATCACTACAATCATCTTGGAGACAATTTTGTGTAGAACAATGCATAAGCGAATGGGCCTGTATTGGGTTACCTTTTCCAGAATATCCACTTTCGGGATAAGAATAATAACTACATCACTCTAGTCTGTCGAGATCACCTTATGATTAATAGCATTCAAAGTCTCCTCTGTAATGGATTCACCAAGGGTGTGGCAACACTTCCTCAAAATAATAGAATGTAACCCATCAGTACCAGGAGTCTTCAAATCGCCAATAGAAAATAGAGCGTTTTTAACATCATCCATAGTAAAAGGAGGTTGGAGATTTTCATTCGTAACATCAATAACTTGTGGTGGAACTTTCTCCAAAATGGCTAGATCCACATTTTCAGTTGTTGTAATAAAAATGGAAAGTACATTGAAATGATGGGGTTCAAATATATAGTACCTTACTTCTATGCACCATGATCATCTTTCAACTTATTTATCTATTTTTCAATGCTAACATGGTGATCCTAGATTCCTGGGATTTACAAAGGAATTCCCTGTTTGTGGGATTTTCCACGTCACGTTTTTGGTAGTCTCTTGGAAAACAACTGCCACAATGTTATTAACATTTGTGCTTCAAGATCGTGGGTGTAATGAGTACCATGTAGCCAGGAACATCATTTGTTCCTTGACACTGGAAATGATGGTGTTTCCAACATCCAACTGGTTGCCAATTCGCTCGTGGGACATGTACATGATACCAAAGAGTGAATATTGATGCCTTCCTAGCCTAAGAACAAATTTAGATATGGTGCAATCTCATGTGATGTATGAAGGAATCAGAACTTAGAGGCTACAAAATAAAGGACCTACATGTATATGTATAGTTTGGGCATAGTGAGTGTGAGGAAACCTCACTGCTTGCATTTTTCTGTACTTGTGAGTCTATGACTTTTCTTGGTTTCCTGTTTTTTAACACAGTACAAACGCAGATTCGCATATACACTCATCCCTATAAATGGACACAAGCACAGCCTACCGCTATGAGCACCTCCAAGATACTGAAACGACAGAACATCTTCAGATTGACGAAGTCACCCTCGCCTTTGTAGTCAACATGAACGTCTTCTCCCAGGTTCCCATAGAAAAAACATCTCCGAAAACACTGATATAAATCCAAGAAAATGCTAGCACATTTGTCAGGTCTAGGACTTGAACTCTGACGGCGAGTGAGCGCGGCGGCGGGTGAGGGCGGCGCCGTGTCAGCCAGAGATTAGGGCTCACATGGAGACGAGGAGCCGCTAATCCAAATTAAAATACAGGTGCACAAAATACATGGTGTTTAATTGTAATTAAATTAGTCACAATTAATTAAACTTTTAGGACGACAATTCTCTTCGGCCAAAAAATTTATAGGACAATTATGCCTTTTGGGCTTTAATATGGCCAATATCGTTTCAACCGTTGGATCACCCATTTAATACACCGCCTCTCGTGTATTATAATGTATTGTAAAATCTCTCTTATTTTTACCATCATTGTTCACACGAGTTGCTATGTTGGTTTTCATGTCCGGACTTCTGACTATTGACACATTTTTAACGTTCTTTATTGCAACCAATGGGGTTTGCTGGAAGCATAGAAAATTTCTCTGCATGGGTGCGTCCAACTATTGCGAAACTTTTATCTAGCCTCTTGTGAAAGTAGAAAGGAGGGTACATGTTGCAAATGATGTTGCATACGTGTGGAAAAAAGTTGCGCACAAAAATGTATTGCTGCGGCGGCAAAAGGTCCCAAATTTTACCACTTAAGGTGGATCCCACAACAAGGGAGGCAGCTGACTTTTCCTCCCGTTCAAGCCGACTAGCGCCTACGGCTAGCCTTCTTCTATCGGGCCATATTGTGGTTGGTTAAGGCAAATTATTTTGATCAACAATTACATGTAGTATCGTGCCATGACACTGAGATCATCAGATTTACAATATTAAGAGTGCGACGACAATTGGTGAAAAAGAAACGTTAGAGGAGTACTTAAGCTAGCTAGGCATGTGATCGCCGGCTGTGTGAGTGATTAAGATCATGATTAGTTTATTCTTGTCTAGATCATGACGGAGGGGAAACATGCGTGCAACGAGACCCGTGCGGTACAGCCACAATATAGGACCTAGAGGTCACATGCGTTCCGAGTAGTTAATCAAGTCGTGCTACATACATTAACACACCTTTTGTTGCCGTTCGGACATTTGGCCGGCTTCTTTCGACCCAGGAATATATGGAGCACCCTGCACCCGTAACCAAGCAACCGTCGTCGTTCCCGGCCGGAGCTCCCTTGAAGAATAGTACTGCTTCTCTTATACCGATAGACTGTCGTGTGTTGTCTACTGAACTTAACAAGTCTGCAGGCCGGCCGGCCGGTACTCCTACACCTACTATGCTACGAATACTATTTCTTCACCGACCAAAACCCGCAAGAGACAACACATTACATACACGTGTCCACTTACTACTCCCTCCGTTTCATATTAGTACTAAACAACTACTCCCTCCGTTCTAATGTATAATATAAGAGCATTTTCGTTATTAGTGTAATGTCAAAAATGTTCTTATATTATGGGGCAGAGGGAGTAACATGGAACAGAGGGAGAAATAGATAGCTAGTGGTGGTATACATTTGTGCATGCATAGCATGGTAGCTTGGCGTGAAGAGAACATGCATGCATGTAATGTACGTGCCGGCCAGACTCATATTCATGCCAAGAGGAAGCCAGGTACTTGCATAGATAGATGTATTCATGTGTCTTGAGCAAGTTGCTTCCGATGAATCGGGGAAACCTGTCCTTCAAAAGCAAATAGCTTCTAGTTTAACAGGGTTTAGTCGTGTATATCACGTGTTAAATGGCCGCAAATGTTTGAACAAAACACACGCGACATCGTAGCTTTTCCTTGGTGCGTTGACAGTACGGACCATAAACATAATCCAACGAGTTCGTCAAAAAAGGCTTCCCATAATACTATCATCACGGTGCTTAGTTGGGTTTGACGCACACGCACGTGTAACGGGAGAGGTAAGGCCCATCGTTTTACGCTGATGCGGCGGGTTTCAAAAGTTTCGGAGCATTTATATATATATATATATATATATATATATATACATATATCTTCCAAGCAAAAGTCGCAGTGAGTATAGTATCTCGTTTAAAATTTGAGCTGCAATGCTGAAAGTTAGCTCATGCTTAAAGGAACCGCTGGCCAATGGTTGGAAAGCACCTTTTTGTGGACGGTCGAAAAGGGAGTTCGTGTGTTCGCAGAAGTGCACTATAGTTTAATTATACGCATCAAGTATGATGGATGCATGAGCGACTAATCCACCGCACCTTACTTATATGCAGTATTGTAAGTATGGAGGAACGTGGAAAACATAGGAACACGATAGGAATACATGCGTGAAACAGAGGACTAAAAACACCTGAAATTTGTAGGCTTTAGTGTTTAATTTACATACATTTTGTTCAAACAAACGGAGCAAACAGTCACTTGGACCTTCTTTTCAATTTCACGGTACGAAGAATGAGACTAGGATCCTTAGGGGCATAATAACATTCTCACTATATTTGCTAAGGTCCAAGTGAATGTTTGCTCTGTTTCTTTGAACCAAATGTAGTGTCACCATAGAAACGATTCATATTTCTATGGTTTTCCTCCGTTTTTCAGGCCCTGAGAATTAGGGTGGTTGGCGACAACTACTTTGACGATGTCATTGTATCAGTGTGAATTGTTTTGATCGGAAAGAACCTTATAAAGGGTTGTGCCCCAGAAGAATGCTATATACCCACCAATATCACGTGTCCCTTAGACTTGACATCAAAGATCTCTTCAACGCCGATTGGTCATTTTGAGCAAAGTTGGAGGACCCAAGTTACTTGTAGAAACTGGACATGACGCGAATGAGTAAATCCCAATGCCTTCCAAGCCTATGCAACAAATCCTGATGTGGTGCAACCAACACTCCCTCAATGCATGAATGATGTATGGACATAATCTCCAAAGGAGTAAAAATTCGGAGGCTATGAAATTAAGGATCTACATGTATGGTTTCGGCATTGTGAGCGTGAGGGCACCTCACTACTTGCCTTTTTATTAGCTGGAGATTCCATATGTTTCTTTACTTTCAGCACATGTTCCTAGCCAATTAGTAGTGGCCCACATTGCACATGTTCGGGTGAGTATTAATTTGTTTAGTACATTTAATGTATACCGTCTAAAGGAAGATTGTTTTTCCCCAAAAAAGGGAGGTGTTACGTGTACATGATGATAAACCATAATTTTTGTTCTTATTTTGAACAAACTAACCTTTGAATGAAGAGAAGAGCAGAGTTCAAAGCAGAGTAAGTATTTTACTACATCTTCCAGGCATTTTTAAAAACAGGCTTCAAAAGCTTCGGAGAATTTTTTATATATCTTCTAGGCAAAAGTTGTAATATGTATCTCATTTAAAGTTGAGCTCCAATGCTCGATTGGTTTGGGAATAAACTTTTTGTTGACAATCAAGAGAATCGGAGTTCTTGTTTCGTAGAAGTGCACAATACTTTACTTATTTTCTTTTTAACTCAGTACAGATACAAACATTCATACATACGCACATACATGCCCTATGAGCACCTCAGAGAGACTAAGCCGGCACATCATCTTAAGACTGATGAAATCGCCACAGACGTCTTTGTAATCGACGGGAATGTCTCCTCCCACTAAACAGACATCGCTAGAAGACCTAAAATAAATTCAGAAAAATGAGAGCACCAGTGTTAAGTCTAGTACTTGAACTCTGGTGGGTTGAGGATACCACTGTCCTCATAACCATCCAATCATAGATTGGTCTGCTAGTTTAATTAATTATGTGCATCAAGTTTGATTGATCCACCACAACTTAATTATATAATTATATTTATGATTCTAAGGGCCTCTTTCATTCAGGAGAATTTCAAAATGCATCAATAGGAAAAATACATGACTGGGGTGGCTGTCCACTTGAATTATATAAGGTTAGCAAACCATAGGAATTTGGACAAGAGGGTGTTTGATGCCACAAAAAAAATTGTAAAAAGAGGTTTGACTGGATGAAAATTTGTTTTCAAAATAGAGTGCAAAGCAATCCTTTGGAAATTTCCCTAAGAATTCCAATCCTACCAATCAAACATTCTGAAGATTGATGCAATGGACGCACGTGATGAGGAAATAAGTCGGTTTAAATAGCAACTTTAGTTTGAAATGCCTCTAGAATTGATCGATTGATGTACATGACAATTTCGAATGGTGCTACCATGACATTCACTGGTAGTAGTGATTTACTCCCAAGCTTGAACGAGCCTGAATTTGGCTTTGTGCTTTCTTCCATACGACCTTGAGTTTGCAAACAAAGAGAACAATCTTTAGTCATATGAACAGATCTTTAAACTTTCAACACAACTAGAGTATGAATGATTGCACTTGTCATATTGTAACGCCCGGGTAATCAAGCTACAGTAAAACTCTCCTAATGATGCCATGTCATCTGCGATTACTGTTACTAATCTCGGGATAATTCGAAACCGCGTCAAATTCAAACTTAAAATTAAAGTCGACAATAAAAGTTTTCAAAATTGAAACAAAAATGTTCGGTGGACGCCAAATATTACAAAGGTAATTATGATGCAGAAAACACATTTTTAGTAAAAGACTAAATACTTTAAAATGAAATAAAACAGAAAAGAAAAAAAATAAAGAAAAGAAAGAAAGAAAGAGAAAGGAAAACCCCCCAAACCCCCCTGGGCCATCTGGCCCAGCTAACCCACCTGGCCCATCCGGCCGAACTGGCCCGCCTCCCCCTGCCGCCTCCCTTCCCTGTTCCCCCGACCCGGGTCGGAACAGGGGCGCGTCCCCGCCGCACCCTCTCGCCGGCGACGACGAAGGGATAAGGTCGCCACGCCGCGCCCCCTCGGTATCTCCTCCCACTCACCCCACGCTCGCCTCGGTTCTTGCGCCTCCCACTCCCCTCCAGAGCCACCGCACCTCGCCCCCTCGTTCCCCACCGCAACCGAGCGCCGCCATGGCCTCGCCGCCGTAGTACTCGCGGCCACCGCAACCTCCAAGCCCTTCCGACGCGTCCGCTCGCTCCGCCTCCCTCGACTACGCCTCCACGTCAAGACGCAGGACGCCAAGCACCATCGAACGCTGCCCCAACCTCGTCTTCTTCCTCGGATCCCCGACGCATCTCCGACGAGCGCCGTCGACTCTCCGGCTACTAAACTCCCAAGGGCCATCTTGCGTGCCGCACGGTGAGCTCCCCATCTCCCGCCCATCTTCGTTAGCTCCCTCGCACGCCCTAGCTAGCTGCCGCCGAAGCACCCGAGCGCTCCGCCGCGGACCCCGTCGCCGATGAGTCTCCGGTGACCAAATGGTCACGGGCTCGTGTCGGTTACGCTCCTCATGCCGCGTAGATCCTCCCCAACCTCTCCATTTCTTCGCTAGCTCGCCCCAGCTCCACTCTCCTTGAGCTCCCGACTACGCCGCCGCCTGCGCGCGTCGCCGGCGCCCTTCCGGTGACCAAATGGTCACGGGGCCGAGCCCTTTGAGCTCAGCGCGTCGCGCAGCTCCACCCTAGCCTTCCCGCTCGCCCCGAAGCGCGCTGCGTCGCCGTCTTCGTCCGCGCCCGAACAGCAGCCCGCCGCGCTCGTCGCCGGCGACCATTCCGGCCACCCCCGCCGTCGTGCTCCCCTCCATCGGACGCAGCGCGAAGAGGCCGTTCCAGAGAGCCTGGCCGCGCCCGATTTGGTGCCCCGTAGCGCGATTCCGGCCAACTCCGGCGAGGGGCCGCCTCTGTTGGGTCGCCGGAGTCGCTCCGGCACCGTCCGCCGACGTGGCTAGGCGGGCCCCACCCCTGGGTCGCTGCCTGTAGGCCTGGGGGCCCCAACTAGCCACGTTGACCAAGTCAACTTCGCTGACGTGGCAGCTACTGCCACTGACATGCAGGCCCCATGCCATAAAACAAATAAAAACAAATATATAAACTACTAATTAATTAAGTTAATTAACTAAAACCTAATTAGACACTGACTGCTGGGGCCACCCACTAATTAACCCATTTTAGTTAGTTTTAAAACTCTGTTAAGGCCCTTGACAATGACATGTGGGTCCCACTGGACCCACCTGTCTGGTTTGACTGGTCAACCGACCAGTTGACCTGCTGACATCACTCTGATGTCATGCCTACGTCGTCACACACTGTTTTGGATAGTGTTGGAATTAAATATATAATTAAAATTAGAAAATGATTTAAATCTTTAGAAAATCATATCTTTTAATCCGTAACTCAGATGAAAATACTTTGTACATGAAAGTTGCTCAGAACGACGAGATGATTCCGGATACGCAACCCGTTCGTCCGCCACACCTCCCTAACCTATCGAACTCGTAGCTTTCCCCCTCCGGCTCCTCTGCCCGAAAACGCGAAACACCGGGGATACCTTCCCGGATGTTTCCCCCCTTCACCGGTATCACCTCATACCGCGTTAGGGCACCCCTAGCACCGTTACTTGTCTTGTCATGCATCGTTATGCATATGTTTGCATTGTATTCATTATTTCTTCCCCCCTCTTCTTTCGCTAGACACGAGACCGACGCCGCTGCTACCCAGTACGACTACGGAGTTGACGACCCTTCTCTCTTGCCAGAGCAACCAGGCAAGCCCCCCCTTTGATCACCAGATATCGCCTACTCTTCTCCCTACTGCTTGCATTAGAGTAGTGTAACATGCTACTGCTTTCCGTTAATCCTATTATGATGCATAGCCTGTCCTTGCCACTTCTGTTGATACCTTACCTGCAATCCTACTTGCCTAGTATAGGATGCTAGTATTTCCATCTGTGGCCCTACATTCTTGTCCGTCTGCTGTGCTATACTATTGGGCCGTGATCACTCGGGAGGTGATCACGGGTATATACTTACATACTATTACATGATACATGTGGTGACTAAAGTCGGGTCGGCTCGAGGAGCACCCGCGAGTGATTCACGGATTGAGGGCTGAAAGGACCTTTGTCCCGACGGCCCTCTGTGTGGATCTTTGTGGCGGAGCGACAGGGCGGGTTGAGACCGTCTGGGTGAGAGGTGGGCCTGGCCCTGGTCGGTGTTCGCGGATACTTAACACGTTTAACGAGATCTTGGTATTTGATCTGAGTCTGGCTACTGGCCTATACGCACTAACCATCTACGCGGGGACAGTTATGGGCACTCGACGTCGTGGTATCAGCCAAAGCACTTCGTGACGCCAGCGACTGAGCGGCGCGCGCCGGGTTGGACCGCGTAACGTGACTTCCTTTGAAATGGAGGTTGCTAGGTCTGCTCTCCGGCCGCGTACGCAACGTGCAGGTGTGCTATGGGCGATGGGCCCAGACCCCTGTGCGCTTAGGTTTAGACCGGCGTGCTGGCCTCTCTGTTGTGCCTAGGTGGGGCTACGACGTGTTGATCTTCCGCGGCCGGGCATGACCTAGAAAAGTGTGTCCGGCCAAATGGGATCGAGCGTGTTGGGTTATGTGTGCACCCCTGCAGGGAAGTTAATCTATTCGAATAGCCGTGATCTTCGGTAACAGGACGACTTGGAGTTGTACCTTGACCTTATGACAACTAGAACTGGATACTTGATAAAACACACCCTTCCAAGTGCCAGATACAACCCGGTGATCGCTCTCTAACAGGGCGACGAGGAGGGGATTGTCGGGTAGGATTATGCTATACGATGCTACTTGGAGGACTTCGATCTACTCTCTTCTACCTGCTGCAAGACGGAGGTGACCAGAAGCGTAGTCTTCGATAAGACTAGCTATCCCCCTCTTATTCTGGCTTTCTGCAGTTCAGTCCACATATAATAGCCGTATTCCAGTTGATACCAATGCATACATATGTAGTGTAGCTCCTTGCTAGCGAGTACTTTGGATGAGTACTCACGGTTGCTTTCTCCCTCTTTTCCCCCTATCCCTTCTACCTAGTTGTCGCAACCAGATGTTGGGGCCCAGGAGCCAGACACCACCTTCGACGACGACTCCTACTACACCGGAGGTGCCTACTACTACGTGCTGCCCGCTGACGACGACCAGGAGTAGTTTAGGAGGATCCCAGGCAGGAGGCCTGCGCCTCTTTCGATCTGTATCCCAGTTTGTGCTAGCCTTCTTAAGGCAAACTTGTTTAACTTATGTCTGTACTCAGATATTGTTGCTTTCGCTGACTCGTCTATGATCGAGCTCTTGTATTCGAGCCCTCGAGGCCCCTGGCTTGTAATATGATGCTTGTATGACTTTTTTATTTGTAGAGTTGTGTTGTGATATCTTCCCGTGAGTCCCTGATCTTGATCGTACACGTTTGCATGTATGATTAGTGTACGATTGAATCGGGGGCGTCACACATATGTTGTTGAGGGAGGTAGAAGGGCGGAACTTTAGTGGCCATCACTCAAGACTCCACAACCACTCCTCCTCTTTTCCTTTGTCGTGTGCATGTGTGCAAGAACGGCATGCGATACCAGCCTTATCCCCTCCTGGGAAGGGCAGTGGATTTTCCTAGATGGGTTGGTGTGCTCGGGTAGCTGGGCGAGGGAGGGTCCCAATGAGTCTTGAGCCAGGTGGCCCGGCACGACTCGAGGTTCTAATAAGTGTTTGGAGTAAGGCACCCAACATGCAGGGCGGAGGAGTGGTGAGCGCACCAAGTGTAACTATGGAGAGATCCGGGTTCCATAAGTGGCTCTGTGGTGGTGTCATTCAAAGGCCCGCTAAGCCTTACTTGAGGACGACAGTGGTCGCAGGTAGCACCTTTTGGCTACTGATATGGTGTGGCCGGTGTGCTCCCCGCCCTTGTGCTCGGCTTCAGCATACATGCTTTTTGAGAGTGAATTTTTGGTATCCCTGGATGGTGGGGTCCTGGGTCGTGGTTGTGCTTGGGTAGGCTACATGTATAAGTAGATCTAGCTACATTGGAGCGGGTATTGCATGAACAAGCGGTATATAGAATTTGAGATGGTGAAGTTAGTGAAGGCGGTCTACAAAGGACGCAATAAGAATTCTAGATGTCGGGACAATGACACCAAGTTGTAGTGGTCATTGGAGCTTTGTAATCGAAGGATTTCCTTGTGTTTTAGAGACACACTTTCACCTCCATAATTGTTTGGGTGGCCCAAGCCTGCTCCTTGCATAGCGGCTTTGGTTTCTCTCCCCTTTGATACTCTAGTGAATTGTCTTCTGGGCTCCTTAGGAAGCATGTCATGATCTTCCCTCTCATCATTGGGTGGATCGCTCTTTTTGTGGATGGTACAATGCAATAATAGTTTTTCCTCTTCCACATTTGCTTGATGTGTTGGCGT
Organism: Triticum urartu; assembly: GCF_056163025.1. Taxonomy (NCBI): domain Eukaryota; kingdom Viridiplantae; phylum Streptophyta; class Magnoliopsida; order Poales; family Poaceae; genus Triticum; species Triticum urartu. The sequence goes on along the minus strand of NC_141875.1, from coordinate 694,805,845 downwards.
GTATGGTCGTGTGTTTCGTATATCATTTTGTCGCTTGGAGGAAGGGGGGTTGTCTCCATGCCCTTTATATCTACTTTTCAGCAGGTGTTGTAATTAATAGTCAGCTCTTCTCTTCTGCTCCCTTCGTTACAAAATAGAAGATATATTAGTTTTTTAAGTCAAACATGAGCATGTTTGACCAAGTTTCTAGAAAAAATATCAGTATGCACAATATCAAATTTATATCATTTGATCCATCATGAAAATTATTTTTATATTTTGTCTAATAAGTTGGTCAAACGTACAATCGTTTGACGTTAACGAAAACTGATACACATTATATTCTGGAATGAAACGAGTATATATTTAGGTGACGCTCATGTCGGGTTTCTCAAAGAACAAGGCAAAACTAGATTACAAAAAGACTTGTATAGTTCCATGAGAAAATAGTTCAGTCACGTGTATTATCATTTTCGTAGATGGGGTGGTCCTCTCGGTAGCTGGGCAAGGGATGTGGCTCCAGGAGTGTTGGTTGTAGCCTCGTGGTCTTCGATAGGTGGTGGTGGCTGGGAAGGGGGAGTCAGGCTTATGCGGATCAAGGTGGTCAAGCACAACTCGAGGCTCTAGCAGGTGTTTGGAGTAAGGCGCGCATCATGCAAAGCAGGGGAGCGCGATGAGCACATCAGGTGTCGCTGGACAGGGATCCGAGTTTCAGAATTGGCTCTGAGTGGTGCCACAAAGGCCCACTAGGCCTTATTGGAGGACGACGGGAGTCTCAAGGCCCACAAAGGCACTTCTTAAGTTACTGATATGGGGTGGCTGGCGTGTTCCATGCCCTTGTGCTTGGTTTCAACACACAAACAATAAGGTTATGGTATGCAAGGATGGCAGTCCTAGGCCCTGGTCGTGGTTATCTAGGCTACGGATCTAAGTACATCTAGCTACGTGGGAGCATATCCTGCATGAACAAGAGGTAGATGGAAGTCGAGGTGTTGGCCTCAAAAGCGGGTGAAGACCATCTATAAGGGGCACAATCTGTATGTCGAGACGACGACACCAAGTTGCGATGGTCATTGGAGCTTTGGAAGCGAAGGGCGTCGTTTGGTTTAGGAGACACACTTTCATCTCCACCTATGTGGGGTTGGCCCAAACCCACTACTTGCATAGCAGGTCTTGCTTTTCTCCCCTTCGATGGTCTAGCGAATCATCTTCCGTGCTTCTTAGGAAGCAATATCGGGGTCTTCCCTTCCCACCCCTCCCTGGGCGGATTGATCCGTGGAGCTCGTGTGGAGGGTACGGGACAACAGGAGTTTTTCCTCTTGCGCATTTGCTTGCCGCGCTGGTGTGTATGATCCCGCGTTTCGTATGTCATTTTATTGCTTGAGGGAGGGGTTGGATCGTGCCCTTTATATCTACTTTTCACCGAGGTGTTACAAAACTAGCAGTCAACTCCTCTCTTCCATATGATAAGCGCAGTATTAACAAAAAAATCAACTCTTGGCCGCTGCATTCAAAGCAAAGGCCATAAATTTGATAAAGGAAAAAACGGAAGCCCTTTTTTGCAAAAACAATGGTAAGCGCAGTGTCCAGCAACAGTCTTCTATCTATAATCCACTCTATCTAAAAAGAAAAAAAAAAGGAGAATAAGAAAGGACCAGCAGCACACCCAGCGGCGACTGTCCTCCGGCGGAAGCCATCTCCGCTCCGGCGGACGCCCCTCCCTCCACCGAAGCGCGCCGCCTCGTAGGTACAGTACCCCCCCTCTCGACCCGTCATCCATCCCTCTCCCGCGCTCCACCGGAATGGCCTCGTCTTAGATCCACCCGTCCCCAGCCTGGATCGATTTCTTTACTCCGTCGGCCGGCGACGAACCCTAGCTCTGCTCCGAGCCAGAGCAGCGCGTCCCAAAAATGTGTTTCCTTCTGGGACGGATGCCCCCCAGTCTCAGCTTGTCGCGGCCCCCTTTGGTGGGGCACTGCAAATCGCGGCTTGTTTTCCAAAAATCAATCATTTGGGGGCGGCCCCTCTTTAGGCCCGCCCTTGTCCCCTTGACACTGACACTAATCAGGCTGTCTTTTGTCTATACGCTAGCACTAGCAAGTTGCTGCATGATGATGTGCCATGTGTTGAAGCGCCTGTTTATTCTTTTTTTCAATCTCGAGAAAAAAGCACCTGTTTTTTCGCCATCCCGAGAGGTTTCAGCACTGGCGGACCTCCATTTTATTTGCTTTCCAGCTTTTAGCATAGATGGACAGATTTTTGCTTATCCATGTGAATGTGTATTTTTTCGACGATGTTCGTCAAGACTAAAAGTTGTCAACCTGCCTCCTCATGATAGCTTGGTGTTATTGGGGACAGGGAAGACTGCTTGAGAGTGTTCCTGGGCCCGGAAGCAGTCACCAGAAGAGAGCTGAAGGGTTTGTGTTGCTTTCCTCTGAACCAGTATAATAATGGCCACAAAGCTTGTGGTAAGGTTCTCAACTTAAGTTCCCTCAAGAAAACATTCTGTAGTGCATAAATGCATCTCTTGCTGTGTAACGACGATGTGTATTTAATGTGCATAGGTTTTTGGGCTCCCCTGGGATGTGGACAGCGAAGGATTACGAAAGCATATGGCCAAGTTTGGACCCCTGGAAGATTGTATTGTCATGAAGGTTTCCAGCAATTTCACATTTTATGTTAAATGCCGTCTGCTAATCCTCATTAATTTCCCCTTTCATTACAAATTATACACCCCTCCCTTCAGATTTGTGGAAAACCGTTACCTCTTATACTTTGTCTGTTTGGTAATATATTGCACATTTTATTCCTTTTAAGACCAAGTTTGCTTTGGAATACTATGTGCTAATTTTCTTTGTGATATGCTCTTTGAGATTTGGAATTGTTTTATGTTATCTTCCTTTTAAAGGAATAATTAAGATCTAATTTCCCAACGTACATGTCCAACATATCCTCTCAATTCAACGGTGATTAAGTTTCTGAAGCTGTAGCCCACAGCTATCTATACCATTCCTTGCCAAAAAAAAAAATCTATACCATCATGCAGTGTTTACCAGCTCACAGCATGATTGGGTCATCTATACTCTGATTGCTGTACCGATTTACCCCAGTATATCTTGCTTCTTGAAAAATAGGATCGCTTTTCCGGTCGATCTCGTGGGTTTGGCTACGTAACGTTCTCATCGGCTGATGACGTCAAGGTTGTAAAATGAATATCTGCCCATTCTCTCTATTTGACTTCATTGATTATACTCTTTTTCTCAAGCCATTGAAAGGTAGCTCAGTTACACCGTACTTATGTTAGGAAATGTTAACACCTTTCCATTTACCTAATCTATTGTTTATAATTTGCAATTATTTACATCTGAATCATTTTTTATCATTCTTTCAGAATGTTCTTGAGTGTGAACATTTTCTTGGGAACCGACCTCTAGAAGTGAAGATAGCAATTCCCAGGGTAAACAATACACACACATTTTCACTTTTTCTATTGTCCATTGACTCTACAATTAATTGGTGTCAAATTTTAGTTGAATAATTATCATAGTGCATTTTAATCTTAACACAGGAAGAACTGAAAGCACAGCCACCGGGAACAAAAACAGCTACTAGGATATTTGTTGGTCGCATTCCGCAATCTGCAGATGAGTCAATGTTCCGTAGGTGAGCTGTAGCCTTGTCTGTTTTTCCATTCCTCATTTTCTTTGTGACTCTATCATCACTTGTCTGAACTATAATGTTTGCTTAACAGGCATTTTGAAGCATTTGGAGAAATTATCGATCTTTACATGCCAAAGGTTTGACAATCTGGAACTGATTTACCGCTGATGAATTTCTTGAAAGAAAATCTGAATTAGGGGATGTTCTGCAGCGTCATAATTTATTGCATATGTGTGTACTCAGAGGATTTGTCATGCAATTTTGAGCATGGATATGTTGGCATAAGGTCTAAGGTAGTCCTTGAAGTGCCACTGGATGTAGTTATATGAGTACGTACTTGTATGTCAGCACATATCTTCAGCCAGTGGCATTTCAAGGCCTACCTCAGACCCTCACTCTTATGTGGGTGTGTACTTTTAGTATTTTCTGAACCCCTCTAGAGGCATTCTTCTTATATTATACTCCGTCCGTCCGGAAATACTTGTCAGAGAAATAGATGTATCTAGATGTATTTTAGTTCTAGATACATATATTTTTATCCATTTCTGCAACAAATAATTCCGGAGGGAGGGAGTATTGGACAGTGACAGGGAAGATGAGGATTGAAAGTATATGAGCACACACTAAGAATTTTGATCTGTATTGTCCTGTTGATACAAACTGTATTAAGTTCCTGTTGTGTAAGTGCTTGCTGTGGTGATAGTAAATCATTGTTGCATTCATTGTAATGTGCTGTTGCCAGAATGGAAATAAACCACAGCTAGAGGTAGTATGATTTTACTCGAATGAATTCCATCTTTCTTTTTCATGTGTAGGAACATGGTTCAAAAGGTCATCGTGGAATTGGGTTTATCACTTTTCAGAGCGCAGGTATGTTTACTGCTATCTATGGATCTTCCAGCATTCTTTTAGGCATGCAATTTATTTGTACATGCGAGGGAACATCAATCTGAGGAAGTAGAATGATTGAGAATGTTATTGTTTAGTTGCTTAATTGGCATGAGCAGTACTACAGCAAAATGTTCCCTGTACAGTAATAAACATTAAATCATTTTGTATATTTGTATGTTGGAATTCACTGGCTGAGATATGATGTTCATGCACATTACTGTTCACCATTTTAGTTGTGGTTTTGTGGCAGACAAGCATGTATGTTCTATAGTAAGATAGATTTGGAAATGTGAAATCGTATGCAATCAAGGACACCTTATCCACTTTTTTGGATCCATTTACAGTTGAAAGCTACTCCCTCCGTCCTAAAATATAAGAGCGTTTTTCATACTAGTGTAATATGAAAATCATTCTTATATTTTGAGACAGAGGGAGTAGCTTGGAAATGTTTTCTTGTGCTCACTCTTTACGCAGTAGCTAATGTGCTCTTTCTCCTGAGCTTATATGTCCATGTTCTTTCTTCCTCATGATCTGTATTTGGTCTTGATTATTCCTAAATTTCATGTGATCACTCTGTTTGTGTTTATATTGCCTTATTTTCATCTTGGTCATAATTCAACAGAATCTGTAGACAGTATCATGCAAGAGTCGCATGAGTTGGATGGAACAACTCTACATGTTGACCGTGCAACTCCAAAGGTACTTATCCTATTCCAAAATAGAGTTGAATATAGATATATTTTCTATTCAACCATGTCTTATGGCACGTACTGCTTATAGTATGCATTTCTTATCACCTGAAAATTTCCCAGCATCAGGATGAAGATATCAGACACCCTCCAAGCAGGACATCTCAGGATGGGGGCGACTATGGCCTTGGCTATGGTGCATATGATGTATACATTGCAGCTGCAACCATGTTTGGAGCTTTGGGCCCACCAACACGGTATGATCATCCAGGATCAGCTTATGGAAGTAAGTCCTTCGATCATCGTGGATCAGCTTATGGAAGCAGTCCTTTCTTATGAAGTGTAATCCATATTTGACATACAAGAAACTTCATCTGTGGATTGAGTACCATTTCTGTTTGACTTACATTGAAAAGGAGGATACTCTGGATCCCCTCAAGAAACGGGCAAAAAGATATTTGTTGGCGGGATTCCACAAGAAGCAAACAAAGATGACCTAAGGAATTACTTTGGTGGATTTGGCCGGGTCGCAAATGTGTTTATTCCAAGGGTGAGGCTAAGACTTCCATCATCTGTGTCTGTATGGCGTTTCCCTTTTGTTTTCTTAATTTCTATGTTTCTCTTGTAGGATCCTAAAGGAAGTGGCCATCGAACTTTTGGTTTTGTCACCTTTTCTGATGAGGGTGTGGCAGATAAGGTAGCTGACAAAAGCCATGAAATTCTTGGATGTAAGGTAAGGCTGTGGGTGCTTCCTTGTCATTGCTCCCCTTTCATCTAATGGAGGGAAGTATGATTGCCTTGGCCCAGCTTTCATTTGGACAGAAAATTTCTGAACTTCCATAATTTCAGGTCACAGTAGACATAGCTGCACCGCCTAGGGGTGATACCAGTGGTCGTTTCGCTGACCCCATGCCCGGCGTGGACCTTCATGCACCACCTTACGGCTCAATGCGGCCTTTCGGCATGTTCTGCGGCAACCTGGGTTATGACGTAAGTAGAAAAATCCGTTCCACGTTACGTAGTAGGTTTATGTATAAATTGATCTGCTCAAGTAGGTTCCTTCAAAACAGAAAACTTAGACTTTAAACCGGTTCTTTTGTAGTTTCCACCAGTTGTTTCTTAAACATATATACAGCAGCAATCCTCTAACCAAATGCTTTTCATCTTCCAGCGAGGCTATGGTCCCGGCGGAGGCGGCAGCAGATCGAGAACGGATGGGCGGCATCGACCTTACTGATCCGGCCCGTGCTCGTCTCGTTGATGTTAAATGCGTCCCTGTTTGGTGATGATCTCACTGGTACTGGTAGTCAGCTGATTCTGGACTTGGGGTGGTGCTGTGTTTTCCTAGCTGTGTATTGTTGCATCTTTTAAACTTGTTTTGCTGGTTGGTCCGGGGGTCGTAGTCAGCGTCTCAAACTAACCTGGGCGTGTCATTGTGTGAACCTCACAAACCCCTGTTGCATTACCTCTGATAGTGGAATCCGTGGTGTCGAATCGTATGGAAAGAAGAACAAGTCTATGGCAACTCTTTAGGCTGCTCGCTTGTACTGTAACTAGGTAACCTCATCTGTGCCTTGAGTGGGATGTTTGTTATGGTTATTTTGCAGTCGAAACACACATATGGGGTTTCTGTGCCGCATTCAGTGCGAAGGGAGTGAAGAGAATGATCGATGCAGATGTATAGAGTTGTGTGGAGGCATTCTCTCTAATTACATTTTTTACAGAAAATAAAAAGATCTGCTCGCTTAAAAATATGAAAAATATTTACAACACTAATGATATATGTATCTATTGTGCCATAAAAATTTCAAATCGAACTCAATCTGAATGTTGAGAGAAAAAAGGGACAAATTCAACCTGATGTCGAGGCCTGGATTCATAGCCAAGCTCATTTTAGGTTCAATTCAGAGATAGATTAGCCTTTTTTGGTTTGGCGATGGAGTATGTTTGGAACTTGGATTACAAAATTTGAGACTTGATGGATACATGCTTTGCCGAGTACTTGGAAACCTGGGAGTACTTGATACGTTCGCGGGGTTTGTGTTTCTGTCAGGTTCAGGGAACTGAACTGACAAACATGGACAGCTAACGATGAATTCATACAACAAGTAGCTAGTTTTGGGGAGTAAAAAATCAGAACTTGGTGCAATCTTAGTTACAACTATAGGCCAACTAGGAACACTGACGGCCATGGTTTAACCAAGTACATCATCAATACAGTATACAAGTCTTTAGAATGCTTGCTTTAGAGCCTTACAGTTAAGTGAAAAGTCAGAAAAATAAGGGAGCAGGTAAACAGCAAAGCATGGGGTGTTTCTTCTGAAAAGTAAAGAGCGACATCCAGAAGCTTGGCCGCCGTCCGATTGAAGATCGACGTCATCATGGTCCGTTTTTCACCCGCAAAGTGGTTACTGGTCTGACAGATGTAGGATCGAAGATGGACGGTGGCCGGCCGCTGACGCCCCAAAAGGTATTATGAAGTTTAGATCGTAGCTGAACTCCGATCAAGTGTTGAGTCCTCAGATATTCAGACACGCTCCTGACAGTTTCTGATGTCATGAACACAGAATATCATCCATAAAACAGCATAATGTCATAAAACAAACACTTTTTCTCGATAAGATAAATACAAACTGCCACTTGTAATTAAGTTAGTCATCAGTAGGATCTACTAGTAGCTCTGTTCCCCGGGCGACCAGTAGTCCATCAACTCTGACGCAACACTTGCCGCCATCTTCTCCGTTTGGTCGAACACGCCGAATCACGCCGCAACCGAATCCCGAGTAGGTTTAGCAACACGCCGAATCTGCATGCCGGCACGGCGCCGCCGTGGATCGTTTTCGTTTCCACTCCACTCCACTCCACTCCCTCCCTTGACTCCCCTGCTATACTTCTACGTTCTACCAAACGCTAGCTAACCCAAGGTAGAGGAAGCAGAGGAGATCGGTCGATGGCCGCGCCGCCGCGCTCGGTGGCGGCGGCCATCTCCGTCGCGGAGGCGGACCGGGCACGGCTACACCAGCTGGGGTACAAGCAGGAGCTGAAGCGCGGGCTCAGCGTGGTCTCCAACTTCGCCTTCTCCTTCTCCCTCATCTCGGTGCTCACCGGCGTCACCTCCACGTACAACACCGGGCTGCGCTACGGCGGGCCGGCGTCCATGACGCTCGGGTGGCTGGTGGTGGCGTCGTTCAACGGCTGCGTCGCGCTGTCCATGGCGGAGATCTGCTCCGCCTACCCGACCTCCGGCGGGCTCTACTACTGGAGCGCCAAGCTCGCCGGCAACAAGTGGGCGTCCCTTGCCTCCTGGGTCACCGGCTCGTTCAACATCGTCGGGCAGGTACACCTCGATCTTCGTAGGACAGAATCTCTGGCTCTCTGATGATGCATACATGCAGTGAACTCCTTGTCTTTTTTCTATATTTTTTCAGTTTTTTCATTTTTGACCTGTTGCTGACATGGTCTAGCCTCCTGTTTTGACTGACTGTGGCAGTGGGCGTCTACGACGAGCGTGGACTTCTCGCTGGCGCTGCTCATCCAGGTGATCATCCTGCTCGGCACCGGCGGAGCCAACGGCGGCGGCTATAGGGCCTCCAAGTACGTCGCGCTGGCCATCTACGGCCTCATCCTCGTCCTGCATGGCCTCATCAACAGCCTCCCCATTCACTGGCTTTCCTGGTTTGGCAAGTTCGGTGCTTTCTGGAATCCCGCAGGTACTGCCATTCCTGGTTTGTTCTAACTGTCCATGATCAAAATCTGTTGTGTCTGTAATCTGTATCTCATATTAAGAGCCATAACTGCTTGCAAGTTGAGGTTTCGGTAACATGTCTTTTGTGGAACTTCGAAATGCTATGATATAAGAGAAAAGTGATTCTACCATGCACGGGATATCCAGTGCATGGCTAAACCGTCCATCTTGTTAGAGATTCACTCATGCCATGTATTCATTCTCATATTAAAATCCATCTGACAACTTTATGGAGCAAAGCTGCACCTACTAGTTCTCTCTCCTACACACCAGTATGCGACGTGGATTTTATTTTGAATCTAAACTTTAAACAACCATATACTTTAAAATAAATACAGGGTAAGTAGTCTGTATGAACGCATGTCTTTCTTTCAATGATATCTTCAAAACAAGTTCAATATTTCATATGTTTTGAGTTTTGAGTTTACAAATCACAATGGAACATGCATGTACAGAATATTACATGATGGTTTTTGTGTGGATATATAAGAATGTTCTCTTCTTGCATACATAGTAAGTTTATTAATAACAACGGAAAATAATTGTGCAAATTCACAAAAAAAGATCTAACAATCATAGTTTTTGTAGTTTCATGAAGTTTTAAAATTCATGTTCAAAAATGTTTAAAATTCATAGTTTTTGTGGTCACCCGGAAGAAGATGGGCAGCGCGTAGGAGATATACAACCCTAGCGTAGCGATCGACAACATCGCATACGAGTGTATCAACCTAGTGCAGTTTCCTGTTTGAGATTAGGAAAACTCTCTAATTCACCCGACTGATTTTTGGTCTCGTAAATCCCTGTGTCCACGCGCCACGTGCCCCGCATGAAGCTGCCCGCCTCTTTCCCAACATTATCTCTAGCGAAAGAGCGCCAAGCGTGTAGCATTGCTACGTTTGTCAAGCGGCAGAGGAGAAGCACCACCCAGATTTGGCACCACCACAGCGGAGCGGAGAGGACGCCAGTCGGGCGTCGCCTGGTTCATCCTCACGCCGCTGGGGCTGCAATAGAGCACCGAGCGAGCTTGTTGAAGCTCCGCCGTGGCTGCACTGAAGCGCCACCGGAGCTGCATCATAGCTTCCACTGTCGTCGGGGCTGCAATGGAACACGTCTGGGGTTATTGGAGCCCCGCCATGACTGCAATGGAGCTATGATGGAGCTTCCCCGGGACGTCGTCGGTGTTGCAAAGCTTTTTTTTTTCACCAGCTTCGGTGCTGCTCCGTTGGAGCTCTTCGGTGGCCCCAGTGGTCGAGGTCGCCGGCGGCAGCACCACTGTGGGTGCATCGTTGCTTTGCTGCACCATCGATGGGGGCGGTGTAGCTGCAATGCAACTTCCATGAAGGAACCGGCGAGGGGAGCGGTATAGCTGCGACGGAGCACCGGGCCATGCTGCGGTGAGGTTGCAATGGAGCATTTCCGGGAGTCGTCATGGTGCTATGGAGCTGCGACAGAGCATCGTTGGACCGCCGGTGCTGCGTTAGAGCGGGCTGTGGAATGCTGCGTGGGAGCATCGTCCATGGTATGATGGTGAGGCTATTGCGACCAAAAATGACACTCCGGCGAACGACGGCACTACACTACCGGCTAGTACCGGCCGGCGAGTAGCTGCTGCGACCAAAACGACACTCCGGCGAATGACGGCACTGCATTGCCGGCCCGAGGAGCTGCTGCTCGAACGACTAGGCACTGCGATAAAAAAAAGGTCGGGAGGGAACCTTCATCGCGCTTGCTGAGATGTGACGCAAGAGGAGGATGCGAAGAGAGACGAGGGAGACGCGCTCATGCTAGCCTACGATCTAACGGCCATACAGAGAGTGGAATTTCTACCATGCACGGGACCTCCAGTGCATGCATGCATGCATGCACTTTTTTTTTTATTTTTTCTGTGGGCCCATTGACATGTGTTATTCTCTAGTCATTAAGTTTCATTCAAACAAATAGATGCCTAGTACATTTTGAAATAAAAATTTGTTTTACTTTCTGTTTACACAAATGTGTTTTTTTGGGCAAGATCTTTAAAACAAGACTAATATTGATATGTTTTTTGAAATAAATTTTTTTTGACAACTAAATCGCTGGGCTTCAAACTTGTTTCATCAAAATTTGCTAATTCCATGGGAAAAGTTCAATAATGTTTCTGGTGACGTGGCCTTTGAAACAAAAACATTCTTGAATATATTTTGACAAGATTTGAAATTTAAGTCTTCAAACATGATAAACATTATGAAACTATTAACCCCAAAAAAGATTATGAAATATTATGCAACCATCAACGACTTTTTTTTATTGTGAGTGACTGATTGGTATGGCCACATTGATGGAATACGGCAGATGGATTGAGCAATAATAATAAAGTATGCATGCATGAAAATGAATCTCCAACAAAATAAACGGCCAGCACATGCACGGGATATCCCATGCATGGTAGATATGCTTTTCTCCTGCCATGCACGTCTAGGGCTGATCTTTCAAAAATTCAGCCGGCTTAGGCGGAGCAGCCGCCTTGAGATTAACATAAGATATACTTGAATGACCGGTCCTAGTCCGCCCCCGAGGAAATGGTACACACGATTGAATGACAGGATATGGAGCAGTATAATAAGAGTTCCTACATGGCTGCCTTGATGCACGAACGGCGCCGCAACCGTGGATCATTTCCCCTTCTTTTGACTCCTTGTAGTACACCAACCAAACGCCATTTCTCACAAGCTCAACTGCCCAAATAGTACTAGCGCCTCGGCCAAGCAGACGCGGTCGATATGGCCGTGTCGTCGCGCTCCGCCGTCGTGGCAGTCACCGACGCCGGCGCCGGCGAGGACGCAGACCGAGCCCGGCTGCACCAGATGGGGTACAAGCAGGAGCTGAAGCGCGGGCTCAGCGTGGTGTCCAACTTCGCCTTCTCCTTCTCCATCATCTCCGTGCTCACCGGCGTCACCTCCACGTACAACACGGGGCTGCGCTACGGCGGGCCGGCGTCCATGACGCTGGGGTGGCTGGTGGTGGCGGCGTTCAACGCCTGCGTGGCGCTGTCCATGGCCGAGATCTGCTCCGCCTACCCGACCTCCGGCGGGCTCTACTATTGGAGCGCCAAGCTCGCCGGCAACAAGTGGGCGTCCCTCGCCTCCTGGGTCACTGGCTGGTACTACTTAATTACTCAATCGCATTCATATTGTTTTTTTTGCGGTTGCAATCGCATTCATATTGGTATAGTATGTTTGGCTGTTCATGCTTAATTAGATTCGTGAGCAGGAATGGGTGATTTTGATATGCTGTTCTGCTTGGAATTATCTCTTCATTGCATTGGATAAACTGTAGATACATATGATCTGTCATTTAGTTAGCAGTTTGCTCAAAATTTTGATATCCACAGACTCGGCCATATATCCTCTTCCACAAGGCAAATTATTAGAAATAGTTCTCTCTCCAAGGTTGCCATACATCTCTTTCACAAAGCAAACTATTAGAAATAGTTCCTTTTCCAGGTTTGATCTTAGCTTTTTTTTTTTCTTTTCGAAAAAAGGTTTGATCTTATTAGCTATGCTCTGCTTTTACAGGTTCAACATCGTGGGTCAGGTACTTCAACTTCTAGGCTCCTTTACTATCTCTACATTTGTCTGCAGCTTCAAGTACACTCCCTTTTCTACAAGAAGTATAGTACTCCCTCCAGTCCATAATAAGTGTGGCAGTTTTAAACTAATGTTGAACTAACCTTAGTTCAAAACCATGACACTTAGTACTTTAGTACGTTGATCTATAAGTATTGGTAGCTAGTATACTTGAAGACAGTAATCTATCTATAAGAAACTTAATGCATGCATGTGGCCGTCCAGAAAGACCATTGGATACTTGGATAAAAAAATAACAGCAGCGTGTTCGGAACGGAGATCTTCCACGTCCCTGTCGATTTTCAACGGAGTGGACGGACCACTGAGGCTGTGAACTCATACTTCAATCAAGGAACAGATAAAACTAAATTATTGGCAAGTTGCTGACACAGTCCAGCCTCTTCTTTTGACCGTCCTGCCTGCCTGCCTGCCTAGTGGGCGACGGCCACCAGCGTGGACTTCTCGCTGGCGCAGCTCATCCAGGTGATCATCTTGCTGGCCACCGGCGGCACCAACGGCGGCGGCTACGTGGCATCCAAGTACGTCGTCTTGGCGATCTATGGCTTCATCCTCATCCTGCATGGCCTCATCAATAGCCTCCCCATCCACTGGCTCTCCTGGTTTGGGCAGCTCGGCGCTTTCTGGAACGCGGCAGGTATACTCATATTATTTTGATCATTGCCTTGTTTGGATATGCATTTTATTTTGATTTTGCATGCATATTTCATACGTTAGTACACATCATACTGTAGTACACATCAACTTTTGTTAGTCTTTGATTGTTGGTGTGTGCCATCAACTAGTCTTTGATTGTTGGTGTGCCTGTACTCTCTGAACAATGGTAGGTGTGCTTGTGCTGGTGATCTTGATTCCGTCTGTTGCCAAGGAGAGGTCGAGTGCCGACTTCATCTTTACGCACCTCAACACGGACAATGGCATGGGCATCCATAACAAGGCTTACATTCTAGGCGTGGGGCTGTTGATGAGCAACTACTGCATGATCGGCTACGATACATCTGCTCATATGGTACATGACAATCGATGTTAATTAATTCCAACATAAACTTTTGTTGATTACTTAGACCATGTACTCACATATGGATTCCAATTAGAGCATGCCCTGATTTCTAGACATCGATTGCACTACACCATCCTCGACGTCGATATAACTAAAGATCTAATGATCGGGATGTTCTTGCTTAATTATGTATATTGATATATATGCAGACAGAAGAAACGAAGAACGCCGATAGGAGCGGTCCGATTGGGATTGTCACTTCGGTCGTTCTCTCAAACATCTTTGGGTGGATTTACCTGGTGACCCTGACTTCAGTGGTGACAGACATCCCGTACCTGCTAAGTGCCGATAATGATGCTGGCGGCTATGCCATCGCTCAGGCTCTGCACACCATATTCAACCAGAGGTACGGCAGTGGTGTTGGTGGGCTCGTGTGCCTCGGCGTCATTGCTGTCGCCATGTTCCTCTGCGGTGTTGCGAGCATCACGAGCAACTCAAGGTTCGTCACTAGATTATCGTCTCTTTGGATGTATTGTTTACTATTGGGGGGGGGGGGGGGGGGAGCCAGGGCCAGTCCTGACATTTCAGGGGCCCGGGGCGAGACAAGAATTGGGGGCCCTTAGCCTTAACGTAATCATCAAAATATTGACATATATTCTATATACTAAAAACACTTGAGATGCATCCAAAACCAATATTTATAATAAATAACTTATATATATTATCTAAAAAAATTATAACATTCGATAGATGCAAAGTCATTGATGATCATACCAATACCCATATCTTCCAGCAATTTCTACATGAAAAACAAACTTTTGCTAGAGGCATATGTTAGATAATATATCTCTCAATCCTAATAAATGACAGAATTGTAAAACACACTACAATTAGAATTTAGTACTAAACATACATTTGCTATATGTGGTACACATCGATCCATCCAATATTTAAGATGATGGAAATTACACACCTTGAGGATTTGGCTAGTTAGGAACGGTCAAACTGGCGAACTAGCAGGAGCATCCAGAAGGATTTGATCGAAGCAGGGACTGGACCAGCAGCGGTAGAGAGGATAGCAGGGGCCGCTCACCGGCCCTCGATGTCTGTAGAGGGCGGCAGCGAATTGTTGAACACATGCGGTCTGCCATGGTGGCTTTGGATTAGGGCTTTTTGGAAACTGAATTTTGGGGAGTCGGTGAGACAGATAAGGAGAACGAGGAGGCGAGGATCCGGGTAGGAGATCGGAGAGTGGAGGTTCGTCCAGCGCATGCACGGAGATCATGGCGATAATCTAGCGATTGCAACCTTTTTTAGGCAAAAAAACTAGGGATTGCAACTTCTAGCTAGCGATCAATGGGACATCTGCTGTGCGTTTTGTTTTATTATAAGGCAAACCTGCTACGTGCGCGTACGTGTGTGCCTGCCTCCTCCTTGGGCCAGCAATGGGCTACTTGCGTATGTGTACCTGGCGGGGGCCCCTTAGGTCTTGGGGGCCCGGGGCGGCCGCCCCCTCTGCCCCCCCTCAGGGCCGGCCCTGGGGGAAGCGGGGTGGTTGTGGTCGTCGTCGTGATGGTTGGGACGTTCTATGCTCACAAATACCTCCTTCCTAAAATTTGTCCCGTCACAGACATCTCATACCCCAATCACAAATATACATTACTTAATAATTGAGAACTTATGACATATTTTTCAGTATGTCGTCCGCTCCCACATCCTAAATCTGTTGGTGTTGCATTCCAGAGGCCCTTTTGCTGTAATTAGAAAACAAAAATTAATATCAAATACCGCCTGATAATGCTTCGAATATTGCATGTCCCATTACATCATAATAGGTTGCTATTATGATTTGGCTGGTTAGCGTTTTTGCAAATTTGGACTGTTGCTTGGTTGTTGCCATAAAGGAGGAAACAGAGAAAGATATCGATGTCGGTCATGGCTTGTTGGAAGTGATACGAGGGCCATGCTCACACATGTGGTTCCAAAGTACAATTTGTATTTATGTATATGTTTGTATTTTTTATTGCAATGCACATGCATTTAAGTAGTACAGCACAATAAGTGAGAGAAACTGTTGTATTGTCCCAATGTATTATCTGAATTGGTCATCTTTGTGTCGTGGCACAGGATGGGGTATGCCTTCTCCAGGGATGGAGCTATGCCGTACTCGCACCTCTGGCACCGGGTGACCAAACATGAGGTGCCTTTGAACATTGTCTGGCTCTCCGTGCTCGTGGCTTTCGCCATGGCTCTCACGGTACGTATGCATGTTTCACAGACTTTGTGTCGCCCGAATCGTTGACTGACATTTCATTTCCTTGCTTCATGTTATTTGGTGTGTGAAGTCACTGGGGAGCCAAGTGGCCTTCCAGGCGATGGTGTCCATTGCGACTCTAGGGTTGTACATCTCCTACGCGTTGCCCATCTTCTTCCGGGTGACGACCGCCCGAAAGTCATTCGTCCGAGGGCCGTTTCACCTCGGCAGGTACGGTGTGATCATCGGCTGGGCCGCCGTGCTGTGGGTGGTCTTCATCACTGTGTTATTCTCGCTACCGGTGGCATACCCTGTGGGAAAGGACGTCTTCAACTACACGCCGGTTGCCGTCGGTGGGGTGCTGTTGCTCAGCGTTGGCTCTTGGGTGTTCCATGCTCGGTTCTGGTTCAAGGGACCCATCGTGAACGTTGACACATACTAGAATTATGAGCCTTGTAAGCTTAATTAGTTCGATGGCTGGTTGATTTTTATGCATGAAGGGAAGTAGATTTTCTGCAGCTGTGGCGGGAATCTTGACAGCACAACACGCCTTTTTCTCCACCCCTCGTTCAAAAAGTCTGTCTCTCGCCGGGCCGGCTGACTGCCCATGATAGGGGTTAGGGGTTACCTGCTCGGATCCATATGCATATGCAGCATCGATTAGCGGTGCGCTATGGCTGCAATAAGCTGCAAAAAGATTTAAAACAGACACGATTAATGTGTTCATGTGTTCATCGGATTAAAAACGTATGCACATGTGTCATGTATAGTTCATGTGTTCTATGACAACAACATGATTAATTAAAACTCTATATATTCATTCATATATGTCGTCTACACTAAAGTACCCTACTTCAAAATGCAAAGGAAGATGAAATAACACCAGGATCTCTAATCACACAGAGTGTATCAATCGATGTCGATGCAGACATAAAGATCAGTGATACAAAGCCTAATCACACTAGCTTGACAGTTGACACTGACAGGAACAAAGGAGGTCTCCCTTTCTATATATTGTACTCTTATATGGTACTCCCTCCGTCCCATAATATAAGAGCGTTTTTGACACTAAAATTAGTGCCATTTTCATAATCCCAGAGCCAGGTACAAAAGAGGCAAATGGTCTCCCTTTCTATGTATTCTACTCCGATATGGTATATCTTTTTGCAGCCAAATTAATGAATTTTTCATAATCCAAGAGCCAGGGGCGGAGAGAGGAGCTGTCTTGTAATCTTATCATATCACTCCATATCACGCGAATGATTGTGGAACCCTTGGTCAACAATGCTAAATCATGCGGAAGGAGATCTTGAACAATAATTCCATGCACGACCCGTATGTGGTGACAGCAATTATAAACTATTTGCCCTCGGTCAACAATGCCAAATCATGTGGAAGGGGATCTTCCCCGCATTAAACCTGGGATAGTTTGCGACCTTGTCTAAATTTCAGTGTTGGAACTGATTTCTTACAAGTCCCGGTCGATTTTAAAAAGTACAACCTGTAATATTTAACCTGCTAGTTGGACTTTTAATAAGTAAAATTTGCAATTTTGGAAAATTGAGTCTCCCTTTCTATTCCCTCCCTTTTGGTTTGAAAGGCTCTCTGCTAATTTAGGTTAATCTCTGATTATATATTTGAGTAAAAAATATAAGTTATATGCCACAAAAAATATATTATATTTATGTTCGATATCATAACTCATGGTCAGAGGTTAGCTAAAATTAGTTTGGAGGGAGGAGGGGGGGGGGGGGGGATACAAATCAGAAGGGAGAGCGCAGTATACGTCGTTTTCAGTCAAGTTACTGCAATTCATACTCCAAGGAACCATTCACGTGACACTAGAAAATTCAACTTAAACGCTTATCTTATCACACCACTCCCACATTAATGGTGTGGAAAGGGATCTTGAACAATAATTCCACGTGCGACCTATAGGTGACAACAACAAGAATCATAAACTATAACCCCTCGGTCAACAGTATTGAATCATACGGAAGGGGGTTTGAACAATAATTCCATGGACGGCCTATACACGATGACAAAAACAATAAACTACTTCCTCTTGGTCAACAATGCCGAATCATGCGGAAGGGGATTGCTGGCGTCCAACTATGGACAGTTTCCAAGCTTGTTTGAAGTTCAGGGAACTGATTTCTTATAAGTTCCGGTCGATTTTTAAAATTACAATCTAATTTTAAACTAATTGCACTTTCATAAGTAAAATTTGCAATCAGCCGTATGAGCTTTTGGCAAAACAAAAATATAAAATATAGTCCACACTCTCTTGTTAATCAGGTGGAGATACATAGCAGGAGCAGCTGTGGGAGCAGGGGTTGGGCGTAGATGAGGGAGGATGTCACCTATGAGCCGGACGTGAAGAGATATGATTTGCAAGAAATTTTCCACTCCGAGGTGCTTTGTCGTACTGGGTATTTGTATAACTCCCACCCAGGTTGACAAGTTTGATCTTTGCCTACTTTTCACTTGCCATGGAAAATAACACACCACCTCACATGAGCAGAGCAGATCAGACAGAGCTTTCAAAGCTGAATTTGTTGCTCAAATCTCCCATCTGTTAATGTATGGGGCCTGACCAATCTTCTCCTTTCTTCTCCATCACAGCAGATAAAGATGGTACATGATGTATGTATGTATGTATGGCTATGGGCAGAGTCAGCCATACAGTCTCCTCCTTGAATGCAACTATGTCAGCACCCTCCGGCATTACGTCAAGCACCTTCAACGCATAGAACACACCTTCCTCCCCTGGCCATTGCTACTAAACGACAATGTGTGAAAACAAAGCGCATAAAATTGGACAATGTGCCAAGAAACAGAGGCGGCACCTCACTACGCAGTAGAACAGTAAGCACAAGTCAGACATCCAAACAACCAAACCAGAAACAGTTCAACTTGAACAGTCGGCCAAAAACAGAGGAATCAGATGGCCATGTACCTGCACTGCACGGCCACAGATCATGAACGTTGGTGTGGATTCTGTAGAACCTCTTCATGGGCAACGCCAGTTCGATCCTTGTCCAGGCATAAGTGTGTTGGCGATGATCCCGGCTGCCGCTAGTCGTCGAAGTACTGTCTCGACAAACTTTACTGACCGATGCTTTGGCCACGGCAGCTTGTACGCGAAGGTACAAACAGGCAACGCACACGTCTTGGAGCTAAGCAGGCAAGAACACAGCTTGATGGATTCTCGTGTCTAGCTAGCTAGCGTAGACAAGTCGTCGGAACACAATACGCGGAGTCGCCGAGTTATAGCAACAGGCTCGTGTCGAGCCTTTGTACTTTTATTGCTTTGATTGATCTAATATTACAACGTAGGGGTACAGCTATATTTATACTAGTACAAAGCTAGCTAACCCAAACCGAGTCGGTGACTGTTCCTAGTCCATACCGGACAGGACTTCTACTACGTGGTTGATTCCAACAATCACCCCCCCAACCACGATGTCCTCACTTCACAGCTTGGACGCCGATCCTTCCCCGCATCTCCGTGAACTTCTGTCGTCCCAAAGATTTGGTCAGGATATCTGCAAGCTGATCGTCGGTGCAAGTGTAGTTGACTTCAATCTTGCCTTCTTCCACGCAATCCCGTATGTAATGATACCTTATATCAATGTGCTTACTTCTATCATGATGCACTGGATTTTTACATAGAGCAATCGTGGACTTGTTGTCAACATTGAGCACCACTCCTTCCGGTTCCTTGTCAGTGAGGTCACCGAGTAGTCTTTCTAGCCACACACCTTGACCTGCCGCGGTTGCAGCTGCAATATACTCCGCTTCACAGGATGATAATGCGACCACCTTCTGCTTTTGTGATAGCCAACTCACAATGCTTCTTCCCAAGAAATATGCCACGCCCGAGGTACTTTTACGGTCGTCAATATCTCCTGCCAAGTCGCTATCACTGTAGCCAACTAGCTCCACCATCTCCTTCCGCTTTTCTCTCAAATAGACACAACCGAAGTTAGTTGTCCCTTTGATGTACCTGAGTATTTGTTTCACAGCTGCCCAATGTTCTGTCGTGGGTGCTTCCATGAAGCGACTCACTACGCCAACAGAATAGGCCAAGTCTGGTCTTGTATTCACAAGATACCTTAGGCTTCCGACCACACTTCTATACTCCGTTGCATCAACCGCGGGTGCTTGGCTCCTCTTGCTAAGTTTAAGTCGAGGCTCCATTGGGACATGACTTGGATTGCAGTCCTCCATGCTACAGCTTTCAAGAATTTTCTTTGCATATGCCTCCTGGCATAGTGTGATTCCCTCCGGCTTTTGATGTACCTCGATCCCGAGATAGTAAGTCAAGAGCCCTAGATCACTCATCTTGAAAAGCTCCTTCATTTGTAGCTTGAATCTAGCAATCTCCTCCTCATCTGCTCCAGTTATCAAGAGATCATCAACATAGATGCCCACTAGGAGACGATCCTTGCCTTTACCTCGCTTGTAGATAGCATGCTCCAGTGGACTTTTCTCAAAACCAAGAGAAACTAGTGTACGATCAAGCTTGATGTTCCACGCCCGAGGAGCTTGGCATAGCCCGTACAATGCCTTGTGTAGTTTCAACACCTTGTGTTCCTCTCCCTTTTTGATGTAACCCGGTGGTTGCTTCACATACACTTCTTCTTTTAACTCCCCGTTCAAAAAAGCGGATTTTATATCCATGTGATGTAGCCTCCAAGATTCTTGAGCCGCGAGAGCTATAACTAGCCTCACCGATTCCATCCTTGTGACAGGAGCGAACACTTCCTCGAAGTCTACACCTTGCTCTTGCACGTATCCTTTGGCTACGAGCCTTGCCTTATGCTTCACCAAGTTTCCTTCGGCATCTTTCTTGACCTTGTACACCCACTTGAGCCCTATGATTTTATGGTCGTTGGGTGGATCCACAAGCTCCCATGTATTGTTGTCTCGGATCGATCCCAACTCCTCATCCATAGCACGACGCCAACACTCCTCCGTATTTGCATCTTCAAATTTCGTCGGTTCCTCGACGCTAAGCAGACACTGTCGTCCTCTTCTTTTAATTTTCACAGGATTTACTTTTGGAAGTGCTTCCTTTGGATATAAATCCACCACTGGTCGAAGACGTACTGATGTCGGCGGACGTTCCCTCGTCTCCTGTTCATTCGAAGACGAAGAACTATCCTCTGAAGCTGCCTCACTTCCGATTTTTCTGGCGACTGAGGTTCTTCCGAGCTGGCCGCGTGTCCACTGGACGAACTAGACGTAGCTGGCCGTGCTTTTCCTGCACGTACAGTGGGCGAACCAGCCACAACTGGTGTTTCTTCACCATCACGTGGTTGGCTTTGTGGGCCAACCTCCACACCACGTGGGCTTCCCAGCCTAGTAGCCGAGCCACCTGGGCTTTGAGGGGAAGAGCCTCCACGCGTACCTGACCCACCAGATCGAGCGCAGCCCGCACTGCCTGGCGTGTCATCGGGCGCACCAACCGTTCCTTCTCCCGCGTGCGCGTGTGACGCAGCGGGAGTAGCTGGCGCGTCTCCATTTTCTGCCGCGCCGTCCGCGCCGTTTGTCGCGGCCGACGTCTCCGGTTGATCACCAATGTCTGCATGCTCGTAATCATCGTAAACAACGTTGAAAATTTCATCGGAAGACGGGTATACCGGCTCGGCGGAGTTCCAATTTCATGACCTTGCTTCTTCGAAGACCACGTCGCGCGTCACAACCACCTTGTTGGTAGAGGGGTTGCACGCACGGTATGCCTTCGTACCTTTTTCATAGCCAACCAACACCATTGGAGTACTTCGATCCGCCAATTTGCTAGTATGCCCGGTCACTGTCTTCACATGCGCCACGCACCCGAAAGTGCGAAGATGATCAACCGTGGGCTTGTGTCCGTACCATGCTTCGTACGGCGTCATCCCAACCACACTCTTGGTTGGAGCCCGGTTCAGCAAATAAACGGCCGTATTAACCGCCTCACCCCAAAACTTGCCCGGCATGCCTTTACTTTTCAACATGCTTCATGCCATCGCCACCACGGTTTGATTCCTCCGTTCCACAACACCGTTTTGCTGCGGTGAATATGGTGCCGTAAGATACCGCTTGATCCCTTGAGCTTCGCAAAAATCCGTGAATGCACGGGACTTAAACTCACCCCCCCTTTCGGTACGGAGGGCCTTCAGCTTGGCTTCAGATTCTACTTCAGCCGCCATCTTTATTATCCTGAAGGCTTGCAAAGCTTGGTCCTTCGTCTTCAACAACACGATCCACATGAATCTGCTGAAGTCGTCGACGACGAGCAAGAAGTATCTATTTCCGGTAGGGGTGGCCGGTGTAATCGGTCCGCACAAGTCTCCATGGACCAACTCAAGAGCTTTACTCGCTCTAAAGTTTCCCTCTCTTGGGAACGGGGCTCGCCTTTGTTTCCCAATGAGACAACCGTCGCACACTTGGTCGACATGATTGATGCACGGTAGACCACGTACCATCTCCTTTTGTGCAAGTTGCCGAAGATCCTGGAAATTTAGATGACCGTAGCGCGCGTGCCACTTCCATGCCGAGTCGTCCATGCTTGACAAGAGACATACTGGATCCACACGATCCAAGTTGAGGATGTAAAGCCTGTTAGGTGACCTCTGCACCTTCATAATTAGCATCCTCTGACGATCATACCCCCATAGATAGCCATCTTCGAGCACAATCTTGCAACCACGCTCCTCGAGCTGACCAAGACTTATGATGCTGCTCTTTAGCTTGGGAATATAGTACACATCTGTGAGTACCTTGTGACCGCCGCTCTTCAACTCAAACAGGACAGTACCTCGCCCTGCGATGTCAACGGTCCGTCCGTCGCCGAACCGAACCGTGCCTCCCACCGAAACACTGAGCTCAGAAAACTGGTCCTTGTCGCCGGTCATGTGGTTGCTAGCGCCCGTGTCGAGGGACCACACGTGCCTCGACGTGTTCATCCTCTTCTTATCGTGAAGATAAACTGCCTCCTCTATGAGCGTGACAACCTCTGTAGCCGGCGCCTTCGGAGCTGGACTATCCTCGTCCATTAGCTCGCATACTTCGACCATGAGCATCATGTCTCCATCATCGCCTCCTTTGGCCAGGAGAGCTTTCTCCTTCGGTGGTTTCTTGCACTCCGACTTGAAGTGCCCCATGATGCCACAGTTGTGACACTTGATCTTGCGCTTGTCGAACTTCTTCTTCTTCTTCGGAGCGCCGTCGCCGGCGTTCTTCTTACTTTGTTCTTTTGGCGCACGATCTTGGCGAGTGTTGCTGCTAGAGCCCTCGCCTCCTCTCCTTGAGTCCAGCGCCATCCACTGAGCCCGTGTGAGCATGACATTTTCATCGTTCCTCCCATCCCCAAGACTGTACCGCATACGCTCGTCGTGAGCCTTGTAGCGCCCGACGAGATCGTCGATGGAGAGAGTCTCGAGATCGACGCACTGCTCGATTGCCGTGACAATTTGCAGGTACCGGGGAGGAGCCGCGCGCAAGAACCGCCGAACAACCGAGGTCTCCGTGAGGTTTTCTCCAAGCGCGCGGATCCGATTGACGAGAGTAGCCACCCGTGAAGCGAACGCATCCACGGACTCATTGTCGCCCATGACCAAAGTCTCGTAGTTCCTTAGGAGAGTTCGGAGATTGGCTTGCTTGACGCGGGTGTGTCCCTCGAACATGAGCTTCAAAGTATCCCACGCCTCCTTCGCCGTTTCTTTGGCGATTAGGTGCTGGAGGACATCCATCGGCATCACCGAATAAATCGCCGACGCCGCCTGCCGATCCTTCCGGTGCTCGGCTCCCTCCTTCTTGAACGCGTCGCCTCCTGGGTCGACCGCGTCCCATAGCTCGTTGGCGCGGAGACCACACTCCCTGAGGGCCTTCCAGACCCCAAAGTTCTCGCGATCAAATCGTGGGTACGAGGAACTCGCCGGAGCAGCAAATACTTTAGCCGCACCGGAGTACTCCGCCAGCTGCTTGTTCCTCTCGTCGTCCGCCATGATCCTCCGTTACTAGAAGATCAACCTTGCTCTAGATACCAATTGTTGGCGATGATCCCGGCTGCCGCTAGTCGTCGAAGTACTGTCTCGACAAACTTTACTGACCGATGCTTTGGCCACGGCAGCTTGTACGCGAAGGTACAAACAGGCAACGCACACGTCTTGGAGCTAAGCAGGCAAGAACACAGCTTGATGGATTCTCGTGTCTAGCTAGCTAGCGTAGACAAGTCGTCGGAACATAATACGCGGAGTCGCCGAGTTATAGCAACAGGCTCGTGTCGAGCCTTTGTACTTTTATTGCTTTGATTGATCTAATATTACAACGTAGGGGTACAGCTATATTTATACTAGTACAAAGTTAGCTAACCCAAACCGAGTCGGTGACTGTTCCTAGTCCATACCGGACAGGACTTCTACTACGTGGTTGATTCCAACAAAGTGCAGTATAGGCGAGAAAGGTCAGAGGCATTCCATCAAACAAAATGGGTGCACATGCGGAGCAGCAACACCCAGGACACATCGGCGACCACGCCTTGCACCAGCAGTCGGCCGCTTCCAAGCTGCTGATCCAGCCAGAGGTAGTCGCCAGCTCCAGTAAGTGGAGTCGGGTCGAGTCTCACCCCGCCACAGACCATCTTCCTCCTCTTGCTCGCCGTCGACCGCCGCGGCACTGCGCCTCCCACGCAACAGCGTGCTAGTCGTACGGTGGCGGGATTCGGAGGCGGGTACGTAGAGCTCGTCGTGCAGCGATGGAGTTCGGGGACGGCAAGCAGCGGTGCTAGGATCCAGACGATGATGACAGGCTATGGGAGAAAACTGGTCTGACGGAGAGAGCGAGCAAAGGAGCCGAACGGCGAATTGGACGACGTGGGCATAGTTCAGCTTTAAAAAAAATTCATAGCAATTAAAGGTACACTGATTTGGATCTAAGATTCAATAAAACTAGGTGATACCTCGCGCGTTGCTGCGGGGACTTTTAGTCATATGCACATGATAATACATACATTACATAACTTTGTTTAGAGAGTAGAGATATGATCTTACATGAAAATATATTGCAACGAAAACAATACTTGAAATATAACTATGAAGATAGCAAAATGTGAATTGAGAGCTGTTTTTTTTAATAATATAGTGATATGACATAAGTAGTCTTGCGTGACTTGCATAAATATATGTGTGTATAAAGACAATAAGAATGCGGATTCTGAAATGAAGACGCTATGAAAGATTATGTACAAATTTCCATTTTCAGATAGTTATTGTGTATTTTGTGGGACTCTGGTTGTAAATCATTCTCCAAGTCCGCATAGTTAAAAATATGGACAAAGAATAAGCATTGTGGTAGTTTGCTTGACTTGACAGTGAGTAATAGAGCTCCAGTATCAACGATAGAAGAAAACCAATCAGAGTCACCGGAGCGAAAGAGTACCAATTCTTTTTTCTCCCAACTAAACTTCCTTTTCTCGTTCTTTTTGGAGTGACTACCCTTTTTTTGTCCCAAAGCACTGAATTGAAGAGAGCATGATAACTTACATAGATTAGCACGGCGATCCGAATTGTCCATGTAGTTAAAAATGACAATCAGATGCAAGAAACAAATCAATAATTATAAAAGGTACACTTTTGACATGTTCAGTTGCGCGATGGATTTCTTATCTGAAGCTACCAAGGTAAAACAATGGACGATGGAGCTCCCTGAAGAACATCCATGAAGCCTGTACAAACTTAGTCCCAAACTGTTGTCATGCATCTGTGGAGCTGTTTTGAATAAAGCTGTCACCTCAAGTTCAGTCAGCTGTGGAGCTGCATGAGCATTACAACTTACAACCGAGGCAAGATGGCAGGAGCCATGGAGAGGTGGATGCGAGCTGGCAGGGGGCATGGAGATGTTGGAACGGCAGTGACGACTTGCGCCGCACACGGTACTGCTTTGATCAATTGGGGATTATTCAGAAAAATATTCAGTGAAGCTGGACTGTTGTAGATACCAGGAATCCATGGCGCCCGTCCTCCATCGCGTCGACCAAATCGACAATTTCGATTACTTGTCATCACTACTCACAAGATTCTCGAATGCGCCGCTGGGACCGGTAGTGTGGTGGTAGCACGGCGACCTCCGTAGTCCGCACATCAAGGACAAAAGTCCCTCTTCCACTGTTCCGCTTTCGAAAGACAGGCTGCCGGGGAAGCTAGAGGCCAGAGGTTCTAGAGACCTAGGGGATGGAGTCGGGGCTGGGTCATCCACCATCGAGTGGGGCATCACAGGCTTGTAGCTGTTGCCCATCTTCCATGGAGCCTTTAGGAATAGAGATGAGGAAGATGAGATCATGTGCCGAGGAAAATGATGCGCCTCAGCTTTTTAGGACTCGTCGGTTAGGAAGAGGAAACGATTGCTTATTAACGATTAATTAACTCTTGGTGGCTGGACATCACCGTAAAACCAAACGACTGAGAAAATAATGCCGAGCTCTAAAGAAGTGCTGATGTGGCATGTAACGCCTAAAACAATTCTGATGACCTAATGATTTGTTGATATTTTTTTCTGCTGAGATGGAGGCTGCATGTTGAGAGAACGTTGACGTGGCATCGTGCTGATGTGGATAGTGTGCATGTAGAGAGAATAGATAGAAGTGAGGAGCAACTTCTTAAGAATGATAGATATAAAGTAACTCCCATCACTAAGAATTACAACAAAATTTCTTGAAAACACCTTCATTCTATCAATCTCTGCTAGAAGAAGTACTCCAAAGACTTAGATAAAAAGGCTGCAATTGGACTGAAGCAACGATGTTGTCACTCTTCCATCCGCACGAACATTATCAATAATAGTTTTTGAAAGCACCTTGAGTCGCCCATCTAAAAGGATGGGAAGCCTTGATCGATGAACGTACTTGGGCCCTAGAAGTGCAGGCCATCGGATCATAATATCTTCATCATGTGTCGATAAAATATTTCAACTCCACAAAGAAAACGAACAAAAAAATGACACACCAACATAAACTCATCAGATCTGAATAATCGGATCTGCGAGGAACTCTCTAATCCCATGGCACCGCCAGAAGAACGAGAGTAAATTTATTCTCACAAAATACGATGATCACTAGACGATGACGAAGAACATTAAAATCTTGAAGATGTGAGCCTCCTCCCCGCTCTCAGCACCAAGATGGCAGCCGGAGGCAAGGGGGCCGAAACCTCTGTTGCTCTGGCGACGGCCGCGCCCTAGGGAAACCCTCCGTAGTAGGACTCGCCAAGATTTTTCACCCTCCTGGGCATGGTTCAGCTTAAACCTGATCATTCCACGAGCCGGGCTTGGCAAAGCCCAATGAAAAAAATCCCGAGCCCGAGCTCGGCCCAGCCCAGCCCGAAGCACATGAAAAGTGACATATTTTAATTAAATTAATCTTATTTAGGATATTATATTAATTTATTATACCTATATTTCTAATAGAAACATATATATGTTGGGCTTTGGGTTCGGGCCTCTGGGCCGGGTTGTCCATGAACAAGTCTAGTTCAGCTGTGAGGCCAGATTTAGAATGTTCGCCTCATGGATTTATCGAATTGCTCCGTCCGCTTCTAGCATTATTAAAGTTCTAGCATTGTTCATCTAAAAAAAAAGTTCTAGCATTGTTGTCTTAAGCTAAACTTCGTTAAACTTGACCAAGTCTATATAAAATAAATCAAGATCTACAAAATTACCTCATAGCGCTGCCCCGCCTCATCTCTTCTCCCCTCGTCTTGTCGCCACCTGAGTTGCCGCCAGCGAAGCCTAGAAGTGCTCCAAGGACGACGGTGGCCGGGCGGTTCTCTGTGTCGATTCCCTTCGGCAACTGGTTATGGATGCCACGACATTGTGGGCTAACTTCATGGTAGAGGGACGTGAGGCGGCGGGACTCGGCTGCCGGTGGTGGGTCAAGGCTGTGACTCCTAGCGTCGAGGCAAGGATCGGGCTTGGCGTCTCAGAGGTGCAGTCACCCGGCGGGCGCAGTTGTGGTGTCAACGCCTCAGATCTGGCGCGGTGGCGGCCATGGGCGGCGCAGGGAAACCTCCCTGTGACGGCCTTGTTCAGCGACGGTGGTGGTGGGGCTGGCTCCGTCTAGTTGTGGTGCCTCGTCGACAGCAATGTCCTAGAGCTGGGTGTGCATTTTGGGCCCGCTCAATGGTGTTGTCAGGCAATGGCGGAGCTTGAAAAAAAAGTTGGGCGGGCCAGAGAGCACAATATTCTTCAAATTCTAAAACATATACTATTTCAATAGATATAGTCACTACACCTTCTGTTCACATTGAATACAAGATGAGCAGATGCATATAGATATACTTATATATTACTGAGACCAAAATAAGCCATAACATTTGACCATATATACTACTCCAAACCAAAATAAGCCATACCATTTGACCATCAGGCAAGGTTGTGTGGAGTTACATACTACAAATCAGCATTCTGTTCCTTCACGCATTTGAAATGTAAAATGATATCTTCATAGTTGTACTTCTCCAGAAGTTCACCCTCTATGTTAACTAACAAGTTATTGGCAAGAAAGTCATCCTCCATTGTATTGCGCAACCTTATTTTAATGATCTTCATACTGGAAAATGCATGCTCAGCACTCGCCGTAGAAACAGGAAGGGTAATGAGCAAACGGAGTAATGTTTCAATCAAATTGAGGACAACATGTCTTCCTGATTCCACAAGGCATCTACAAAGATCAATCAAGTCCTCCCAATACTCCAGCCATTTCTGGAAATTGTCAAACCATTTGTACTAGAAGCGGCGTTGATGCCCTTTTACCGAAAAAGGCTTTCGCCCCGCTTTATATTATAAAGTAAATGCCCAAGCCAAACATCCAACAAGGTTCACACACACACAGGTCTAGCACAGACAAGCAGTCAAAGGGTTAATGCTGAGGGCACAGCTCAACAAGCCCTGAAGAAACAAAAAAGAACGCACGCGCGGGGTGCGGCATAGCATCTAGTCGGGCTCCGGGGAGGGCGGAGGGAGCGGAGGCGCCAAGCGGAAGGCCATCGATCGAAGGTCAGCAAGGAGGTTGCTGATGACGTCCCGGTCCTGGGGGCGGCTAAGCGGCCGCCAGAGCTGCAAATATCCACACATTTTAAAGATGGCGTCAGTAGCACGTCGAAGAGGCACCTTCTGTATGACAAGCTTATTGCGTACGGTCCAAAGCGTCCAGGCAAGGACCCCAACGCAAAGCCATCTAATATGCCTGTAGCGAAGGGGGAGGCCAGAATCTCCGCAAGCAGGTCAGGGAAGTTGGTGTTGCACCACTGGCCCCCAACCGTCTCGCGGAAACAGGACCAAAGGAACTGTGCCGTGGAGCACGAGAAGAAGATGTGGTTGGCATCCTCCACCGTGCCGCACATGGGGCACATCCCATCCCCAGGCCCATTACGCTTAAGGACCTCTACGCCGGACGGGAGGCGGCCTCGGATCCATTGCCACAGGAAGATCCTGATCTTCAGGGGCAGGCGGATGTCCCAGATCAAACTGAAGGGCTCGTGGGCCGTCGAGGGGGCGATGGCCGCGTAGAGGGATTTGGTGGAGAAGCAGCCGGAAGGTTCTAGGTGCCAAGAGATAGCGTCCGGGGTGTCGGCGACGTCCATAGGGAGGAGGGCGATGTCCTGGAGGAGGACATCCCAAGCGGCTACTTCAGGGGGGCCAAAGGGGCGGCGGAAAGCGCGGCGCCCTAGGTCAATAAGGGCCATCTCGACAGAGACCCGAGGGTCAACAGCAATGGCGAAGAGCTCCGGAAAACGCGTGGCCAGGGGGGTGTCGCCAAGCCACCTATCAAACCAGAACAGGGTCGAGGACCCAGTACCAACCGAAATGGATGTGCCAATGCGAAGCACGGGCAGCAGCTGGACGACGGCCTGCCAAAACTAGGAGCCGCCTGAGCGCTGACAGAATGCGAGAGGCTGTCCACGGAGGTACTTGTTCTGGATGATAGTGAGCCAAAGTCCTCCATCGCCATTGGCAATGCGCCAAAGCCAACGGGTCAAGAGGGCAATGTTCATGCGTCGGGAGGACAAGATCCCAAGACCGCCCTGGTCCTTGGGTTTGCAGATATCTGGCCAGCTGACCATGTGGTACTTCTGCTTATCCCCCTCCCCAGCCCAGAAGAATCTGGATTGGTATTTGGCGATCTCCTGATGAAGGGTTTCATGGAGGCTATAGAAGCTCATGAGGAACCATAGAAGGCTGGCAACCGAATAATTGATAAGGATCACGGGATGAGCCTTCGACAACTAGCGCCCTTTCTAGGGCTCAACGCGATGTTTCATACGTGTCACCGTGGGGCGAAGATCGGCCACGGTGAGGCGCGAATCACTAATGGGGATCCCCAGGTAAGTCGTGGGGAAAGAACCCAACCGACAATTTAGTCGGTCAGCAATAGCCTGTGCTTCCTCCAAGGGGTATCCGAGAACCATCACTTCGCTCTTATCGAAGTTGATGGTTAGGCCCGACATTTGTTGGAAGCACAGGAGGAGGAACTTCAGGTTAGCAATATCTAGAGCGGAGCCCTCCACCATTATTATGGTATCATCCGCATATTGAAGGAGGGAGACCCCTCCCCCTCCGACTAGGTGGGGGATGATGCCGCGGATATGGCCAACGTCCTTGGCCTTATCCAGGATGGATGCCAGGGCATCGACCACCATGTTGAACAAGAACGGCGAGAAAGGGTCACCCTAACGGACCCCACAGAGGATGGGGAAGTAGGGCCCAATGTCACCGTTGATGTTCACTGCGGTCCGACCACAGGAGACAGGCTGCATGACGCGAGTCACCCAACGGTCGTCAAAGCCCTTGCGAAGCAACACTTCCCGCAAGAAGGGCCAGTGGACCGTGTCGTATGCTTTGTGGAAGTCTAGATTTAGAAAGACCGCGCGATGGCGTTTCAGCCAAACCTCATGGAGGACTTCGTGAAATACTAGCACCCCATCCAGAATAAATCGGCCTTGTATGAAGGCGGATTGGTTTGGATGGGTAATCGCATCAGCGAGGAGGGCCACCCTATTGGCATACCCTTTGGTCGGGATCCGGAATATCACATTAATCACTGTGATTGAACGGAACTGGCGGATGTCAGAAGCGCCCGGGACCTTGGGGATGAGGGTCACAATCCCATAGTTGAGACGCCCAAGGTCCATGGAGCCCGAATAGAATTCCTCAAACAGGGCCATGACCTCCGACTTGATGGTAGGCCAAAACGTTTTGAAGAACGTCACGGGCAGGCCATCTGGACCCGGGGCCGAGGAGGGGTTCATCCCATTAATGGCCGCGAGGACCTCGTCCTCGTCAAAAGGGGCTACTAATGCCGCATTGGCCTCAACAGAGACCAATTGCGCAATCGACCAAATGTCGGGGGCGAGACTAGCCCCACCCCGCGGGGTGGGGGTAAATAGGGCTTTATAAAAGCTGTCTACATGGGCACGGATGGCCAAGGGGTGAACGAGAGGCGTGTCTCCATCTGTAACACCCCGGATGTAATTTACCTTATATGTACTCCAACTCTTGCCGTTTCCGGCGCTAAGTTATTTTATTTCCTCGGGTTCGGGTTTTTGTCTCCGTGTGTTGTTGTCGTTGTCATGCATCTCATATCATGTCATCATGTGCATTGCATTTGCATACGTGTTCGTCTCATGCATCCGAGCATTTTCCCCGTTGTCCGTTTTGCATTCCGGCGCTCCTATCTCCTCCGATGGTCCTTTCTGCCTTCTTTTCGTGTGTAGGGATTAAACATTTCCGAATTGGACCGAGACTTGCCAAGCGGCCTTGGTTTACTACCGGTAGACCGCCTGTCAAGTTTCGTACCATTTGGACTTCGTTTCATGCTCCAACGGTTAACCGAGGTACCGAGAAGGCCTCGTGTGTGTCGCAGACCAACACCCTTCCAATTTGGCCCAAAACCCACCAAAACCCTCTCCATCATCTAGAGCGTTCGATCACGATCGTGTGGCCGAAAACCGCACCTCATTTGGACCCTCCTAGCTCCCTCTATGTCTATAAATAGACCTCTCCCCGAAATTCACGGGTCTCCCCTCCCCCCTAAACCCTAGATCCATCTTCCCCGCGCCGCCAGACACGTCCGAACCGGGCCAGACGTGTCCGACTCGCCCTGCCGCCGCCACGTGTCGGCTCCTGACTCGCCGCGCCTGCCCGCCGCTCGCCTCCCGCGCGAGGGAGCCGCGCCGGCCTCCCGTTCTGGCGACTCCGCGCCTCGACGACCGTGCCGCCGCCACTGCCAAGTCGCCGCCCCGCCGCACTCCTCGCCGGCGCCGCCCGCGGCAAGTACCACGACGTCCGCGCCCGCGCCGCCCGGATCCCGCCGGTCCCCGAGTTCGGCGACCCCGCGTCCAACTCCGGCGAGCTCCGGCCTCCTCCCCCTCGAACTCCGGCGAACTTCCTCCTCCGGCCAACCTCGGTTTCCGTGCAAGCCAGATCTGGATCGGGTCAAACCCTAGGTTGACCCCGAGATATTTTTCTAAGTCTTTTTCTGCAGTATTTTTATGCCATGTTCATCACATCGTAGCTTTGCACCCGTAGCTCCGTTTTGGGCGTGTAGCATATCAAAATGTTCGCCTCGGAGAGCACATCATTTCATCTCATTGCATCATTTTCATTTGAGCTCATCTTGATGCCCGAAATGCTGTTGGAAAAGAGCTATTTGAGTTAATTGTCATATCTGCTGCACCAAATAGCTATTTGTTATTTTTGCCATGATTATTGTGTGTATGATATGCTCCCGAGCTCTACATGTGTTTTGTTATATGCCATGCCATCTCTACAGAGGTGCTATCCATGTATTTTTGCGATGTGTGTGGTGACTAGCACAAGCTTGCAAAGTAGTGCATTCGTTAATGCTGATTTCAGGGACTTAGAATTTCTCTAAGTCCTTGATCTGTTTTTATCAATATGCCATATGTTCATGTTGTTTCCTAGTGATCCGTGCCTCTTCTGAGGATGATCAGTAAGGATGATTTGTTAATATTGTGGTGCTCTATCCATCCATGTCTTTGTTTGCAATTATGGAGCAACCTAGCTTGAGTCAATCGAGCTTTACTTTTGCTATTTCGTGAATCCTGGCAGATTGTCTACTTGTTAGCGATTTTGCCGAGGATGTTGTTGTTGATTCGTGCATGCTATATTGTTGTGCTTGCCATTTCTAACTTCTATAACATGTATTATTGATGGGTGTATGCTTAGATTGTCATGCCATGCTCTGTAGTGAGTGCATCGAGCTCGTAAACATGCCTACTCGTTAACAGATTTGCATGCTCCAGTTTTTCTCTAAGTTTGAGATCTGATTATGTTTTTGCCATGTTCACATGCTTGCAATTGTATTTTATGATCCCTTTTGGCTCAAGGTCACTAAGGGACTCTTGTTAAGCTCTTGGAGTAGCTCCATGCCATGTCTTGCTTTGCCATGTTAAGTTCCTGTAGCATATAGTTTTCATGCTCCAAAGAGTGCTACCTGATCTGAAATTCCAGACTAGTGTTAATTTCACTAAGTTTGAAACCTGTTTATCAATTGCACTTTTGCCATGCTTGTTTGAACCTGTTAATGGATGCATTGGCCGTAGCTCAGTGTTCATCTTTTGTTAAGCTTTATGAGTGGATCCCTGCCATGTATTTTGTTGTCATGTTTGAATGCTGTAGCATAATTAACTTGATGCTTTTAGATGGCTACTTGCTATTTATCGCAGACCGGTGTCATATTTGTTTTGCTTGCCATTTCCAAACCGTGCCTCCGATTCCGGTGATCTTTATATCGATTTCAACCGAAATCACCTCACCTTTCCAGTGGCACACTTGGATTTCCAAGTTGAGGCCAGGTTCAATCATTCCTTGGTAAATCTTGCATATGCATCACATATCGCATCCCGCATAGCATACCATGTTTGTATCATGTTGTTCGAGCATTTGCACGTGGTTGATTGTGTTCCTTTTGCTTGTTTGTCCTGTTTGAGTAGAGCCGGGAGACGAATTCACTAACGAGGAGCCCGTTGAGTTTGCTTTCGAGGATCCAGTCAAGTCTGACAACTTTGCAGGCAAGATGATCATACCCTCGAAATCACTTCTATCTTTGCTTTGCTAGATGCTTGCTCTTTTGCTATGCCCATGCTACGATGCCTACCACTTGCTTATCATGCCTCCCAAATTGCCATGTCAAACCTCTAACCCACCATGTCCTAGCAAACCGTTGATTGGCT
The DNA here is from genome assembly GCF_056163025.1 of Triticum urartu. Classification (NCBI taxonomy): domain Eukaryota; kingdom Viridiplantae; phylum Streptophyta; class Magnoliopsida; order Poales; family Poaceae; genus Triticum; species Triticum urartu. The sequence goes on along the minus strand of NC_141875.1, from coordinate 694,771,768 downwards.
ATGTTACCGCTTTGCTCAGCCCCTCTTATAGCGTTGCTAGTTGCAGGTGAAGATTGGAGATCGTTCCTTGTTGGAACTTTATTTTTCTTGTTGGGGTATCACTATATTATCTTGTTATCTTAATGCATCTATATACTTGGTAAAGGGTGGAAGGCTTGGCCTTTTGCCTAGTGTTTTGTTCCACTCTTGCCGCCCTAGTTTTCCGTCATATCGGTGTTATGTTCCCGGATTTTGCGTTCCTTACGCGGTTGGGTAATAATGGGAACCCCTTGACAGTTCGCCTTGATTAAAACTCCTCCAGCAATGCCCAACCTTGGTTTTACCATTTGACACCTAGCCTCATTTTCCCTTGGGTTTCCGGAGCCCAAGGGTCATATTATTTAAACCCCTCCCCCCCCCCCCCCCGGGCCAGTGCTCCTCTGAGTGTCGGTCCACCTTGTCAGCCGCCGGTGGCCACCAGGGGCAACTCTGGGTTGGTCTACCGGAAGTTTAGACATTCTGAGTGTGCCCTGAGAACGAGATATGTGCAGCTCCTATCGGGATTTGTCGGCACATTCGGGCGGTGTTGCTGGATTTGTTTTGACTTGTCGAAGTTGTCTTGTAGAACCAGGATGCCGAGCCTGATCGGAATGTCTCGGGAGAAGGTTTATCATTCGTTGAAAGTGAGAGCTTGTGATGGGCTAACTTGGGACTCCCCTATAGGGATTTGAACTTTAAAAAGCCGTGCCCGCGGTTATGGGCAGATGGGAATTTGTTAATGTCCGGTTGTAGATAACTTGAACCTTAACTTAATTAAAATGAATCAACTGCGTGTGTAACCGTGATGGTCTCTTCTCGGCGGAGTCCGGGAAGTGAACACGGTGTTGGATTAATGTTTGCGTAGGTTGTTCTCTAGTTCTTCGTTCGTGCTTTGCCTTCTCTTCTCGCTCTCTTTTGCGAACAGGTTAGCCACCATATATGCTATTCGCTTGCTGCAGCTCCACATATTACCTTGCCTTACCTATAAGCTTAAATAGTCTTGATCGCGAGGGTGCGAGATTGCTGAGTCCCCGTGGCTCACAGATTACTTCCAAACCAGATGCAGGGCCCGATGACTCCGTTCCAAATGATGCGCTTGAGCTCAAGTGGGAGTTCAACGAAGACTCACGCCGTTACTGTGTGTCTTTCCCTGATGATTAGTAGTGGTGCCCAGTTGTTGGTGAGATAACCTCGACGCCACCCAGTGCTGGGGCGGGAGTTCGGGAGTATTGCCATAACTTGTATAACGGATGCTTTTCGAAGGTTGAGGTAGACAATTTCCGAAGTTTTTCTCGGTTATGTGTTGAAGGATGCATACAGCTGGATGTAGGATTTGCTAGATTTGGGTTTGATATTATGCTTCCCCTGTATCCCCAACACCTGATTGCATAACCCGAAAGGTTCGGGAGTTTCATAGGTGGGAATTCTTGTAGCTCTAGTTCTTCTTCCACGGATATTTAGTTTGAGATTGGGTGATCCTTACCGAGTATTCGTTCTTGTTCCGTACCTTGTTGATTGTATTCCTCTACCTAAATTCTAAGTGGCTTCTCAATTTATGGATATGTGACCATTTCAATTGGAATGCATTCGTTCATTTTGTTCGGATGTGAAGACTATATGTTGCAATTTCAACCCGCTTGATTCAGCTTCAATCTTATCTGCCAATGTGCTAATGGATGTCAACCTCTTTAGGATGGCTCCTCCAACGCGCACGACTCCGAATCCTGATCCGCCACCACCACCCCCTCCTCCGGAGGCATGGCAAGCTGTGATGGCTGCTACCAATGCAAACACGCAGTTGATCATGCAAATTCTTCAAGGGCGCAATCAAGCGAACCAAGGCAACCAAGGCAACCAAGACAACAATCAGAATCGTTTTGCTACACTCAACCAGTTCCTTACTAACCAGCCAAAGACCTTCAGCAATTGCGTTGAGGCAACTGACGCTGACGATTGGCTCGTGGACTTGTGCAAGCATTTCGAGTGCAGTAATGTCAGGCCTGAGGACTTTGTCAAGTTCGCTTCCTTCCAACTCAAAGACCAAGCTGCAGAATGGTTTCAGCAGTACAAAGATTCCAGAGGAGGCCGTGAGATTACCTGGGATGAATTCCTTCAAGACTTCAAAGCTCATCATATTCCTCAGAGCGTGGTTGAAAGCAAGCGTGAGGAATTCCGCAACCTGAAGCAAGGTTCTATGTCTGTCTATGACTACAACAAGTTGTTTCAGAAGCTCGCCCGCTTTGCTAAGCAGGACGTCCCTGACGAGAAGAGCATGATATACCAGTTCAGGGGTGGTCTCAGAGAAGAAATCCAGCTAGCTCTCGTTCTCTTTGAGCCCAGGAGGTACGATGAGTTTTACAACATGGCATTGAAGCAAGAGGCTGCTCAACTGAAGTGTGATGCTTCCAAGAAGCGAGTCAGAGATGCTACTCCTTCTTCCTCTACTCAAGTGGCTAAGCAGCAGAAGTATTGGCTTCCTCCTTCTCCGTTCCGTCAGCCGTATCAACAGAAGAGCAAAGGTGGCAGTGGATCTTCCTGTTGGGTTTCGTAGTAATTTCAAAAAAATTCCTACGCACACGCAAGATCATGTGATGCATAGCAACGAGGGGGAGAGTGTTGTCTACGTACCCAACGCAGACCGACTGCGGAAGCGATGACACGACGTAGAGGAAGTAGTCGTACGTCTTCACGATCCAACCGATCAAGCACCGAAACTACGGCACCTCCGAGTTCGAGCACACGTTCAGCTCGATGACGACCCCCGGACTCCGATCCAGCAAAGTGTCGGGGAAGAGTTCCGTCAGCACGACGGCGTGGTGATGATCTTGATGAACTACAGCAGCAGGGCTTCGCCTAAACTCCGCTACAGTATTATCGAGGAATATGGTGGCAGGGGGCACCGCACACGGCTAAGGGATAGATCACGTGGATCAACTTGTGTGTTCTAGGGTGCTTCTACCTCAGTATATAAAGGAGCCAAGGGGGGAGGGGGGCGCCGGCCAGGGAGAGAGGCGTAGGAGGAGTCCTACTCCTTCCGGGAGTAGGACTCCCCCCAATCCTATTCCAACTAGGATTCCCCAAGGGGGGGAAAGAGAGAGAGGGGGCCAGCCACCTTCTCCTAGTCCTAATAGGACTAGGGGAGGGGGAAGTGGCGCAGCCACCTTGGGCTGCCCCTTTCTCCTTTCCACTAAGGCCCATGAAGGCCCATATGGCTCCCGGGGGGGTTCCGGTAACCTCCCGGTAACCCGGTAAAATCCCGATTTCACCCAGAACACTTCCGATGTCCAAACATAGGCTTCCAATATATCAATCTTTACGTCTCGACCATTTCGAGACTCCTCGTCATGTCCGTGATCACATCCGGGACTCTGAACAACCTTCGGTACATCAAAATGCATAAACTCATAATGTAACTGTCATCTTAACCTTAAGCGTGCGGACCCTACAGGTTCGAGAACAATGTAGACATGACCGAGACACGTCTCCGGTCAATAACCAATAGCGGGACCTGGATGCCCATATTGGCTCCTACATATTCTATGAAGATCTTTATCGGTCAGACCGCATAACAACATACGTTGTTCCCTTTGTCATCGGTATGTTACTTGCCCGAGATTCGATCGTCGGTATCCAATACCTAGTTCAATCTCGTTACCGGCAAGTCTCTTTACTCGTTCCGTAATACATCATCTCACAACTAACATATTAGTTGTAATGCTTGCAAGGCTTATGTGATGTGTATTAGCGAGAGGGCCCAGAGATACCTCTCCGACAATCGGAGTGACAAATCCTAATCTCGAAATACGCCAACCCAACATCTACCTTTGGAGACACCTGTAATGCTCCTTTATAATCACCCAGTTACGTTGTGATGTTTGGTAGCACCCAAAGTGTTCCTCCGGTAAACGGGAGTTGCATAATCTCATAGTCATAGGAACATGTATAAGTCATGAAGAAAGCAATAGCAACATACTAAACGATCGGGTGCTAAGCTAATGGAATGGGTCATGTCAATCAGATCATTCAACTAATGATGTGACCTCGTTAATCAAATAACAACTCATTGTTCATGGTTAGGAAACATAACCATCTTTGATTAACGAGCTAGTCAAGTAGAGGCATACTAGTGACACTTTGTTTGTCTATGTATTCACACATGTATTATGTTTCCGGTTAATACAATTCTAGCATGAATAATAAACATTTATCATGATTATAAGGAAATAAATAATAACTTTATTATTGCCTCTAGGGCATATTTCCTTCAGTCTCCCACTTGCACTAGAGTCAATAATCTAGATTACACTGTAATGAATCTAACACCCATGGAGCTTTGGTGCTGATCATGTTTTGCTCGTGGAAGAGGCTTAGTCAACGGGTCTGCAACATTCAGATCCGTATGTATCTTGCAAATCTCTATGTCTCCCACCTGGACTAGATCCCGGATGGAGTTGAAGCGTCTCTTGATGTGTTTGGTCCTTTTGTGAAATCTGGATTCCTTTGCCAAGGCAATTGCACCAGTATTGTCACAAAAGATTTTCATTGGACCCGATGCATTAGGTATGACACCTAGATCGGATATGAACTCCTTCATCCAGACTCCTTCGTTCGCTGCTTCCAAAGCAGCTATGTACTCCGCTTCACATGTAGATCCCGCTACGACGCTTTGTTTAGAACTGCACCAACTGACAGCTCCACCGTTTAATGTAAACACGTATCCGGTTTGCGATTTAGAATCGTCCGGATCAGTGTCAAAGCTTGCATCAACGTAACCTTTTACGGTGAGCTCTTTGTCACCTCCATATACGAGAAACATATCCTTAGTCCTTTTCAGGTATTTCAGGATGTTCTTGACTGCTGTCCAGTGATCCACTCCTGGATTACTTTGGTACCTCCCTGCTAAACTTATAGCAAGGCACACATCAGGTCTGGTACACAGCATTGCATACATGATAGATCCTATGGCTGATGCATAGGGAACATCTTTCATATTCTCTCTATCTTCTGCAGTGGTCGGGCATTGAGTCTTACTCAACTTCACACCTTGTAACACAGGCAAGAATCCTTTCTTTGCTTGATCCATTTTGAACTTCTTCAAAATTTTGTCAAGGTATGTGCTTTGTGAAAGTCCAATTAAGCGTCTTGATCTATCTCTATAGATCTTAATGCCTAATATGTAAGCAGCTTCACCGAGGTCTTTCATTGAAAAACTTTTATTCAAGTATCCCTTTATGCTATCCAGAAATTCTATATCATTTCCAATTAGCAATATGTCATCCACATATAATATCAGAAATGCTACAGAGCTCCCACTCACTTTCTTGTAAATACAGGCTTCTCCGAAAGTCTGTATAAAACCAAATGCTTTGATCACACTATCAAAACGTTTATTCCAACTCCGAGAGGCTTGCACCAGTCCATAAATGGATCGCTGGAGCTTGCACACTTTGTTAGCTCCCTTTGGATCGACAAAACCTTCCGGTTGCATCATATACAACTCTTCTTCCAAAAATCCATTCAGGAATGCAGTTTTGACATCCATCTGCCAAATTTCATAATCATAAAATGCGGCAATTGCTAACATGATTCGGACGGACTTAAGCATCGCTACGGGTGAGAAGGTCTCATCGTAGTCAATCCCTTGAACTTGTCGAAAACATTTCGCGACAAGTCGAGCTTTGTAGACAGTAACATTACCATCAGCGTCAGTCTTCTTCTTGAAGATCCATTTATTCTCAATTGCTTGCCGATCATCGGGCAAGTCGACCAAAGTCCATACTTTGTTCTCATACATGGATCCCATCTCAGATTTCATGGCTTCAAGCCACTTTGCGGAATCTGGGCTCACCATCGCTTCTTCATAGTTCGTAGGTTCATCATGATCTAGTAGCATGACTTCCAGAACTGGATTACCGTACCACTCTGGTGCGGATCTTACTCTGGTTGATCTACGAGGTTCAGTAGTATCTTGATCTGAAGTTTCATGATCATTATCATTGGCTTCCTCACTAACTGGTGTAGGTGTCACTGAAACAATTTTCTGTGATGTACTACTTTCCAACAAGGGAGTAGGTACAGTTACCTCGTTAAGTTCTACTTTCCTCCCACTCACTTCTTTCGAGAGAAACTCCTTCTCAAGAAAGTTTCCGAATTTAGCAACAAAGGTCTTGCCTTCGGATCTGTGATAGAAGGTGTATCCAATAGTTTCCTTTGGATATCCTATGAAGACACATTTCTCCGATTTGGGTTCGAGCTTATCAGGTTGAAGCTTTTTCACATAAGCATCGCAGCCCCAAACTTTAAGAAACGACAACTTTGGTTTCTTGCCAAACCACAGTTCATAAGGCGTCGTCTCAACGGATTTTGATGGTGCCCTATTTAACGTGAATGCGGCCGTCTCTAGAGCATAACCCCAAAATGATAGCGGTAAATCAGTAAGAGACATCATAGATCGCACCATATCTAGTAAAGTACGATTACGACGTTCGGACACACCATGACGTTGTGGTGTTCCGGGTGGCATGAGTTGCGAAACTATTCCACAGTTTTTCAAATGTACACCAAACTCGTAACTCAAATATTCTCCTCCACGATCAGATCGTAGAAACTTTATTTTCTTGTTACGATGATTTTCAACTTCACTCTGAAATTCTTTGAACTTTTCAAATGTTTCAGATTTATGTTTCATTAAGTAAATATACCCATATCTGCTTAAATCATCTGTGAAGGTGAGAAAATAACGATATCCGCCACGAGCCTCAATATTCATCGGACCACATACATCGGTATGTATGATTTCCAACAAATCTGTTGCTCTCTCCATAGTACCGGAGAACGGTGTTTTAGTCATCTTGCCCATGAGGCACGGTTCGCAAGTACCAAGTGATTCATAATCAAGTGGTTCCAAAAGTCCATCAGTATGGAGTTTCTTCATGCGCTTTATACCGATATGACCTAAACGACAGTGCCACAAATAAGTTTGCACTTTCATTATCAACTCTGCATCTTTTGGCTTCAACATTATGAATATGTGTATTACTACGATCGAGATTCAATAAGAATAGACCACTCTTCAAGGGTGCATGACCATAAAAGATATTACTCATATAAATAGAACAACCATTATTCTCTGATTTAAATGAATAACCGTCTCGCATTAAACAAGATCCAGATATAATGTTCATGCTCAACGCTGGCACCAAATAACAATTATTTAGGTCTAATATTAATCCCGAAGGTAGATGTAGAGGTAGCGTGCCGACCACGATCACATCGACTTTGGAACCGTTTCCCACGCGCATCGTCACCTCGTCCTTTGCCAGTGCCCGCTTATTCTGTAGTCCCTGTTTCGAGTTGCAAATATTAGCAACAGAACCAGTATCAAATACCCAGGTGCTACTGCGAGCTCTAGCAAGGTACACATCAATAACATGTATATCACATATACCTTTGTTCACCTTGCCATCCTTCTTATCCGCCAAATACTTGGGGCAGTTCCGCTTCCAGTGACCAGTCTGCTTGCAGTAGAAGCACTCAGTTTCAGGCTTAGGTCCAGACTTGGGTTTCTTCTCTTGAGTAGCAACTTGCTTGCCGTTCTTTTTGAAGTTCCCTTCTTCTTCCCTTTGCCCTTTTTCTTGAAACTAGTGGTTTTGTTAACCATCAACACTTGATGCTCCTTTTTGATTTCTACCTCCGCAGCTTTCAGCATTGCGAAGAGCTCGGGAATAGTCTTGTTCATCCCTTGCATCTTGTAGTTCATCACGAAGCTCTTGTAGCTTGGTGGCAGTGATTGGAGAATTCTGTCAATGACGCAATCATCCGAAAGATTAACTCCCAATTGAATCAAGTGATTATTATACCCAGACATTTTGAGTATATGCTCACTGACAGAACTATTCTCCTCCATCTTGCAGCTATAGAACTTATTGGAGACTTCATATCTCTCAATTCGGGCATTTGCTTGAAATATTAACTTCAACTCCTGGAACATCTCATATGCTCCATGACGTTCAAAACGTCGTTGAAGTCCCGATTCTAAGCCGTAAAGCATGGCACACTGAACTATCGAGTAGTCATCAGCTTTGCTCTGCCAGACGTTCATAACATCTGGCGTTGCTCCAGCAGCAGGCCTGGCACCCAGCGGTGCTTCCAGGACGTAATTCTTCTGTGCAGCAATGAGGATAATCCTCAAGTTACGGACCCAGTCCGTGTAATTGCTACCATCATCTTTCAACTTTGCTTTCTCAAGGAACGCATTAAAATTCAACGGAACAACAGCACGAGCCATCTATCTACAATCAACATAAACAAGCAAGATACTATCAGGTACTAAGTTCATGATAAATTTAAGTTCAATTAATCATATTACTTAAGAACTCCCACTTAGATAGACATCCCTCTAATCTTCTAAGTGATTACGTGATCCAAATCAACTAAACCATAACCGATCATCACGTGAGATGGAGTAGCTTTCAATGGTGAACATCGTTTATGTTGATCATATCTACTATATGATTCACGCTCGACCTTTCGGTCTCCGTGTTCCGAGGCCATATCTGCATATGCTAGGCTCGTCAAGTTTAACCTGAGTATTCTGCGTGTGCAAAACTGGCTTGCACCCGTTGTAGATGGACGTAGAGCTTATCACACCCGATCATCACGTGGTGTCTGGGCACGACGAACTTTGGCAACGGTGCATACTCAGGGAGAACACTTCTTGATAATTTAGTGAGAGATCATCTTATAATGCTACCGTCAATCAAAGCAAGATAAGATGCATAAAAAGATAAACATCACATGCAATCAATATAAGTGATATGATATGGCCATCATCATCTTGTGCTTGTGATCTCCATCTCCGAAGCACCGTCATGATCACCATCGTCACCGGCACGACACCTTGATCTCCATCGTAGCATCGTTGTCGTCTCGCCAATCTTATGCTTCCACGACTATCACTACCGTTTAGTAATAAAGTAAAGCATTACATCGCGATTGCATTGCATACAATAAAGCGACAACCATATGGCTCCTGCCAGTTGCTGATAACTCGGTTACAAAACATGATCATCTCATACAATAGAATTCAGCATCATGCCTTGACCATATCACATCACAACATGCCCTGCAAAAACAAGTTAGACGTCCTCTACTTTGTTGTTGCATGTTTTACGTGGCTGCTACGGGCTTAAGTAAGAACCAATCTCACCTACGCATCAAAACCACAACGATAGTTTGTCAAATAGACTCCGTTTTAACCTTCGCAAGGACCGGGCGTAGCCATACTTGGTTCAACTAAAGTTGGAGAGACAGTCGCCCGCAAGCCATCTCTGTGCAAAGCACGTCGAGGGAACCGGTCTCGCGTAAGCGTACGCGTAAGGTTGGTCCGGGTCGTCTCGTCCAACAATACCGCCGAACCAAAGTATGACATGCTGGTAGGCAGTATGACTTGTATCGTCCACAACTCACTTGTGTTCTACTCGTGCATATAACATCAACATAAATAACCTAGGCTCGGATGCCACTGTTGGGTTTCGTTGTAATTTCAAAAAATTTCCTACGCACATGCAAGATCATGTGATGCATAGCAACGCGGGGGAGAGTGTTGTCTACGTACCCAACGTAGACCGACTGCGGAAGCGATGACACGACGTAGAGGAAGTAGTCGTACGTCTTCATGATCCAACCGATCAAGCACCGAAACTACGGCACCTCCGAGTTCGAGCACACGTTCAGCTCGATGACGACCCCCGGACTCCGATCCAGCAAAGTGTCGGGGAAGAGTTCCGTCAGCACGACGACGTGGTGATGATCTTGATGAACTACAGCAGCAGGGCTTCGGCTAAACTCCGCTACAGTATTATCGAGGAATATGGTGGCAGGGGGCACCGCACACGGCTAAGGAATAGATCACGTGGATCAACTTGTGTGTTCTAGGGTGCTTCTACCTCAGTATATAAAGGAGCCAAGGGGGGAGGGGGGCGCCGGCCAGGGAGAGAGGCGTAGGAGGAGTCCTACTCCTTCCGGGAGTAGGACTCCCCCCCAATCCTATTCCAACTAGGATTCCCCAAGGGGGGAAAGAGAGAGAGGGGGGCCGGCCACCTTCTCCTAGTCCTAATAGGACTAGGGGAGGGGGAAGTGGCGCAGCCACCTTGGGCTGCCCCTTTCTCCTTTCCACTAAGGCCCATGAAGGCCCATATGGCTCCCGGGGGGTTCCGGTAACCTCCCGGTAACCCGGTAAAATCCTGATTTCACCCGGAACACTTCCGATGTCCAAACATAGGCTTCCAATATATCAATCTTTACGTCTCGACCATTTCGAGACTCCTCGTCATGTCCGTGATCACATCCGGGACTCCGAACAACCTTCGGTACATCAAAATGCATAAACTCATAATGTAACTGTCATCGTAACCTTAAGCGTGCGGACCCTACGGGTTCGAGAACAATGTAGACATGACCGAGACACGTCTCCGGTCAATAACCAATAGCGGGACCTGGATGCCCATATTGGCTCCTACATATTCTACGAAGATCTTTATCGGTTAGACCGCATAACAACATACGTTGTTCCCTTTGTCATCGGTATGTTACTTGCCTGAGATTCGATCGTCGGTATCCAATACCTAGTTCAATCTCGTTACCGGCAAGTCTCTTTACTCGTTCCGTAATACATCATCTCACAACTAACATATTAGTTGTAATGCTTGCAAGGCTTATGTGATGTGTATTACCGAGAGGGCCCAGAGATACCTCTCCGACAATCGGAGTGACAAATCCTAATCTCGAAATACGCCAACCCAACATCTACCTTTGGAGACACCTGTAATGCTCCTTTATAATCACCCAGTTACGTTGTGACGTTTGGTAGCACCCAAAGTGTTCCTCCGGTAAACGGGAGTTGCATAATCTCATAGTCATAGGAACATGTATAAGTCATGAAGAAAGCAATAGCAATATACTAAACGATCGGGTGCTAAGCTAATGGAATGGGTCATGTCAATCAGATCATTCAACTAATGATGTGACCTCGTTAATCAAATAACAACTCATTGTTCATGGTTAGGAAACATAACCATCTTTGATTAACGAGCTAGTCAAGTAGAGGCATACTAGTGACACTTTGTTTGTCTATGTATTCACACATGTATTATGTTTCCGGTTAATACAATTCTAGCATGAATAATAAACATTTATCATGATTATAAGGAAATAAATAATAACTTTATTATTGCCTCTAGGGCATATTTCCTTCACTTCCCACCCACCCAACCCTGCCTTTCAGAACAAGACTTCGTCTCAAGCTCCAAGATCGAGTGCTCCGTATCACCGTCCACTTTCAGAGGTCACTTGCAACAAGTGCCAACAGAAGGGTCACTATGCCAACAAATGCTTCAATCAGAGGCGTCTCCCTCCTCCTCCTCCTGTGAGATCGGCAAGTACAGCTGTGGTCAAGCATAACCCCAAGTACGCCAAGGTCAACATGGTGAATGCAGCTCAGGCAGAGGACTCGTCAGATGTCATCATGGGTAACCTTCCTGTTAACGATGTTCCTGCAAAAGTACTTTTTGACACTGGTGCATCACATTGTTTCATCTCGAGACCTTTTGCATCTAAGCATGGGTGGTATTCTCAAGTTTTGCATAAACCATTAGCAGTTGTCTCTCTGGGTAGATGTTTGCTCGCAAACTACGAGATTCCGGATATTTTTATCATGATGGGTGATTTTAAGTTTCTGGCTTCTCCAATGGTCCTTGATAACTCGGATATTGATCTTATTCTTGGAATGGACTGGCTTTCTAAGCACAAGGCTCAGCTTGATTGTGCAGCCAGGCAGATTCAATTGACTCATTTGTCTCAGGATGTAATTGTCTTTGCCGCTCGGGATAATACCATCCGCCTGTTTTCTCTCAATGAGAAGGGTGAACTCGATGCCATCTCTCAAATTCCAGTCGTATGTGAATATCAAGACGTCTTTCCAGAAGAACTTCCAGGAATGCCTCCGCACCGGCTAGTTGAATTCGTCATCGATCTTGAGCCTGGCACGGAACCGGTGTGCAAGCGTCCTTACAAGCTCGGACCTGAAGAGTTGAAGGAGCTGAAGAAGCAACTCGATATTCAAGAGAGAATGGGTCTCATCCGACCTAGTTCTTCTCCGTGAGGTTGTGGAGTTCTTTTTGTGAAGAAGAAGGATGGAACGGACCGACTTTGTGTTGACTACCGTCCATTGAACAAGAAGACTATCAAGAACAAGTACCCACTTCCCAACATCAATGAGCTGTTCAAACAACTCAAAGGTGCCCAAGTATTCTCCAAGCTTGATCTCCGTATGAGTTATCACCAGATTCGAATCCGTGAGAAAGATATTCCCAAGACGGCTTTCAGAACAAGCTATGGTTCATACGAATACACTGTCATGTCTTTTGGCCTCGTCAACGCTCCTCCAACTTTCTCTCACATGATGAACTTCATCTTCAATGCCTACACAAATGACTTCGTTTCGGTCTATCTCGACGACATTCTGGTCTTTTCGAAGAACAAGGAAGATCATGCCAAGCACTTGCATTTGGTGCTCGATAAGCTCAGAGAACATCAGTTCTACGCCAAGTTCTCAAAGTGCGAGTTTTGGCTCGATGAGGTTCTTTATCTTGGGCATATCATCTCTGCCAAGGGCATTGCGGTGAATCCTGAGAAGGTGTCTGCAATTGTGAATTGGGAACCACCTTAGAACGTGAAGCAACTCCGTAGCTTCCTCGGTCTCGCAAGATACTGTCGAAGGTTCGTTGAGAACTTTTCAAAGATCACGAAGCCTCTTTCAAACCTTCTCCAGAAGCACGTCAAGTACATTTGGTCTCCGGAATGTGACATCGCTTTCAACACTTTGAAAGAGAAATTGGTCACTGCTCCAGTTCTGACTCCTCCTGATGAATCCAAACCGTTCGAGGTCTTCTGTGATGCCTCTCTCCAAGGTCTTGGTGCAGTGTTGATACAAGAGAAGAAAGTTGTGGCTTATACCTCTTGCCAGTTGAAGCCCAATGAGAAGAACTACCCCACTCATGGCCTCGAGTTGGCGGCAGTTGTGCATGCTCTTTTGACTTGGAGACATCTCTTATTGGGAAGAAAAGTGGACATCTTCACTGACCACAAGAGTCTCAAGTACATCTTCACTCAGCCTAATCTCAACCTCAGGCAGACTCGCTGGGTCGAAATGATTCAAGAGTATAATCCGAGTATCGAGTATACTCCAAGCAAGGCCAATGTGATTGCTGACGCTTTGAGCAGAAAGGCTTATTGCAACAGTCTGATTCTCAAGCCTTACCAACCCGAGCTTTGTGATGCTTTCCGCAAACTCAATCTGCAAGTTGTTCCTCAAGGTTTCCTCGCCAACCTTCAAGTCTCTCCTACTTTGGAAGATCAGATTCGCGAGGCTCAACTTCTTGATGCTATGGTGAAGAAGGTGAAGATTGGGATGGCCAAGAGTCAACCCAAGTACAAGTGCTACCGCCTTGATGACAAGGATACTCTCTTCTTCGAGGATCATATTGTTGTGCCCAAAGGTGACCTTTGTAAAGTGATCATGAATGAGGCGCACAATTCACTCCTCTCCATCCACCCTGGGAGTACGAAGATGTATCAGGACCTCAAGCAGGCTTGTTGGTGGACTCGAATGAAGCGAGAGATTGCTAAGTTCGTGAATGAATGTGATGTCTGCAGAAGAGTGAAGGTAGAACAACAAAGGCCAGCTGGTCTCCTCCAACCTCTTGCCATTCCAGAATGGAAGTTTGACCGCATTGAGATGGACTTCGTGATTGGGTTTCCAAAGTCCAAGCGTGGCAATGATGCTATATTCGTTGTCATCGACAAACTCACTAAAGTGGCTCACTTTCTGCCTATCAAAGAGTCTATCGCTGCAGCTCAATTGGCAGAGCTCTATACCTCTCGGATTGTCTCGCTGCACGGTATTACGCAGGTGATCTCTTCAAACCGTGGCAGCATCTTTACCTCCAAGTTTTGGGATTCTTTTCAGAAGGCCATGGGCACCAACATCCGCTTCAGCACAACATTCCATCCTCAAACTAGCAGTCAAGTCGAGCGTGTCAATCAGATTCTTGAAGATATGCTCAGGGCTTGCGTTATCTCCTTCGGTATGAAGTGGGAGGATTGTCTTCCATACGCCAAATTCTCCTACAACAACAGTTTTTAAGCAAGTTCGGGCAAGGCCCCATTCGAAATTATGTATGGCAGGAGGTGCCGTACTCCTCTCAACTGGTCAGAAACCGGTGAACGTCAACTTCTTGGAAATGACTTGATCACAGAGGCAGAGGAAATGTGCAAAGTCATTCGATATAACCTCAAAGCAGCGCAATCGCGCCAGAAGAGCAACTATGATAGTAAGCACCGCGATTTGGCTTTCAAGATCGGAAATCATGTTTACCTCCGCGTCTCTCCAATGAAAGGTACTCGTCGCTTTGGTATCAAAGGGAAGCTTGCCCCTAGATACGTGGGTCCTTTCAAAATTTTCAGCAAGAGAGGCGATCTCGTCTATCAACTCGAGCTTCCTTCAAACTTTGCAAATGTGCACGACGTGTTCCATGTCTCTCAGCTCCGCAAGTGCTTCAAGACTCCTGACCGCACCGTCAACTTCGAAGACATTAATCTCCAAGAAGATCTCTCTTATCGTGAGCACCCCGTTGCTATTCTTGAAGAGACTGAACGCAAGACTCGCAATAAGTCAATCAAATTCCTCAAAGTTAGGTGGTCACACCATTCCGACCGTGAAGCCACCTGGGAACGCGAGGATCACCTCCGTTCTGAGTACCCGGCGTTCTTCCAGTCCTAGATCTCGGGACGAGATCCTTTCGTAGTGGTGGAGTGTTGTAACACCCCGGATGTAATTTACCTTATATGTACTCCAACTCTTGCCGTTTCCGGCGCTAAGTTATTTTATTTTCTCGGGTTCGGGTTTTTGTCTCCGTGTGTTGTTGTCGTTGTCATGCATCTCATATCATGTCATCATGTGCATTGCATTTTCATACGTGTTCGTCTCATGCATCCGAGCATTTTCCCCGTTGTCCGTTTTGCATTCCGGCGCTCCTATCTCCTCCGGTGGTCCTTTCTACCTTCTTTTCGTGTGTGGGGATTAAACATTTCCGGATTGGACCGAGACTTGCCAAGCGGCCTTAGTTTACTACTGATAGACCGCCTGTCAAGTTTCGTACCATTTGGACTTCGTTTGATGCTCCAATGGTTAACCGAGGTACCGAGAAGGCCTTGTGTGTGTTGCAGCCCAACACCCTTCCAATTTGTCCCAAAACCCTCTCCATCATCTAGAGCGTTCGATCATGATCGCGTGGCCGAAAACCGCACCTCATTTGGACTCTCCTAGCTCCCTCTATGTCTATAAATAGACCTCTCCCCGAAATTCACGGGTCTCCCCTCCCCCTAAACCCTAGATCCATCTTCCCCGCGCCGCCGGACACGTCCGAACCGGGCCGGACGTGTCCGACTCGCCCCGCCGCCACCACCTGTCGGCTCCTGACTCGCCGCGCCTGCCCGCCGCTCGCCTCCCACGCGAGGGAGCCACGCCGCCGTGCCGGCCTCCCGTTCCGGCGACTCCGCGCCTTGACGACCGTGCCGCTGCCAAGTCGCCGCCCCGCCGCACTCCTCGCCGGCGTCGCCCGTGGCAAGTACCTCGACGTCCGCGCCCGCGCCGCCCGGATCCCGCCGGTCCCTGAGTCCGGCGACCCCGCGTCCAACTCCGGCGAGCTCCGGCCTCCTCCCCCTCGAACTCCAGCGAACTTCCTCCTCCGGCCAACCTCGGTTTCCGTGCAAGCCAGATCTGGATCGAGTCAAACCCTAGGTTGACCCCGAGATATTTTTCTAAGTCTTTTTCTGCAGTATTTTTATGCCATGTTCATCGCATCGTAGCTTTGCACCCGTAGCTCCGTTTTGGGCGTGTAGCATATCAAAATGTTCGTCTCAGAGCGCACATCATTTCATCTCATTGCATCATTTTCATTTGAGCTCGTCTTGATGCCCGAAATGCTGTTAGAAGAGATCTATTTGAGTTAATTGTCAGATCTGCTGCACCAAATAGCTATTTGTTATTTTTGCCATGATTATTGTGTGTATGATATGCTCCCGAGCTCTACATGTGCTTTGTTATATGCCATGCCATCTCTACAGAGGTGCTATCCATGTATTTTTGCGATGTGTGTGGTGACTAGCACAAGCTTGCAAAGTAGTGCATTCGTTAATGCTGATTTCAGGGACTTAGAAATTCTCTAAGTCCTTGATCTGTTTTTATCAATATGCCATATGTTCATGTTGTTTCCTGGTGATCCGTGCCTCTTTTGAGGATGATCAGTAAGGATGATTTGTTAATATTGTGGTGCTCTATCCATTCATGTCTTTGTTTGTAATTATGGAGCACCCTAACTTGATTCAATCGAGCTCTACTTTTGCTATTTCGTGAATCCTGGCAGATTGTCTACTTGTTAGCGATTTTGCCGAGGATGTTGTTGTTGATCCGTGCATGCTATGTTGTTATGCTTGCCATGTCTAGCTTCTATAACATGTATTATTGATGAGTGTATGCTTAGATTGTCATGCCATGCTTTGTAGTGAGTGCATCGAGCTCGTAAACATGCCTACTCGTTAACAGATTTGCATGCTCCAGTTTTTCTCTAAGTTTGAGATCTGATTATGTTTTTGCCATGTTTACATGCTTGCAATTGTATTTTGTGATACCTTTTGGCTCAATGTCACTAAGGGACTCTTGTTAAGCTCTTTGAGTAGCTCCATTCCATGCCTTGCTTTGCCATGTTAAGGTCCTGTAGCATATAGTTTTCATGCTCCAAAGAGTGCTACCTGATCTGAAATTCCAGACTAGTGTTAATTTCACTAAGTCTGAAACCTGTTTATCAATTGCACTTTTGCCATGCTTGTTTGAACCTGTTAGTGGATGTATTGGCCGTAGCTCAGTGTTCATCTTTTGTTAAGCTTTATGAGTGGATCCCTGCCATGTATTTTGTTGTCATGTTTGAGTGCTGTAGCATAATTAACTTGATGCATTTAGATGGCTACTTGCTGTTTATCGCAGACCGGTGCCATATTTGTTTTGCTTGCCATTTCCAAACCGTGCCTCCGATTCCGGTGATCTTTATATCGATTTCAACCAAAATCACCTCACCTTTGCAGTGGCACATTTGGATTTCCAAGTTGAGGCCAGGTTCAATCATTCCTTGTCAAATCTTGCATATGCATCACATATCGCATCCCGCATAGCATACCATGTTTGCATCATGTTGTTCGAGCATTTGCACGTGGTTGATTGTGTTCCTTTTGCTTGTTTGTACTGTTTGGGTAGAGCCGGGAGACGAGTTCGCTAACGAGGAGCCCGTTGAGTTTGCTTTCGAGGATCCAGTCAAGTCTGACAACTTTGCAGGCAAGATGATCATACGCTCGAAATCACTTCTATCTCTGCTTTGCTAGATGCTCGCTCTTTTGCTATGCCCATGCTACGATGCCTACCACTTGCTTATCATGCCTCCCAAATTGCCATGTCAAACCTCTAACCCACCATGTCCTAGCAAACCGTTGATTGGCTATGTTACCGCTTTGCTCAGCCCCTCTTGTAGCGTTGCTAGTTGCAGGTGAAGATTGGAGATCGTTCCTTGTTGGAACTTTATTTTTCTTGTTGGGGTATCACTATATTATGTTGTTATCTTAATGCATCTATATACTTGGTAAAGGGTGGAAGGCTCGGCCTTTTGCCTAGTGTTTTGTTCCACTCTTGCCGCCCTAGTTTTCCGTCATATCAGTGTTATGTTCCCGGATTTTGCGTTCCTTACGCGGTTGGGTAATAATGGGAACCCCTTGACAGTTCGCCTTGATTAAAACTCCTCCAGCAATGCCCAACCTTGGTTTTACCATTTGCCACCTAGCCTCGTTTTCCCTTGGGTTTCCGGAGCCCAAGGGTCATCTTATTTAAACCCCCCCGGGCCAGTGCTCCTCTGAGTGTTGGTCCACCTCGTCAGCCGCCGGTGGCCACCAGGGGCAACTCTGGGTTGGCCTACCGGAAGTTTAGACAATCTGAGTGTGCCCTGAGAACGAGATATGTGCAGCTCCTATCGGGATTTGTCGGCACATTCGGGCGGTGTTGCTGGATTTGTTTTGACTTGTCGAAGTTGTCTTGTAGAACCAGGATGCCGAGCCTGATCGGAATGTCTCGGGAGAAGGTTTATCCTTCGTTGACCGTGAGAGCTTGTGATGGGCTAAGTTGGGACTCCCCTGCAGGGATTTGAACTTTCGAAAGCCGTGCCCACGGTTATGGGCAGATGGGAATTTGTTAATGTCCGGTTGTAGATAACTTGAACCTTAACTTAATTAAAATGAATCAACTGCGTGTGTAACCGTGATGGTCTCTTCTCAGCGGAGTCCGGGAAGTGAACACGGTGTTGGAGTAATGTTTGCGTAGGTTGTTCTCTAGTTCTTCGTTCGTGCTTTGCCTTCTCTTCTCGCTCTCTTTTGCGAACAGGTTAGCCACCATATATGCTAGTCGCTTGCTGCAGCTCCACATATTACCTTGCCTTACCTATAAGCTTAAATAGTCTTGATCGCGAGGGTGCGAGATTGCTGAGTCCCCGTGGCTCACAGATTACTTCCAAACCAGATGCAGGGCCCGATGACTCCGTTCCAGATGATGCGCTTGAGCTCAAGTGAGAGTTCGACGAAGACTCACGCCGTTACTATGTGTCTTTCCCTGATGATCAGTAGTGGTGCCTAGTTGGGGCGATCGGGACCGTGTCGCATGTTGGGTTGATCTTTTATTTTGGTACCGTAGTCGGACCATGAGTGTATTGAATGATGTAATGCTATTTATGTTCTTTGTGTGACGTGGCGAGTGTAAGCCAACTATGTACCTTTCCCCTTATTATCTATTTACATGGGTTGTTGTGAAGATTATCTTACTTGCGACATTGCTTTCAATGCGGTTATGCCTCTAAGTCGTGCTTCGACACGTAGGAGATATAGCCGCATCGAGGGCGTTACACCATCCCACAGGCAGTGGATGGAATTGCGACGACGCCGGCCGTTCGCCACCGCCTGGAAATAGGCGGTGTTGGCATCACCCCGAAGCACCCACCGTTGGGTACCACGCAGCCGCCAGTAGGCCTCTTCATCCGTGTAAATGGTGGAGAGCTGATCTTTAAGGTCGTATCGCAACATCCACTCATCCGGGGAGATCCCGGTCGTGTCGGCGCGGGCGTCCAGGTCTCTTTGTTCAGGTGGATATCGCCAAATTTGCGGGCGTAATCTTGGGTCTCGCTGCAAGAATTCGACACCTCGGAATGTTATAGGTTCATTTGCATGAAGACCTTCATCTTGGCTCTCTGGGTATGGCTGTTCAATTTCAAGCATTGGCAAAGGTTGATCTGCCATTGGTGAAGGATCTTCCTCAAATCCAATCATGTCATCATCTCTTTTTCTTTTGAAAACCAAATCAATTTTTTGCTCACTGGCCTTGCCCATGGCTGCCTAGACCTCAACTTGTAACCTATAAACACAATGGAATGCGTTATTTATGCTATAGCAAGCCTAATTGTTCAATTCTGGAAACGAAACTTGCCTACTAAATTAGAAACCATCTACTGTGTTTTGTGGACACTTGACACTAAACCAGTATGATCTTCAGTGAAATATTCAGCCAATTGAAAATTTTGGGGATGATTCAATTTCAATGAATGATGACCTAGGTTCTGTTTAGAGGAATAAAATTACAGTTTTGCTAAAGCACATCTAGATGTGCAATAAGTATTGCACATCTAAGTCCTATGTCATTGATCTTATGTTGAGATTCGTGTGAATATTTTCTTTTCTTTTTTCTTTTCCTCTTTATGCTTGATTCACTCACTTAGATGTGCAATAACTAGAGCACATCTAGATGTGCCCTAGACACATCCATAAAATTAAGATGATTTGAATCGATTTACCTTCGCATCTTGTAAGGATTCAGAGAAGGATTTTTCCAGTTGGAAGTTCACTGCCTCGCCCTCGCGCCGCTGCCGTCACCGGCTAACCTGCTCGCGGCTGCGTGTGTGCGTCCGCGCGTGGATCGGCTAAGGAGTGGTTGTGGCCGGTGGGGCGCTGGATGAAGGGAACTATGGAAGATAGGACTGATGTGCGCCGTGCCCGTGGGCGGCGCCGGCCGGAGGCGGGTCCGTGGCAGCCGGCGGCTGCGCTATGAGATGGCGGTCAGCAGTCCGTTGTGTGCTTTTTTTGAACGTGCGGCTGTGCGTCTATACGAGTCTGCGGGGCAGAGGCTGATGTGTGTATGGACTGTGGGCTGCACCTGCGTACTGGTTGTGGGCTGGGCTGGCCGGCTGGGTATGAAGCATATATATATAATTTACTTCAGACCTGGACGGCCCACGGCCCACTCGGCCTTGGAGAAGCTCCGCCAGTGTTGTCAGGCATGGTGTTGCCGAGGCTCGGTAGCTGCTAGGCGCCGTGCTGGTGCATACGATGGCAGTGTGCTCAGCGTGTTTGTGATGCTAGTGGGGCATGACAGTGTGGCTTCAACAACGAGGTGCTACAGGCAGCGGCCACTGTCGATGGGCTGCCTGGTCGGCTCTCTAGCGGGAACAATGGCGGAAGTGGCGGCCTTCTGATCTGGTTTGGACGGGCTGGTCTTCGTCGCGCTGGTGACCTAGGTGTCTCATGGTGGTGCCGGTGAGTTCCTCGGCAAACACATCACACTCCGGTGGCAGCAGCGACGACACCCGCAGGCGCTGCTATCCCTTTGAGGACATTGTCGCGGTTTCTTTCTTGTGCCCAGGCTTCGGATGAAAATCCATGTCCACGGACTCGGGAACGAACACGCTTTGTGTTGTCACCCTTTTGGATGTATTGTCGTGGAGCTCAAGCGTCGTCCGTCGAACCGTATTAGTCATTCTATACTTCATGTTGTATCTTTAGATTTGGTTTGTAAGATGGGCTTCTAAATATGTTGTATCGTCCAATCATGTACTTGCCTTTTTTTTGCTGTTTTTTTTTGCTCATTTCGTTTTCATATTTATAGAACGAGACGAGATCATCTTTATCCAATGCCTATGATCATGCATACTATTTCACTCTGTGCATTTAAAAACCGAATCGAAAATAAACCGAACCGAACCAATTTTATGGTTTTTATGGTTTCTGATTTCGGTATGGTATGAACTTTTTATACCGATTTGAACTTGGTTTTATGGTATATACCGGAAAACCGAACAGTTAACCGAATAAACCGAAGTAAAAAATAAATTTATATTTCTTGAGATGAAGAACCATACAAGTTGTCATTTTTCTTGTACATGGGTCAAATGCACTACTACGCACGTAACTTTTTCTTGTAACATAGTCATTTTTCTATTTTTAAAATGCTAAGCACGTCCATAACCATCAACAAATGAATCAATGTATGCATATATACTTATATATATAGTCATATACTATTTGTGTAGAATAGTATGTGTTTTGAGTCATAAATTTGCTAATTATTATTACGTCATTTTCAAATTCGCGTCAACTTTGGTTTTTATGGTATATATCGAAACCATACCGAAATAATTTGATACCGAAACCGAACCATATTTTAATTTTATACCATATTTATCAAAGTATTAATACCGTACAAACTGAAAAACCGTATAAATCGAACCATGTAAACCGAATAAACCGAACGCACAAGGTGAATACTATTCTCGTCATGCAAATAGACGGTGAACCATGCACCTGCAAGAAAACATGGCAACCATGCATGCAAGGACAGCGGTAAAGTACTCACCGAAGCGACAGCTCGGCAAGACCTGAGGTGAAAGCGCACCTGTCTGCTTAAAGACAACACTGAAGATGTATCTCCCCTGCAGTCTTTTATTTTGGCACTTAAACAGAAACTTATCGTCCCACTCTTCAACTGTCCATGCCTCCATGTACATGCGTCCCTTTTTCATCGACTGTGTCAGGCGGTCCAGCAGTAGTTCACAGGTAGTCAGTAAAAAATCACCACGTGGTAAGCATGCAGCAGAAAAACGACTATGTGCTAAGCATGCAGAAAAAAATCGTTAGAACAACGACGCGTATCAGTGCATGCTTACACACGTCAAAGTAACAACACGTACTAGTTCACATGAACATTCAAGAACACGACGAAAGGCGATGCGTTTGCCTTTAAATACCGGCCTTCACGCCCAGGAACTAGCACAAGCTCTCAAAATGACAGAGTGGAGCATGAAGAACCTCAAAACCACATGTCCCAAGGAAACAGAAGATCATAATACTACTGCACAGTCAAGCAAGAGAGGCGCACCCTACATAAAGCGAAATGGTATTCCCTCCATTCCCAAATGTAGTGTGCATAGTTTTTTTGTTTGACCAAGATTAGTGAGACAAGTATTAACAAAAATCATACTGCCAAATAAATATAATATAGACATACGTTTAATGATGTTCTAATGATATTTATTTAACACTCCCTCCATTGAGCGACGGATGTTTTCGGTCCGCTTGAACGTCAGTTATTTCCAGACGGGACGAGTATTATAGATGTATATATTCTTCTCTATAAATGTAGTCAAAATTTAGAAAGTTTAACTTTTGAAATTTTTTATGTCCATTACGTTTAGTTATAGAGGGAATAATAAACATCCCCTTACCTTATGTTGACCACACCATCTTTTATATATGGATGACGTTTATACCATTGAGCATCATATTATCTATCTTTCAGGTGATGAGATATTAACAGTATGCATCAGTCAAAAACTAATCCTTGAACAGATAACAATAGCGCTCCAAATTCCAAAACCAAAGTTTGAAACAAAGCACTTTATTGGAGGACACCACATAATCGATCAATATGCTTCAACTGCAAGAATCAGAATCAACTATCTGTCAATGCCAACTGGCCAGAGAGAAATATGCACCAAGAAAGAAAAGAGATTTCAGTGCGCAGAAGAAGCCGAAGAGGCTGCAGCGCAAGAAATGATCAAAACTCTCTGGAAAGAGTTCAACATAGAAGTTGAGGATGGGGAGCGACGTCGGCGTGGCAGAACATCTAAAGTGCAGCGACTCAAGAGAAAAAATCGAATACTCGAACAACAAAATAAACTGCTGATGCAAGGCTGGGGGCTCACAATAGAGAAAGTTCAAACAGCACACGAGTTGATGGACGCAGCAAGATCCTCTGCTTTCCAGATGTGTTGCTCCCATGGAGAAGGAGACAATCAAGAGCTGATCAACACTTTGTCTGACATAGTTTATGCAGAAGAAAAACTACGATTAGTGTTATCGAATGTGCCAAGTCACTCACATGAGCAAGGGTGCACCTGGTAGAAATTGTGTGTGTTCACTTTATTTTTTCTGTATTTCCACATCATCCGAATAAATTTGTAATGAGTAATGGTTAACATTTGGGAGGAAGAGTGTGCTTTTCAAATTTTATTTTTGCTTTTGCAGAAAAGGAGAAATAAACATTCAAACAACACGGCCATGGTGGCCTATCAGCATTGACCACCGTATAAAACTACAACCATGACGACATGCCGCTGTGTTTTAACAAAACTTTTTTTTTTAAGAATTAGCTTTTTTATTTTAGCTGTGACTAATAGGGGGTACTTCAAATACATAATAATATATTTTCGAAAGAAAACTGTAGATTAGATGATTAGGTTCCTTGTGATGAAATCAGCCTGCATTTTTCTAGATTTATGTTAGATTTTTTTCCGGCGATGTTCGTTCAATGAGAAAACGATATTTTCGTCAACTATGAAAGGGCCTATGGTATGTGGGCAATCTTATAAAAAAAACAGCAGGATTCTGCAGCATACACTTTATTAATTCTCACATAAATAATGCAGGAAGAAAGGACTGCACAAAGTGAAAACTACAACAACAATTCGAAGACCAACTTAAGCTATATTATCATATTTGTCAATAAAAAGCAACCATCCATAAGCTCACAAACTATTGATACTTTCTTTATGCGTCCGAGGGCTCTGCGGCATACACTTGACACAGCAATATATAGCTTTCTCAATCAGAAACTTCAGGCCAGCCCCGTGAAGTAACCCTTGACACAGCAATATATAACCGACCATGTGAGAAACCATGCTCATGTAAGTAAACACAAACTTTTGATAACGTCTGATCCTGACTTCTATTGAAAGTGACAATGTCAAAGTGTAAAAGCCCACTTGGAAGAGGTAATAAACACTTTAGTCACAAACATTTACGTCTACTAAAATAGAACCGAAAACTAAATATAACCACACACTATGCAATGCTTACTATCAAAAGAGTAAAAACCAGAAATCATGCATAATGGACATGCACTTGGTTCAATGGTACATGATATATAAAGATAATATGCAACATATGAGCTCTAAAAATGCGTATAAACGAGTCATCAGTCCCTCTCGCCAAGCTAGGGCTCGGGGTGAAAACCCTTGACCGTCTTCTCGATCTCGACGACGGCGACGCGTTGCATCGTCTCCCTCCCGAGGGCTCCGAGCCCAAGTTACCTTCACTGCGCCGCATCCTCATCACAGACATTTTAGGATCCTAGCTTGAGGCTTCATCGGCTCTGGCATGGGTGGCCGCACTTGCTTCCTTATCTTTTACATGGGTCCTGGATGGCGATACTTGCGGTCCTCGTTATCCGTAGGGAGGCTTGGGCTCCACGTTCTGGATCGGAAGGGTATGGGGACCTCTTCGCGACATCTTGGTGTGAGTGGCGCAATGAGGTCCGGCAATTTTCGTTGGTGCCGAGTCTTCTTCCTTATTGGTAGTCTAGGTTGCTTTATGGTAGGATACAGATTTCTACGTATTATTGTTTCCCATTTATCTGTTTAGTAATAGGATATCATCATCACCTTGTACCAGTTTGGTTGTGTTGTTTTAAAGTGGAATGGAAGCCTCTTTGGCAAAACAAGTCATACAATCTAGAATTTTCTGTTTGGCTATCTATACACTAGAAACTGGTAGAACATATGAGTTGAATATTTCTACCAAGCAAAAAAATATTTCTACCAAGATGCTGAAAGATATAATTAATATATGTGTGTCCAGTCACAAAATATATATACAATATATGGATGCATCCCTCACAAATTTATTCACTAAGACAAGCAATCTTTAATATTTTATTTCTCACAAATAGTGTAACTTGGTTGAAACATCTTTTTAGAGCTAGGGTCCCTTTTTTCATAGAATATCTAGCAAACCACAATTTTTTTTCAGGAACCAACATTAGAACTAAATAAAAATAAAAATATTAATATTTAAAAAGCGCATTATGTGGTTGGATGTTTAAGGTACGTGAAATAAAAACTATATTTGATAAGATTGTAGTGTAATAGAGATAAATCATAAAAATGTATAAAATTATAGCGTAAATTCTATTTATTTTAATACAACATGGAATTAAGGACCGACCCTTCTCGGAATAAATCTAGAGTTCATCTATATTTCAACATTCAAAAAAGGTAACTAAGATTGCACCAAATGGAAATTTATTAAACATGAAAGTTCTTCGTGTCGTCAAAACAAACAACTTTGGATTTTTGGTCATTTTTTTGAGATCTTATGCAATCTCCGAATCTAAAATCATGACCTCTGCGAGAACCTTTAGACTTAACAGAATGTTTACAAAACTGTGCGCAGAAAACTTAATTTTCATTATTTATTTTTACCTATTTGCTCACACGAATATGACCAAGATGATTTTCAACTTGAATTCGGCTCGACATGAAATTTTGTTCATCTCATCGAGAAGAACAAGTTAGATTTTGGGATCATCTCGAGCCGAGGTCGTATGCGACCTCCAAAACTGGTATAAGATGGCTATTTTATACATATTGAGCCCGGAGCCTCCGGACCTACCTGTCTGGATTAGGTTAGAAATTGACATATTGGATATAATTTGAGTCCTTTTCTGGTACGGAAAGTCCAGCTGCCTCATATATTGATGAGAGTGATGGCTGATTGAAATAACACACAATCGTTAAATGCATATACCAAATTCTATTCTTACTTACCTCTCTCCCTCATTTTCTCCTCAATCTTGTTTGTTCTTTGTGTTCGACAACAACAAACCTTTGAGGCCCTAGAGGCAATAAGCTCGACTAGGGCAGCCCATAGCCACTGCATGTCCATACAGGGTTCCTTCCATGCATGTGGGGTTTGGGGTCTCTAAAAGATCTCGTCGACGTGTTTTGAGTATCACGCTCCTAGTGACATTCCTCCAGTGACGTTGTCGGTGCCAGCGTTTTCAATCCCAGGACGGCACCGCGGTGCCGTGGCTGGTCTCCCTATCTTTGCACCGTTGTCCGTGGTGGCTATACACCAAGGTTTTCAGGAGTAGATTGGTTTTGTTTGTTCCATGGTCCACGGCCGGAGGAACATGTCTTGCATGAAGTTTTGATGTCCTGTGTGTGCGTATCGTGATCCAGTCTATGAAAGTTTGGCGTTGATTTGGTCGTTTGTTGGTGTGGTACTCCATCCGTCCTGACGAACTGATCATGGACGTCCTCTTCTGTCCCTCCATCGGCTTCGGCGACGGCAGGTTTTTTCTTTCCTCCACGGCTTGCCGGCAGCGAGGTTTTCTGTTTCATCGAGATTGCGATTGGGTGAAGGACCGCCGAGCCCAATAAATATTATTAGCTGGAACTGTCGGGGAGGGGGGAATACCCGGACAGTTCGAGAGCTAGCGACTATAATAAGGTCGCATTCCCCCAAATTTGTGTTCTTATGTGAGACCAGCCAAAAATCTGGAAGGATGAGACGACATAGAGGCCGGTTTGGGCTAAGAGGTTATGAAGGAGTGGACAGTGCAGGTCTGAGCGGTGGCCTGGCACTTTACTGGCATGAGTCGTGCACGGTGGACATACTGGACAAAGATGACAGGTATATTGATGTGGCGGTGAAAATCTCAGATTCTAGTGAGCAATGGAGATTAACATGTGTGTATGGGGAACCGAGAGTTGAAAATAAACACCTAATGTGGACAAAACTTTAGAACTTAAGCACGGTTTCATATTTGCCGTGGTTGGTAATAGGTGATTTTAACGAAGCCACATGGGACTTTGAACATTTTCCAGTAACCCCTAGACCGGAAGGGTAGATGGTCGCTTTCCGATGCTTTGGAAATATGTGGATTAGTAGACCTTGGGTTCTCTGGTGTGCCACATACGTATGATAATTTGAGAGGAGGCAATGCAAACGTCAAAGTAAGATTGGATCGGGCTGTGGCTTCCAATGATTGGTTCAACCTGTATGCTTTTCACTCGGTGCAACACTTTCCACTCAGTTCAGATCATGTGCCGCTGCTGTTGCGCGGAGAGCCGAAAACTTCCTTCATGAGGCCAAATTGCAGGCAATATGAAATCCACTGGGAGAGAGATGCAGCCCTACCAGATATCATTAGAGAAGCATGGGAATCGTTTGGGTATGTGAATAACTTGGCGCAGCTGCACATTGCTTTGGACCATACCATGTCTACCTTGCGTACATGGAGTACAAAGAATCATGGAAATATAACAAAGGAGTTGGAGAAGTCTTGAGCTATGCTGGAACAACTCATGAACATGAACGCGGACCGACGGGAAATACGGTAAAGTAACAGATAGAATGAATGAGTTACTTTACAGAGAGGAGATGATGTGGCTCCAGAGATCAAGGATTTCGTGGCTTAAAGAGGGTGACTGCAGCACAAAGTATTTTCAGAATAAGGCCGTGTGGAGGGCAAGGAAAAATAAAATTCGTCTGCTCAAGGACTGTAATGAGGTCGTTCACTTAGATATGCAAACCATGAGCTCAATGATCAATGAGTATTTCCAGGCAGTGTTCTCGGTTGATTCTAGTCTTGATGCTTCGGCGGTACTTGATCTAATTGCGCCAAAAGTTTCCGCAGCAGATAATGAGAAACTTACCAAGGCCTTTACAGATGATGAGATAGCGGATGCAATGTTTCAAATTGGCCCCTTGAAGGCCCCCGAACCGGATGGTTTCCCGGCCCGGTTTTTTCGGCGTAATTGGGACACCTTAAAGGTGAGCGTTATTGCCGCGGTCAGGGAATTTTTTGCGTCGGGCGTGATGCCGGATGGTGTCAACTCTACATCCATTGTGTTAATTCCAAAAGTTACAAATCCTACAAAGTTAACTGAGTATATGTTGACACCTGATTTTGGCAAGATACAGAGTGAAAGGGTTTTCAGCATGAGAAAGTTTCATATCATCGAGTGGAACAACTTTGATGTTTAGGCTATCGCCATTCGACCTCATCTCAGTGGCCGAAGCTGTACTCCGAGTGACAAAATTTAATGTTCTGAGTGCTTTTCGGCCGATTACGCCCTCAATATGACCTCAGATGAAGGAGCACACTTAAGGAATTGTCTTCGTCTCGTCGAGGCAATCAATTTTGATATATAAATCATGTCAATCCGAGTTCATATGCAAAAGTTAGAGGCAATACACTGCAGACCGAACCTCAACGGAAATATGGCGCGAGGTGCCAGACACTTGTCTGATGGGTTGTGCGAGTAATTCGGCCATCAAGACGGCCTTGAATTGAAAAACCTTCAACATAGAAAAGTTTCTTCTCGTCGAGCCGATCGATTTTCATATATAATTCGTCTCAATCCGAGGTCGTATGAGGCCTGGAGAGACAAATCAAGATCAGGCTATGTTTTCAGTCGGAAAATCCGAGTAAAAAGTTTACCATCCGAGTGAAAGTTTATGGTCGAGTGAAAATTTACCGGTCGAGTGAAAGTTTTCTGACCGGATGAACTTATTATTATCCAAGTGGAAATATAGTCATCCGAGTGGAAATATGGTCATCCGAGTGAAATTGTCCTCCAGGTGAAAAATATTCCGAGTTAAAAGATTACCATCGGGGCGAAAACTTGCCGATCGAATAAGATAATGCCTTCCGTGTGGAAATATAGTCATCCGAGTGGAAATATTGTCTTCCGAGTGAAAATATTGTCATCCGAGTGAAAATTGTATTCCGAGTGAAAGACTCTAAACATCCGAGTGAAAAGTCCAGTCGGACGATCAAAGTGAATGACTCTAATCCGAGTGGATGAGCTCGAATCCGAGTGAAATTGAACATATGCCTGAAAGTTTATCAAGATGACCTCGGATGAAGGAGTGTTCAATACAGAAGTTGTGCGTATCATCAAGACGGTAAACTTTGATTTTGGAGTCATCATCATCAGAGATAGTATATAGCCTACAAATTCACTACGAGACTCGGATAATCCAGTCTACCGCAAGACCGAGTCCGACTAGAGCATAAAGATGACCTCGAAAAGTATTCAAGATGGCCTTATTTGAAAAGGTGATCAACATGAGAGTTGTTCGTATCATCGAGGCGCACGAGTTTGATATTTGGGCCGTCTTGATCGGAGATCATATGCAAGCCCGGCGGCCCGCGCAAGAAGTAAGACAGAGTTTGGGCCAGATTCAGACTTAATCCGAGTTGGAATAGAATTAGGACTCTAGGACGTGAATTGATGTAATTTTTCTTGTAAGGAAAGCCTAGATGAATCCTTTACTTGTACGGGAAGTCCAGCCGCCTCTTATATATGTTGGGGGTGATGGCCGATTAAACAACACACAATCGAACAAATCAATATACTACTTTTTCATCTACGTTTTATCTCTCCACCGTTTTTCTCTCTCGTTCTTCGCTGTTCTTCGTGTTTGAGAGCTGCGAATCCCGAGGCTCTAGGGGCGAGCGAATCGACCTAGGGCAGCCCATAGCCGCCGCATTCCCTGATGGGGTCCCTCCCGGGGGTGTGGGGTTTTCGGGTCTCCAAAAGCGCCCATCGACTGTCTTGCGTATCGCGCTGTCGGTTGGGTCTCCTTCGACGTGAGCTGCGGTGCATCACCCCCGGCGTCGAGGGTACACGTGACGTGTTCGTGTGTCAACACACTTTTTGGCGACTCCGCTGGGGAACGAAGATCAATCATCATCATCCACCATGTCCGATCTTCCCAAGCCATCTGAGGTAGACGCCGATAACATCATTAAGCCCAGTCTTGATGAGATATCGGCTGATCATCGCCAAGTCTATGAGGAGTACAAGAAGGCGCGCGAGGAGAAGGACCTGCGGGAGTTCCTTGCAAAATTCAAGAAAGATCGCCAAGGCAACATCACTCCGATTGAAGAAATCAAGTTCCCTCCTCTTCAAACTGAATAGGTTAAACCTTCTGTAAGTACTGCCTTTTCTCCTGAGCAGTGGGCTGAGATTGAAAGTCGTATTGCTGATGGTAACAATCTAGTCTATCAAACTTTCATAGAAAATACTAATGCTCAGAAGAATATATCTCAATCGTCTAGTGGTAATGATGGTGTAGCTGCTAGTGTGCAAAACCCTAATCTGTCTTTGCCCATCTCATCGGCGCCTCCCATGCCGATGACTTATTATCCTACCCAAACAAATCAGATTGTGGCTGCACCCATTAATCCTATTATGAGAATGCCAGGTTCGGTGGCAACACCGAACCAAACCCTACCTACAGCTACATCCACTCGACCATTACCAAATTATGGGTCGACATACATGCCACAATTCCTACCTACAGCTAGTAACCCTGCTTCTCCTATGCCACTGCCACAAGCTTCATCGTCCACTATGGATGATGGTCTAGCTAATCTTAGAGAGGCGATGGCTAAAATGCTTCGAGAGAATTTTGGAGTTGAGTTACCTCGGAATCGGATTTACCAAAAGCCGTACCCCGAGTACTTTGATGCCATCCAGTGCCCTCCGGGATATAAAATTCCAGCTTTTGTTAAATTTAATGGAGAAGGCACAAAAACCACATGGGAGCATGTTAGTCAATATTTAGCACAATTGGGTGGGGTAGGCTCATTGAATGAATTGAAAGTGCGTTTATTTCCTTTATCATTAACTGGTACCGCATTTTCATGGTTTTCTTCTTTACCCCATGGTTCCATTCGGGTTTGGTTGCAGCTAGAGCAGAAGTTTCACGATCACTTTTATAGCGGCGACAATGAACTCAAGTTGTCACATCTAACATCGGTTAAACAGAAGCATGATGAATCGGTCTCCGAATACGTCAAGAGATTCAGAGAAACAAAAAACCGGTGTTTTAGTTTGGTGATAACCGAGAGGGACTTGGCAGACCTAGTGCTGAGTGGTTTGAGAACTCCCATTAGAGAAAAGCTAGAAGGCTACGAGTTCTTAAATATCAACCAAGTCTTACAAAGGGCTTTGGCTCAGGAAAGCCGAAGCAAAGACCTCAAAGAAGTGCATAGATACAAAGCCGATCGTCCAAAGATGAATATGGTGGAATATGACAGTGATCACTCGGACGATGAGGGTGATGTTTTTTCTACTGAATTTGTTTGGCCATCTAAGGCCAAACCCTTTACTTGCAATGATCTGAAACCGATTCATAAGAATCGTGATGAAGAGATGAAGTTTACTTTTAACATTGCTAAGTGTGATAGAATATTTGATGCTTTGCTGCAGGCTAAGATTATTAGAATATCTCATACTTCACCGCCGTTTGAAGAGCTAAAACGGCGTGCTTATTGCAAGTATCATAATTCTTTTTCTCATGCTACTAACGATTGCAATGTTTTTCAACGACAGATACAATCGGTCATTAATGACGGACGATTGAACTTTTCTGAGATGCAAGTTGATAAACAACCTTTTCTAATGAATACCATGGGTTTGGAGGGGAAGAAACTACTCATTCGGCCGGAGGTAGCCGAATCTGCTAATAAAGCTAATGTCATTGTTGGTGAGCCCAGGAAAGACAAGGAGGACAGCAAGGTCTTGGGGAGACAAGTTGTGCTTTATAAGCAACCCGATGGCAAGGAAGTGATCAAAATCACCATCAAGAACCCTACACTTGGGGGGCAACCGCAAGTGCAAGAAAATGCTCGTGTTAAATTTGTCAAGCCGAAGAGTCCGGAAGTTGGCAAGTGGAAGAAGAATGAAGCTAAAGTGCAGCGCAAGCGGATCAAGCCAACTTTTGATATGTTTCTGTCCAAGTATGCTAACCACTCGGCCGGTTCTAGTTTCAATCGACCGACTCATCTGAAACGACCAAGGTCACCATCAGCTGATATGTTCAGTCGGTATACAAAACCGAGTGGACCAAGGGCGCAATTTCCAGGAGAGTATACGCAATCTGTTTGGGATCGACTTGACTACTCATATAATGGCCGACTCAACATCGGTGACTATCAGTCGACTGGTCAAAATATGCAACCGAGTGGAAATTATCCGAGTGTAAGAATGCACCCAGGTGGAAGTCATCCGAGTGAATTCCATCCGAGTGGATTCCCTCCGAGTGGATTCCATCCGAGTAAAAAGGTGCGCTCGAGTGGAAATTTCATGCATCTGGAAAGTCGAAAAGTATGGCGTGTTAAATCACCAAGTGTTGCAGCAATTGAGTCGGCAAAAGGCAAGGAGAAAATGGATGCCGACTCACTTATCTTGGGCACCGAAACATTCGTCATACGACAGCCGATTGTGCATAGCAATCCGACTGAGCCGATACTTGCTATCGCGCCAAAGCACTCGGTCAATGACCATGAAGCAAGCACCAGCCAGGTAAAAACGAGAGATCCTAAATACACTCAGCCAAAGTGGTGTCCTCCAGGGCTAACAAAGACACAAAAGAGGAAACTACAGAGATTAAGGAGTCAAGAGATGGCAGAAAAGGAGGCCGGGAAACAAAGGGATAAGTTGTTTAGTGACACTCGACCCATGGTTCCAGCAAAACAAGTGTGGAGGCCTAAACAAATGCAAGATACAATGGCTTCTACATCTATCACAACAACACCTACATCACCAAAGGAGGACGATGCAACAAATATCACATCGTCTGTGACACTTCTTACTTCTCCTTCACTCAGACAAATTTCAGAATCGGTGGATGCACTCGAAGAGGAGGCTGATATGTTGGACTATGAGTCTACGCCGGTTCATGAAGGTATGGATATCAATATGGTGTATTACTTACCCGCTGAGTTTCGTGCTGTAGATGAAGAAGGGGAGGTGGCTCAGCTGGATTTTGGCCCTAAAAACGCAATATTCGAGAAGCCAAAAGAACCAGTAACGCATCTGAAACCATTATATCTTAGAGGGCATATCAATGGGTCGCCGCTCACTCGGATGCTTGTTGATGGTGGTGCTGTGGTAAATCTT
Source organism: Triticum urartu (assembly GCF_056163025.1). Classification (NCBI taxonomy): domain Eukaryota; kingdom Viridiplantae; phylum Streptophyta; class Magnoliopsida; order Poales; family Poaceae; genus Triticum; species Triticum urartu. The sequence continues at coordinate 694,738,517 of NC_141875.1, read as the reverse complement.
ATGCCCTATTCGGTTTTCAAGAAATTGGGTTTGCCTGATGAAGAATTGATCAAGACCAATATGGTGCTCAACGGATTTGAAGGCAAAGAAAAAACTGAAGCCAAAGGTATGATGTATGTGGAGCTTACAGTCGGAAGCAAAACTTTGGCTACTGCATTCTTTGTCGCTGAGGTGCAAGGTAACTACAACGTCATACTAGGCCGTGATTGGGTTCATGCAAACCAGTGCGTGCCATCCACTATGCACCAGTTTTTGATTCAGTGGGTTGATGATGAAGTGGAAGTCATTCATGCGGATAACTCGGCCTGTGTTGCTTTGGCCGATGCATCGGTGGATTGGCAACATCCCAATGCTACTTGCTTGACGGGACGTGACTTATCAGAGTTTGATTTTCTCAGCGCGACCAAGAATGGTTTTGTGCCCGTCTCTTTAAAGCCGACTGAATGCAATCGGCTCCAAGGTATGATATGTTTAAATGGATTCTAGCTCCGAGTGGTTACAAAAACGTCTTGTGAAATATCAGTCCAGCGAGAACGATATGTATGAGTCTATAGAGGAGTTGGATGACATGGATAAACTTGGACAAGGTTTTACGTCGGCCGATCCATTAGAAGAGGTAGATATTGGAGATGGTTCAGTCACTCGATCGACATTTATAAACAAAAATTTGAAAGCCGATTGTAAAGCTAAGTTAATCGAGCTATTGAAAGAATATGTTTGTTGCTTTGCATGGGAATATCATGAGATGCCAGGGTTAAGCCGAGAGCTAGTGGAGCATCGGTTACCTATAAAGGCCGGTTTTAGACCATATAAACAGTCGGCCAGAAAGTTTAATCCGAAAACATATGACCGGATCAAGGAAGAGATCGGTCGACTGCTTGAAGCTAATTTCATTCGACCTTGCAGGTATGCCGAGTGGATTTCTAACATTGTCCCAGTGGAGAAGAAGGGATCCGGCAAGTTGAGGGTGTGCATTGACTTCAGAGATTTGAATAGGGCTACACCCAAAGATGAATATCCCATGCCAATAGCCGATATGCTTATTAATGATGCTTCTGGACATAAGGTTATTAGTTTTCTAGATGGTAATGCTGGATACAATCAAATTTTTATGGCCGAAGAGGACATGTACAAGACTGCTTTTCGATGCCCTGGTTTCCTTGGTTTATTTGATTGGACAGTGATGACATTCGGATTAAAAAATGCTGGCGCCACATATCAAAGGGCTATGAATTTGATTTTTCATGATTTACTCGGTGTCATACTTGAAGTTTATATTGATGATATTGTTGTCAAATCGGATGCTTTTGAATCTCACTTGGCCGATTTGCGTTTAGCTTTTGAAAGAATGAAAAAGTATGGACTAAAGATGAATCCTTTGAAGTGTGCTTTCGGCGTGTCAGCTGGCAAGTTTTTGGGTTTCATTATTCATGAAGATGGCATAGAGATTGATCCCAAAAAGATAGAGGCCATACAGAAAGTGGAAGCTCCAACATGCAAGAGAGATATGCAAAAGTTCCTTGGCAAGGTCAATTATTTGAGAAGGTTCATAGCTAATCTATCAGGGAAAGTTGATGCATTTACTCCTATCCTTCGGTTGAAGAATGATGCTGATTTCACTTGGGGGGCAAAACAGCAAGAAGCATTTGATATGATCAAAAACTATTTGTGCACTCCTCCGGTGATGAAAGCACCCAAGCATAGAGAACCCTTCAGGCTTTACATTGCAGCAGAGGAAGGAGTTATTGGTGTTGTTTTGACTCAAGAAACCGAGGGAAAAGAGCATGCTATTACATATTTGAGCAGGTGCTTATTGGACGCCGAGACAAGGTATACATTTATTGAAAAATTATGTCTATGCTTATATTATGCTTGCACAAAACTGAGACATTATTTAGTGCCGAGTGCTTGTGTAGTAGCTTGTCAACCCGATGTCATTAAATACATGTTGCATAGGCCAATTCTTAGTGGTAGAATTGGGAAGTGGGCTTATGCTTTGATTGAATATGATTTGGCTTATGAATCTCTAAAATCCATGAAAGGCCAAATTGTTGCTAATTTCATTGTTGAATATCGGATTAATGACAAGAATGATGTTGATATGAACCTTGTTTCATTAGTACCATGGAGATTATACTTTGATGGTTCAGTTTGTAGCAATGGCCAAGGTGTTGGTATTGTTTATATATCTCCTCATGGTGCTGTTTTTGAAGCCTCATGCCGCTTAGAATATTTTTGCACAAACAATCAAGCCGAATATGAAGCATTGTTATTCGGCCTAGAGATGTTACTTGCTATAGGTGTGACACATATTGAGGCTTACGGTGACTCGTTACTAGTAGTGCAGCAAATATCTAAAGTCTTTCAGTGTTTGGACGAATCACTTAATGTTTATCTTGATAGATGTCTAGATATAATTTCTACTTTGGATTGTTTTAGCATTGCACATATATCTAGACATGACAATTGGAAAGCAAATGAGTTGGCACAGCAAGCATCTGGATATCATGTTGATCATGGCATGTTTCATATTTCTCAAAGTCCGATGTCTTGTCTTACCAGTATAGAAGAGGCCGAACCAGAACCCACTGATTCGGTCATTAACAAAAAATCTAGTGCAGATGACAATTCCGACTGGAGGAAGCCCATTGTTGCTTACTTGCGCAATCCGAGTGAAAGGGTGGACAGGGCTGTTCGGCGTATGGCTTTTAAATATATTATGAGGGATGATGACCTTTATCGCCGAACAGTTGATGATGTTCTTTTAAAGTGCTTGGATGAGGACCAAGCAAGAGTTGCTATGGGAGAGGTACATGAGGGCATTTGTGGTACTCACCAGTCGGCTCCCAAGATGAAATGGTTATTACGACGTGCTGGGTTTTATTGGCCGACCATGATTAATGATTGCTACAGATATTATAAAGGGTGCGAAGCTTGTCAAAAATTCGGTGATATTCAATTGGCTCCTACTGCTATGTTGCATCCTATTATCAAGCCGTGGCCTTTCAGAGGATGGGGTTTAGACTTTATTGGGCAAATTCATCCATCTTCCTCAAAGGGGCATCGGTTCGTGTTGGTGGCAACTGATTATTTCACTAAATGGTCTGAAGCAGTACCTCTCAAGAACATGACACATACGGAAGTAATTCAATTCATAACCGAGCACATTATTCATAGATTTGGTATTCCTCAAACATTAACTATAGATCAAGGTTCATCTTTTATGTCACGCCAAGTTAGAGAATTTGCTGAATCTTATAATATAAAGTTGCTCAATTCCTCTCCGTATTATGCCCAAGCTAATGGACAAGCCGAGTCTAGCAATAAAATTTTAATCAAACTCATCAAGAAGAAGATTGAGGATAATCCAAGGAAATGGCATGAGTTGTTGTCTGAAGCTTTATGGGCACATAGAATTTCAAGGCATGGTGCTACGAAGGTGACTCCATATGAGCTAGTATATGGTCAAGAGGCTGTTTTACTAGTGGAGGTAAATTTGAATGCTTTGAGAATAGCCAAACAAAATAATTTATCGGTAGTAGACTTTTATAACTTAATGATGGACAATATTGATGAGGTTGCCGATAAACGTTTGGCTGCTTTAAAGGCGATAGAGAGAGATAAGTTAAGGGTGGCAAGAGCTTACAATAAGAAAGTCAAGTTGAAAAATTTTCAAGTTGGTGATCTCGTCTGGAAAGTGATTCTGCCGATTGGTTCAAGAGATAGAAAATTCGGGAAGTGGTCTCCAAGTTGGGAAGGTCCTTTTAGGATTACAAGAGTTGTTTCCGGAAATTCATATTTGGTGGAATCAATACAAGGGGCATTGTTACCTCGAGCTCTCAATGGCAAATATTTGAAGAAGTACCACCCGAGTGTGTGGCAGGAAGCCTAAGTAGGCAATGGCCGATATACAATTATCGCCCTTAGCACAAACATGGCCGATACATAATTATCGCCCTGAGAAAAATAAATGGCCGATGAAGTGCTGACATCGTCCTTAGAACGAACACCATGCGTATTATTTTTCGGCGTGCAAGCTTTGCCAAAAAACAGGGGGGCATGTGTTGACACCTGATTTTGGCAAGATACAGAGTGAAAGGGTTTTCAGCATGAGAAAGTTTCATATCGTCGAGTGGAACAACTTTGATGTTTAGGCTATCGCCATTCGACCTCATCTCAGTGGCCGAAGCTGTACTCCGAGTGACAAAATTTAATGTTCTGAGTGCTTTTCGGCCGATTACGCCCTCAATATGACCTCAGATGAAGGAGCACACTTAAGGAATTGTCTTCGTCTCGTCGAGGCAATTGATTTTGATATATAAATCATGTCAATCCGAGTTCATATGCAAAAGTTAGAGGCAATACATTGCAGACCGAACCTCAACGGAAATATGGCGCGAGGTGCCAGACACTTGTCTGATGGGTTGTGCGAGTAATTCGGCCATCAAGACGACCTTGAATTGAAAAACCTTCAACATAGGAAAGTTTCGTCTCGTCGAGCCGATCGATTTTCATATATAATTCGTCTCAATCCGAGGTCGTATGAGGCCTGGAGAGACAAATCAAGATCAGGCTATGTTTTCAGTCGGAAAATCCGAGTGAAAAGTTTACCATCCGAGTGAAAGTTTACGGTCGAGTGAAAATTTACCGGTCGAGTGAAAGTTTGCTGACCGGATGAACTTATTATTATCCAAGTGGAAATATAGTCATCCGAGTGGAAATATGGTCATCCGAGTGAAATTGTCCTCCAGGTAAAAAATATTCCGAGTGAAAAGATTACCATCGGGGCGAAAACTTGCCGATCGAATAAGATAATGCCTTCCGTGTGGAAATATAGTCATCCGAGTGGAAATATTGTCTTTCGAGTGAAAATATTGTCATCCAAGTGAAAATTGTATTCCGAGTGAAAGACTCTAAACATCCGAGTGAAAAGTCCAGTCGGACGATCCAAGTGAATGACTCTAATCCGAGTGGATGAGCTCGAATCCGAGTGAAATTGAACATATGCCTGAAAGTTTATCAAGATGACCTCGGATGAAGGAGTGTTCAATACAGAAGTTGTGCGTATCATCAAGACGGTAAACTTTGATTTTGGAGTCATCATCATCAGAGATAGTATATAGCCTACAAATTCACTACGAGACTCGGATAATCCAGTCTACCGCAAGACCGAGTCCGACTGGAGCATAAAGATGACCTCGAAAAGTATTCAAGATGGCCTTATTTGAAAAGGTGATCAACATGAGAGTTGTTCGTATCATCGAGGCGCACGAGTTTGATATTTGGGCCGTCTTGATCGGAGATCATATGCAAGCCCGGCGGCCCACGCAAGAAGTAAGACAGAGTTTGGGCCAGATTCAGACTTAATTCGAGTTGGAATAGAATTAGGACTCTAGGACGTGAATTGATGTAATTTTTCTTCTAAGGAAAGCCTAGATGAATCCTTTACTTGTACGGGAAGTCCAGCCGCCTCTTATATATGTTGGGGGTGATGGCCGATTAAACAACACACAATCGAACAAATCAATATACTACTTTTTCATCTACGCTTTATCTCTCCACCGTTTTTCTCTCTCGTTCTTCGCTGTTCTTCGTGTTTGAGAGCTGCGAATCCCGAGGCTCTAGGGGCGAGCGAATCGACCTAGGGCAGCCCATAGCCGCCGCACTCCCTGACGGGGTCCCTCCCGGGGGTGTGGGGTTTTCGGGTCTGCAAAAGCGCCCGTCGACTGTCTTGCGTATCGCGCTGTCGGTTGGGTCTCCTTCGACGTGAGCTGCGGTGCATCACCCCCGGCGTCGAGGGTACACGTGACGTGTTCGTGTGTCAACAGTATAGGCCTATAAGCCTGTGTAATGTTATTTACAAGGTAATCTCAAAGTGCTTGGTTAATAGATTGAGGCCAATATTGGATGCTTTTATCTCTCCAGAGCAAAGTGCATTCGTTCCTGGGAGAATGATCATGGATAACGCGTTGATTGTGTTTGAGTGCATCCATCATATTAAACAAGAGAAAGATCCTACTAAAAGTTTTTTTGCCTATAAACTAGACTTGTCAAAGGCATATGATAGGGTGGACTGTGATTTCTTGAAGCAAGTGATGCAAAAGTTGGGGTTCTCACATCGATGGGTTGACTGGATCATGGTTTGTGTCACATCGGTGAAATATTCAGTAAAATTTAATGGAACCCTCTTGGATTCATTTGCACCGACGCGCGGGGTTTGGGAAGGTGATCCACTCTCCCCATTTTTGTTCATGTTTGTTGCTGATGGTCAGTCTGCTATACTACAAAAGGAAGTGCAGTTAAACAATATCTCCCCTGTTAAGGTGTGCCGACATGCACCTGGTATTTCACATTTGTTGTTTGCTGATGATACACTTTTGTTCTTTCAAGCATCCCATGAACAAGCACTGAAAATTAAAGAGAGTCTTGATCTCTATGAACAAGATACTGGTCAATTATTGAATTATGATAAGTGCTCAACTTTATTTGGATCTGCCTGCCCAACGGAAGCCCAGGAGCAGGTGAGGGAGGTCCTTAAGATAACTAGTTCATGCTTTGAGGAAAAATATCTAGGACTTCCTACACCAGAGGGGCGCGCCCAAGGGCTGGTTCCAAAATTTACAAACTAGTTTGACCAAAAGGCTGCTTCAATGGGGTGATGGGTTTCTTACTCAACCCGGGAGAGAAGTGTTAATTAAGTCGGTGGCTCAAGCGCTACCTACTTATATCATGGGAGTGTTTAAGTTGCCATTTTCCATTTGTGATGATCTCACCCGAATGGTGAGAAATTTCTATTGGGGGTCAAAAGATGGGAAGAGGAAGGTTCATTGGGAGGCTTGGAATTATTTGTTGCAACCAAAGAAAAAAGGCAGTGTTGGATTCAGAGACTTCCGTATGTTCAACCAAGCATTACTTACGAGGCAAGCATGGCGACTGATTGAGAAGCCTGAGAGTTTATGTGCTAGGTTATTGACGGCCCGCTACTATCCGAATGGAAACTTGGTAGATACGGTTTTTGCTGGTAATGCATCATCTTCGTGGACTGCTATTAGTCACAGCTTTGATTTGTTGAAGAAGGGACTGATTTGGAGAATTGGGAATGGAAGAAGTGTGCGTGTGTGGAGAGACAACTAGATTCCCAGACCACATTCTTATAAACCGATCTCTCCGCAAGGTAGATGCAGAATACGCTTCGTTTCAGATCTGCTCAATGAAAATGGGGCGTGGAAACAGGACATACTTCATAAATATTTCTTACCCTGTGACGTTGATGAGATTATGAAAATTAGATCTCCCCCAAGGCTTGAAGATGACACTTGCATGGGGACCAGGGAAGCTGGGCAACTTTTTGGTTAAAAGTGCCTACAATCTAGCATTCGAAGAGGCGTTCCGTGCCGAAGCTGTTGGATCGAGCAATAGGCCTGAAGGTGACCGAGCATACTGGACAATGCCGCGTGCCTGCAATGTTCCTCCCGCTGTTATTAATTTTGCTTGGCCGGTGTGTACTGAATCCCTACTGACATGGAAAAATAAGTGCAAGTGTAGCCTTGAAGTTACATCTATATGTCCAGTGTGTGGTGTTGAAGAGGAAGACAACTTTCACCCATTTTGCCTGTGTCCGCTAGCAAGAGATTTATGGCGTTGCATGTCCTCCGTTTGGTCGCTTCCAAAGTTGGACGAGATTCAAAATTCTGGAAGGGACTGGTTGTTACATTTGCTTGACCGGGTGCCTGCTGAGACGAGAAACATGATCTTGATGACACTTTAGCGTAGCTAGTTTGTCCATAATGAGGTCGTTCATGGTGAGAATCCGCCACCCGTAGAAGTGTCAAAGCAGTTCATGTGCGGTTATTTGGATACCTTGATGAACATCAAAATCAATTCAGTCCTCGATCCTTGCAAAGGTAAAACCCCAGTTTATGTTGTGCCTATACCAAAATCTTCGGTTTTGTCCACAGAAGTAGTTCCATCTTGCCACCCGCCGAGTGCAGGGAAAGTTAAGTTGAACTCTGATGGTTCCTTCACCGTGGATGGAAGAGCATATGGTTTTGAGAGATTCTAATGATGCAATCATCTTTTCTGCATGTCGTACGTTGTATAGATGCCGTGATGCCTTGGAAGCAGAATTGTGCGCTTGTATGGAGGGATTATCTTCTACCCTTATGAGAACTGAGCTACCTATCGAATTGGAGGTTGATTCCTTGGGGAAGTAGTCAAGATGGTGCAGACAAATGACATCAATAGATCAATTTATGCTTATCTTATTAGAGAGACCAAGCCGACGATGAGTCTTCAGGAGACTAGTATTACTCATATTCGTAGACCCCAAAATAAAGTTAGTGATTGTTTAGCTATCTTTGCTAGAGAGGAAGGTAGAACCATGACTTGGTTAGGTTCTGGACCTCTCAGAGTTTTGGAACTTGCAGTTTCAAATTGTAACACTGTTGGAGTTTGAGTAATACAAGTTTCTATTCATAAAAAAAGGTCTTATTTTTTTTCCAAGGAAGATAATGACTTATTTGTAGGGACATAACATGTTCGACTCAGATATTGAGAGGTTTTTTCCCTTATCTTACTTCAGCCCCGACCTTATGTCGATGTCACAATCAGGTTTTGACAAAGGAGACACTAGGGTTGCGAATAAGATGAGCCACTCTAGGTCATTAAGACCCTGGGCTAGAACTTCTCGGCTTGAGTAACCTGAGAGCGTGATGATGAGGTCAAAGTTGTGGTTATTGCACCTCACAGTGATTTTTGTGCACCGGTTATGATCTCCTTTGGACCTGCGCAAGAAGATGAAGACTAAGTCAACACGTTCTTGTGGTATATATTTTTTTGCCAACTCAGCCTGACGGACCGGTTTGACCAGTTAGCAACGTCATCAAAGAAATTAGCATTTAGGTTAGAGCATCTCCAACAGCCACACAAAAATTTCGCGCCCAATAAGAGTTATAGCGCGCCACTGTAGCACTTTTAATGCGTCGGGACCAACATTGCTTTAGCAGACGCAAAAAACGCGCGCCCAAAAAAGCACGTAGTGCAAATTGTGAAGCGCGCCCAATCCGAAGCCCAAAATATGGTGCGCGCGATAGCGATTTTCAGCGCGTGCCCAAAACTTTTTAGCATGCAATATTTTACAGCATCTGTTGGAGCTGTTCGGCGTCCAAAAAACCGAATTTTTAGCGCGCGGAGCTCTTTTTGGACGCGTATTGGAGATGCTCTTAGTGGTTTTTGTCACTGTCAATGTGCTATGTGCGGTGCTTTTTGTCTCAAATTGTAAAGTGGTTGTTTTCTGCTAATGACCCATGTATTGTGGTGATTTTATGGATTTAACTCCCCATGCTATTACTGTAGATCCACTTCACTCATGCTGCGTCCAAAGCACGAACAATTCCACGCACGACGACCAGTCCAATAATGCCATGTGAGGTGAATTACATGCATCTTCCTTCTTTGAAGCAAAAGAAGAAGAAAATGGTAGTACGTTGAACCACGCTACAGACAAAACATCACTTTAGCTTCCCCCCTTTGGTCAAACACGCAGGACGAATCAGAGGATCGGACGGGAACATGGAGAAGTATAACAAATCGTGCATGATTGCTCCGATGCCGGCACGGCGCAGATCGTGGATCCTTTCCACTCCACTCCCTCCCTCCGTGTCACCAACCAAACACCATTTCTAGCAAGCTCAAGCACTGTTCAATACCAAGCTACGTACCAAGAGGAACTCGGCAGAAGAGATCTCATCGGCATCGGCCGACCGACGATGGCGCCGCGACGGAGCGCCGCGGAGACGGCGGACGCGGACCGAGCGCGGCTGCACCAGCTGGGGTACAAGCAGGAGCTGAAGCGCGGGCTCAGCGCGGTCTCCAACTTCGCCTTCTCCTTCTCCATCATCTCCGTGCTCATGGGCGTCACGGCCACGTACAACACCGGGCTGCGCTACGGCGGGCCGGCGTCCATGACGCTGGGGTGGCTGGTGGTGACGGTGTTCAACGGCTGCGTCGCCCTGTCCATGGCGGAGATCTGCTCGGCGTACCCGACCTCCGGCGGGCTCTACTACTGGAGCGCCAAGCTCGCCGGGAAGGAGTGGGCGCCTCTCGCTTCATGGGTCACCGGCTGGTTCAACATCGTGGGACAGGTACGCCTCCAACTTCATAGGATCCTTTCAGTGCTGGAACATTTTTGGCTGCGGCTTCTAGTGCCAGTACCACAAGATTCTATCAAATCTTTCATACAAGAAGATAAGATGAATCTTAAATACAAATACTCTCTGAGTTAGCAGCCCTGCGGCATGTGGAGTCGTGTCCATAAGGACTCGACGCAACGGCCGGCCGGCTGATGCAGTGAACTCATACTTCTTCTTTTTTAGGGAACTCATACTTCAAAAAGTACTACTAGTATATTTCCTTGTAAAATATTGGCAGCGTAGCTGACACGGTCTAGCCTCCTGTGTTGACCGTCTCGATCATGCAGTGGGCTGGTACGACGAGCGTGGACTTCTCGCTGGCGCAGCTCATCCAGGTGATCGTCCTGCTCGGCACCGGCGGGGCCAACGGCGGCGGCTACCTTGCGTCCAAATACGTCGTGCTGGCCATCTACGGCCTCATCCTCGTCCTGCATGGCCTCATCAACAGCCTCCCCATCCGCTGGCTCTCCTGGTTCGGCAAGCTCGGCGCCTTCTGGAACGTCGCCGGTACGTTTATCTTGACTTTGATCCTTCTTTTGTCTCGATGCATGCATGTATTTGCTCCGACATGGTTTATTCTACCCGTGCTCTAGAAAATATTGGTGCAATCTATGTCAGGAATTCGCATCTTCTTTTATAGTACCTCCAGCTTTGGTTCAGTAGTACTTGGAGTATTGGTCAATTGTGGACTTGGTCGCAGAACTCAAGATTTTGGTTTTGACATTAGAGGTACTACTGATGCCATGGTGGTGACTTTGCGCTCATGACATAGTCAGAAAACAGATAAAATATCACAAAATTTAGAAGAAAACGGCAAAACATAAGAAAATTTAGAAACAAAGAGTTACGTCGAGAAATTGGTCTCTAACAGGGTTTGTGTTGGAATATTAGGCAAATTTATGATTAATACCAGTAAATAATTCATGACTAGAACAATAAATTGCATGCAGAAATCTAGCATACTAGATGAACATGAAGACATGCACAGCACCATCACACATGTAACAGCAACTACAAATAGAAACATGAACACATCACGATGGATGTACTCTTCGTGAGCTGCTGGAGGAGCGAAGTTGTTGATGACGATGTTGGCGATGGTCTGTTGCTGGCGATGTTTGTAGACAATGATGTGTGGCGCTGCACGGGTTTGACAAAAGACAGCCCGTGATGACGAATTTGAGCAGTCGAATAGAGCGCTTCCCAAAAATCTGATTGGTCCTCTAACGGTGCAGGATCACAAGATGGCGGTGCAAGTTGTTAGATTAGGCAAACCACAGGCCCGTTTTTGATGAATATTCCAAGCATCTGGCTGCCTCTATCCCTCATTGACGCAGATCCAAACAGGTGGTATCCATTGTAAAAAGGGGATACCCCTGTCCCTAAGAGGATAGTCCTCAAACCAAACACATCCTAAGTGTTTTTTATGTCTATTTTGACCGTGGCCGGTGGTAGTATATATAATTGGACCAATGATGGCATCGTGTCACGATCATGATCTAGTACTTGCTTCGTTTCTAAGTTGTATGCAAAAGGAAGTTGTGCCCATGTAAGGCAACGAATCACATTTCAATGGACCATTCACGTGCATGTCGCATGCGTGCGTGGCGCCCAGGGCATGCCGGACGAGCGACCGCGTGCATGTGGTCTACTATTTCTCTCCTTCACACATCACTAAGTGTGGTGTAGAGAACCAACTATAAAAAAAAGGTATCACGCCTCCTCAACTTCCAGGGTGATACTAAACTTTAGAACCATTACTTACCATTTATTCATTGGCCAAGTTTGAGATTTCAGAAATTCTACATGAGCTAGGCCCATTATTTCTAACAGTTTGGTCTCTGAAGAAAAGGAAATGCTATGTCATGAAATTCTACAGTAATAAATTATTTCATTGACTTTGTTTGTTGTCTCTTAACTTGGGAGCTACACCTAAAAAAACTTGGGAGCTGGAATCATAAAAAAATTGTCTAAACTTTGAGAAAATTGTAGGTATCTTGGTGCTGGTGATCCTTATTCCGGCAGTTGCCAAGGAGAGGGCGAGCGTGGAGTTCATCTTTACGCACTTCAACACGGACAACGGCATGGGGATCCACAACAAAGCTTATATTCTAGCCGTGGGGTTGTTGATGAGCCAGTACTCCGTGCTCGGCTACGACGCATCTGCACACATGGTAGACGATGATGATCTTCCATTCTGCTGACAACTTAATCTACACACATATGGTGACCTGATGGTATATATCCTTGCCTGCGCTTGTACACATGTGCAGACCGAAGAAACCAAGGGCGCAGACAGAAGCGGGCCGATCGGGATCATCAGCGCGGTGGCTCTGTCGTCCATCTTCGGCTGGATCTACCTGGTGGCCCTCACGTCGGTGGTGACGGACATACCGTACCTGCTGAGCCCCGGCAATGACGCTGGTGGGAACGCCATCGCCCAGGCTCTCTACACCACCTTCCGCGCGAGGTACGGCACCGGCGTAGGAGCGGTGGCTTGCCTCGCGGTCATCGCTGGTGCCATGTTCCTCTGCGGCATCGGGTCCATCACCAGCAATTCGAGGTAATTCGTCATCGGATCATAGTTGCTGATATTATTTCTTTGCAAGTTAGTTTAGTTTCTTATTAAGATGATGACACCTCTCAACTCTTGTGGCACAGGATGGGCTACGCCTTCTCCCGGGATGGGGCGATGCCGTACTCAAATGTGTGGCACAGGGTGAGCACGCACGAAGTGCCGCTGAACATGGTCTGGCTTTCCGTCGCCGTGGCATTTGCCATGGCCCTCACGGTATTGAACTACACGCAAAATTTCTCCCATGCATCATCTGTAAACATACATAGCTTGGTGATTCATATTTTTGGCATGTATATGCAGTCGTTGGGGAGCCAGGTGGCGTTCCAGGCGATGGCATCGATCGCGACGATAGGGTTGTACATCTCCTACGCATTGCCCATCTTCTTTCGGGTGACGACGGCCCGGAAGACGTTCATACCGGGGCCGTTTCACCTTGGCCGGTACGGGATCGCCGTCGGATGGACCGCTGTCCTCTGGGTGGCCTTCGTCACCGTGCTCTTCTCTTTGCCGGTGGCGTACCCGGTGGCAAAAGACGACTTCAACTACACACCGGTCGCCGTTGGGGGCGTGCTGCTGCTCAGCATCGGGGCATGGGTGCTTCACGCCCGTTTCTGGTTCCAAGGGCCCATCATAAACGTTGACACAGTCTAGAACTTCCATGTTGTAATCTTTAGTTGCACATGAAAAGTTGGATTGTTGATTAAAAAGTTGCACTACATAGGTTCCTGTGTGCGGCAGTGTTATCGTTACAAATCATTTACATATCAGAACAAGTATGATAAAAGGTTGATATCCGCTTATATGTCACCTTTGCCTATATGTAGGAGAGGGATAAGAAAGAACTAGAGAAGTGGGCTCTCAAGCAGTAGCTCACATCTACACATGCTCTCAACAATGAAGCAAACATAATAAATAGTACGTGCGAAGGTGAAAAAGATGACTAGCCTAGTAATCAATATATTTTGTAACGATGACCCTGCCACATAGGCACAAAGACACGCATGGTATGTGTGTATTGATTAATTTTTGGATATCCGAATGAGGGATGATCATTGGCGGTGGAACCAGAATTTTCAACATAGACATGCTAAGTTACAAGTTAGCACAACGGTGTAGAACATGAAGCTTAACACTAATGACCACAAAACTACATGTCATTCTAGAACATCTCAAATAATTTGTTAAATTACAAAAACAATGAGAATATAGTGTTTCACGTCACAAAATCAACAATACACATCAATAAATTTGATTGAATGCTATAGTGGATCAAGCGATAAATTCGATGAGCCTCTATAGGAGAGAAAAAAATCAAGTCGAATCAATCATGGTGTTGCGTCACTGTGGAGTGGTTGATGGAGGATGCTGCAGGACCCATGCCTACCAAAGCTTTGAGGACGAGTGGAGCATGAGGGCGGCGTGCAGGTTGGCGGCGTGTGTGAAGTGGAGTATGGTTGAGGATGGCTGGGTCTGGATGGAGTGCTAGGGCGCGAGGGTGGCATATCGATGCTCAGCTTGGTAAGGTCAATGCATTTGGCCTGCATTGTTTTCGCGCGTCGATGCGTCGGGTTGAGCCTGCGGAGAAACGACATGAGCAATAGGCAGACATCATGATAGGCTCTGAGTTTTTTAGGGGCGCTAGTGGAGCCCCTATTTGGTGCGCAAGTGGGCGAATAGGCACCAAGCGTGCAACCCCCTGCGCCCCCCTCTCATATTGGGCCGGCCCATGTGGGGGCTGGTAGCTCCTGTGTTTTTTTCGTTTGTCTTCTTTCCTTTTCCTTTTTTGTTTCATTTTTTACTTTGAGAACAGTTCACGAATTTAAATTCAATAAAAATGATTGGTATTTAAAAAAATCTTAACAACAAAAAACATTCACGAACTTTAAAATGTTCAGGATTTCATGAAATCTTTATGAATTTTAAAAATATTCATAAATTCAAAAAAATCATGAATATTAAAAAATCACGGATTACAAAATTATTGCCTAATTTCAAAAAAGGTTCATGAATTCAGAAAACATAACATTCCCAAATAAAAAATGTTCATGAATTTCAGAAATTATTCCCAAATTTTAAAAAATATTCTCTGATTCTGAAAATGTTCACAAGTTTCAAAAACAAATGATCAAATTTTCAGAAAAGTGTTCACGAATTTGTTAGAAAATATTCATTAATTAAAAATATGGTCACGATCGTTTGTGAATTCAGAAAATGGTCATGTTCTAAAAAAAGTCAGTATTCCCAAAAAAATACTATGAATTGAAAAGATCATAAAATGAAAAGGAAAAATAAAGAAAAAAGGAAAAAGGAAGAGGGTGCTATGCTATGATCTGGTTTCTCAGGGCATTTGAGGGGCTCGTTTTGACACTTTCTTTTGAGAGTGCTCGGTTGCTTGCCCGTTGGCCTAGGTAGGGAAGCCTGTACGGGGGAGGGTGTAGGATGGATCTATGTTTTGATTTTTCTTGTAATCCATACGTAAAAAACATATACTACCATACATGTACATATGTACTCTATATGAACTTATATACTCTGGATAATAGGGTCATGCTATTCGTCATCCTGGATGAGGAATAGTTATTCTTCACCCCCTCTCTATTTTGACATCAATGCAACGTATTTTTACGTTTTGTAAATTTTGTCTTATTTCATACATAAAAAGAGAACGTAAGAAAATATGTACTCGCCGTAAAAAATATTTTATGTTATGTAAAATTACGTATGTAAGAACATAGTGTAAAACATACATAAAATGTGATTTTTCTGCTCTTATAACCTATTTTTTTATTTTTTTATACCAAATTTTACATATATTGAATCAATATGCATGTAACTATTTATATTGTAAACGTAATTTATTTAGAAGGCGATTGTAAGATTACCTCGGGTAAAGAATAATTTAATCTGCACTCTGAGTGATGAATAGTAACACTACTGGATAATATGTATACTTTGTGTTACAAGATCTGACTATTCAGCTCAATCCATGTGTGTGCGTGCGTGTGTGCGTGTGCGTGCGTGTGTGTGTGTTATAGTGAATTGTTTTTGATAATCCAATCATTGGCAGGATTAGTGTGTTGAAAAACTGCACTATCCGTGCTTAATTTCGAGATGACACAAAAATCAATAGTCCCTAGTTCCTAAATTTTCTGTTTCCTAATTGAACTCGATACAGAGAATTGTTTTTGATACTCCCTCTCTCTCAGTTTACAGGGCGTGCGCGTACCCCTAGATCGTTAATTTGACCAACCTAATACAAGTCATATATTACAAAAAATATATCAATATAAACTTCAGATGTTCTATTTTCAGAAAGTATAATTTTTGTGTTATATAGTTTATATTAGAGTGATAAAATTGGCAATCTAGGTATACGCGGAGGACTTGTAAACTGTGACGGAGGGAGTATCAAATCATTGGCAGGATTAGTGTGCTGAAAAACTCCACTATCCATGCTCTCCAATCGAACCCAATTTGCTCAGGTTGGATTAATGGTTGCTGAGGTATAACCAGAACGGTGTTGTCGTACAACTACTCTATATTGTTCTTACAATTTTCAGCAGATTTCTATTTTGGAAGAACTACTCTATATTTACGCATGATCAGTTTTTTATTACAACATGAAAGACATAGATAACCTCATGTTGAACATCCTGATTTGCTTGTTTTCTTCATTTGGTAAAATCAATCACGATTTGTAGCCTAGAAATTTGGATTTCAAAATTAAAGGGAGAATCCAGGCTATGCTTGTATATTTACCTTTTTTTTAACACAACTTGTATATTTACCTAATACTGGTAAAAATCCGGAGATACTTACAAATATATTAGGATGTACAAAAGCCAAGGCCAAAATATAAATTATTATTTTATTTTTGAATTAAAGGGCCTCGGGTTCTACTTTCGCCCTGGGCCCCCGAAATGTCAAGACTGGCCTTGTATATAGCTAATCCGTAACTAAATGGTGAAAATTCCAAAGTTGGTGGTTTGGCCTTTCAGGTGTGCGCGTCCATACTCTCAAACGGAATACCACCAGGCCCAGCGAGCGGTGATCCATAGTAGCCTCCCTCATTGCTCTTTGCTTTTGTATAGGGAACTAGCCAGGTTGGCCTTTCACCAACCATCTGTATGATTATATTATCCACCTTTTGTATGTCACTATAGCAACACTAAAAATCCCAATGAAACATGCGAGTGAGTTAAATTGTTAAATAAATTCCTTGACATGTGAGGTTGAAAAACTGATATGAAACCATAGATGAGCTTTTAAGCCAATCTTGGTGGTTTTTCTTCTTTTATTCACTCCTCTTTGTCCCTCATTTTCTATCATTGTTCAATAGGTTTTTGAGCAATTCCCTTCCAAAAATTTAATCTAAACATCAAAGCATATGTAAATCTTTCACCCATATCAATCAATGGCCACACTCTTAGTTATCTTTCTCGATTAATGCTGCCACCCAACATTTGCATCCAGGGATGCTCATCTTCTATTATGCTTAGTTTTGTCTACTAATAGTATTGAAATTAAATATTCTCTCTCACTCTCTCCCTTCAAATCTTATTCAAGATGATCAAGCCCGTGTTGCTCTGTATCATCTTGTATTTTAATATTTTCATCAATTATATGAATCCTCAAAAGCTAATTATACATAAAATATGATCAAATGTGTCTTCTTATGAATTTCTTACGGAATGAAAAGATTATTTCCGAGGTTCATTTTATTTTCATTCTGAATCCACATTTCATACAGAATGTATGCTTAAATTCTTCATCTGAATTTCATTTTGTTAAGTTACTAATGATAATTGTACTCTTCATTTACCTGTATAGTTGTATCATCTATGAATTTTCTTAACAATTTGGTTCATCTACAGTTCTACATCATAGTAATCAATCATCACTTTGTCACTGCAACTATACCATCCTATGTCGACGAATCGTAGCGGCTTATTTTCTATGATGTTGATGTAATAATTTTTAAAAGAACATATTCATCGCACAATTATTATACTAATAATAATTGTGCGATGAATATATATATGCAGTATATATATTTCAACCTAATGTTACTTACTATAATAACTGATGTATAGTCACCTAAGAAATTATCTGAAGATTACATTTACATATTTGATTATGTCTTGGGCGTGTGTGATGGGTCCATAGGATGGTTTCATCAGTTATTACAAATGCATCTAAAAGCTATTTCACGTGCATGGTTTCATCAAATAAGAGGTGAGACAATCTATTTGAATCGACTTCCATTGTGTGGTCGGTTCAAACATATATTCTTACCGCGCAGAACTCTGAACTCAAATCGGCGCTGATTGATTAGGAAATAATCAGAGCCGAACTGATGCAAACTCCAGTGGCACGGAGATTGGAATAATCCTGTACCCCGTCTACCATATGGCATGCTTGCATCCGTGTTTGCTGACTTGGGATCACCTTCTATTTCAACAGCTTCATGGCCATATTAGACCTTCTTTTTTACTTTTATTTTACCCGCAGAAAAAAAAGACTCATTGTAGGCCTTGCTCCACGCTCTCTAGATTGATATAGCCATGCGGATTCATGTTCAACTTGTTGTAGACTCAGGGTGCCTTTGTGTGTTCGTGCGAGATGGTGGTGGTCATCTATCTATGGTGGTCATAGAGGGGTTGCCGCCATCTCCAGGTCAACTTGACGGGCTTTGAGCATGCATGTTTGTTTTTTGGCAAGATTTCTGCATGTCTGGTTGCTGTTACACCTCCTCCCATATGTGCGCAGTTTTTTTATTTGAACATCAGTACAGACTTAAGTGTTCATACATACACGCATACACTCACCTCTATAAACGCACACACGCACATCCTACCTCGTCGTCGATGGGAACATCTCCTCCCACTGAAAGCGCATCGCCAAAAATCCTAAAATAAATCTAGGAATAAATGCAAGCATCAGGACTTGAACCCTGGTGGGCTGAGAATATCACTTTCCCTCTAACCATCCAACTACAAATTGGTTCGCATATGTGCTTCTGCAGTTGTTTGGAACTCACCGATTAAACTTACGCGTTCATGCTGCACAACCTTCAATTGTGATGGCGGAGATTGCTGACTGCGGCGGTGGTTGCGGCACAATCAAAATCACTTCCAATCTTACGTGGACCTCATCGTAGGAACGCCCACATCGACAGATCCACTCGAGACTCGACGGTGCTGCTCTCCTTGGTTGCTGCTGGCATTATGGTGGCCGGCCCACATGGCGTACCTTCCGCGCTTCCTTATGAGCGATCGTAAACCAATAGACCCTCTGGATTATGGATAGGTGTTCGTGTGCTTCTTGCTTGTTGGCCTTTCTCGATCCCTAGCTACATTACGCCTGTCCGAGTAATGAAGCGAGCCTGATCGATTTGCCGGCATCAACTCGCCGGGAACAATCTGTACGTACAAAGCTAGCTTGCTTGATGCAATCGATCTTCTAGCCAAAGTCGCACGCACGAAAACGATCTATACAGCCAAAGGCACAGGTGTTGTAGATCACACGGGATGTATATGTATTTATACATGGCTAAGCGTAAACAAAGCAACCGGTCATGGTTCCTACTTTTACACGGACACATGCACTATGCCATATTAAACATTGCCCTTTCTAGAAAAATCTAATATATTGCTTGGAGTACAGGAAACCAACTCTGTGTACGTCTCTGATTGACTCAAGCACGTGAATTGCAGCCAATAGATATGTTAATCAATCTCTGCCGTTCATACATCTTTAACTACAAAATGATTAATCTCCATTGATCGTTTTCTATTGTTTTAATAATACTAGTCCATGTGTACGTGCAATGCATGTTAATTTAGAATTATATTAAGTGTATGCGGATATTAAGTAGGAAATTATTTGCGTGTTATTATGTGATTAACACTATATTTGGTATGAAATTAACTGCACGCTAAATGTGTTGAGTGCGCGACATTGAAGTAGTCTAGATCGTTGGATTGACATGATTTGATGGCCGAGATTAATTGGATCTGCCAATTTGGGTTTTTTTATATTGGTATAGATATAGATAAATCGATAGGGAAAGCCTCGTTGTCATTTTGGTCTTTGGTTCGAGTAAATTTGCATATGTGTGTGCACTACCGCACTCCACTATGGGACTATACCAAGCAAAGAAATTGATAAAAAAAAGACAAAAAAGCGCGCTCTCCACTAACCCCTCTGGTGTGGTCTTGCAACCTGAGTTTGAACCCGAGTTTGGCGCCACCGAGAACTACCAAAATTTGAGTTGTGTGCACGGACACTTCCACTTGACGTGTATGCACCAAGGGAGTCCACATTGACAGACAGTTTCTTAGTTGCCCCTTCGAGGTTAGTGATAAGTTCATCCTTTAAGTTAATTTAATGCCCCCATTGATTTTGAATATTTAACATTCGCAGGGATATGAGGCTTGTGCCATTGTAACTGGTTGGATGATGAATGGCATGGCAGATCTCAAAATGTTATGACCAAGCTTGCAGAAGGTAACATAAAGCTAAAGAAGAAACTTACTCATGTGGAGTGTACAATCACTATGATGAAGAAAGAAAGAATCAATCACAGACAATGGATGAAAGCAAGAGACAAGAAGGAACCAGCATGTGTAGTTCTAGGTATTGTATTAGTCATCTTCTATGAGTTGTTTGCAATGATGATTAGTGGTTTTGTTTGATTATTATGGGCTACATCAATAAGCGTGTGCATAGTTTAAGCAATGCATTTAGCGAACCGTGTGAATTGCTAAAATGTACCATGTGAAACAGTTGGCATATTGCACACATTTGGACGCTCCAACCTGTGTGCATAATTATCACATTGAGAACTGCGCATCAGTGGGAATTTAGAGCGATGGGTACTAATAATTGTGGTTGATTATATCAAAATTCTAACAGTCTACCATGGCGGCAATATAATCCGTCAAACCCCCCCCCCCCCTCAATTGATATTCCTCTTTTCTTCATACCCCGCTTCAGTCGCCACCATGTTCATCGTCACGGCTGGGCACGCTTCACACTACACATAGTGCGCAATAGTGCTTTCTCACGATTTGTATACGTAGCGCCGCCATGTCGTCCTCCGCAAGCGACAGTGAGGATGACAGTTCCGCCAGTCTCGCGCCCACTCTAAGGTCAACCTCGAAATCATCACGCTCGTCTTCCATGACTCTGACATTGAGCCCTGGCCTCAATTATATCCGATTCATGGAAGGGCCGCTGCCGCCTGAGTCGTCAGACGAGGAGCCGTGGAAGGACAAAGAAGACGATGAGGAGGAGGAGGAGGAGGTGCTACGTCTTGAGCTTGCGTTGGTTTTCCCCGAAGAGGAAGGGATGATGCAGTAGAGTAGTGTAAGTATTTCCCTCAGTTTTTGAGAACCAAGGTATCAATCCAGTAGGAGGCCACGCTCAAGTCCCTCGTACCTGCACAAAACGATAGCTACTCGCAACCAACGCGATTAGGGGTTGTCAAACCCTTCACGGTCACTTACGAGAGTGAGATCTGATAGATAGAATATTTTTGGTATTTTTTGTACAAAGATGCAAAGTAAAAAGTAAAGGCAAAGTAAATAGCAAAACAATATTAAAGTGATGGAGATTGATATGATGAGAATAGACCCGGGGGCCATAGGTTTCACTAGTGGCTTCTCTCAAGAGCATAAGTATTCTTGAAGGAAATATGCCCTAGAGGCAATAATAAAGTTATTATTTATTTCCTTATATCATGATAAATGTTTATTATTCATGCTAGAATTGTATTAACCGGAAACATAATACATGTGTGAATACATAGACAAACATAGTGTCACTAGTATGCCTCTACTTGACTAACTCGTTGATCAAAGATGGTTATGTTTCCTAACCATAGACATGAGTTGTCATTTGATTAACGGGATCACATCATTAGGAGAATGATGTGATTGACTTGACCTATTTCGTTACCTTACCACTTGATCGTTTAGTTTGTTGCTATTGCTTTCTTCATGACTTATACATGTTCCTATGACTATGAGATTATGCAACTCCCGTTTACCGGAGGAACACTTTGTGTGCTACCAAACTTCACAACGTAACTGGGTGATTATAAAGGTGCTCTACAGGTGTCTCCGAAGGTACTTGTTGGGTTGGCGTATTTCGAGATTAGGATTTGTCACTCCGATTGTCGGAGAGGTATCTCTGGGCCCTCTCGGTAATGCACATCACATAAGTCTTGCAAGCATTGCAACTAATAAGTTAGTTGCGGGATGATGTATTACGGAACGAGTAAAGAGACTTGCCGGTAACGAGATTGAACTAGGTATTGAGATACCGACGATCAAATCTCGGGCAAGTAACATACCAATGACAAAGGGAACAACGTATGTTGTTATGCGGCCTGACCGATAAAAGATCTTCGTAGAATATGTAGGAGCCAATATGAGCATCCAGGTTCTGCTATTGGTTATTGACCGGAGACGTGTCTCGGTCATGTCTACATTGTTCTCGAACCCGTAGGGTCCGCACGCTTAACGTTACGATGACAGTTTCATTATGAGTTTATATATTTTGATGTTCCGAAGGTTGTTCGGAGTCCCGGATGTGATCACGGACATAACGAGGAGTCTCGAAATAGTCGAGACATAAAGATTGATATATTGGACGACTATATTCGGACACAGGAATGGTTCTGGGATTTATCGGATATAAAATGGAGTACCGGGGGTTACCGGAACACCCCTCCCCGGGGGAGGGGGGGTTAATGGGCCTCATGGGCCCAAAGTGGAGCGGAGGAGGGGCGGCCAGGGCAGGCTGCGCGCCCCCTCCCCCTCTAGTCCGAATTGGACAAGGAGGGAGGGGCGGCGCCCCCCCTTTCCTTTCTCTCCTCTCTCCCTTCCTCCCCCCTCTCCTAGTTGGACAAGGAAAGGAGGGAGTCCTACTCCCGGTAGGAGTAGGACTCCTCCCTGGCGCGCCTCCTTCTGGCCGGCCGCCCCTCCCCCTTGCTCCTTTATATACGGGGGCAGGGGGCACCTCTAGACACAACAATTGATCCTTGAGATCTATTAGCCATGTGCGGTGCCCTCCTCCACCATAATCCTCGATGATATTGTAGCGGTGCTTAGGCGAAGCCCTGCGACGGTAGAACATCAAGATCATCACCACGCCGTCGTGCTAACGGAAATCTTCCGCGACATTCTGCTCGATCGGAGTCCGGAGATCGTCATCGAGCTGAACATGTGCTAGAACTCGGAGGTGCCGTAGTTACGGTGCTTGATCGGTCGGGCCGTGAAGACGTACGACTACATCAACTGTGTTGTGCTAACGCTTCCGCTTCTGGTCTACGAGGGTACGTAGACAACACTCTCCCCTCTCGTTGCTATGCACCACCATGATCTTGCGTGTGCGTAGGAAAATTTTGAAATTACTACGTTCCCCAACAGTTACATTCGAGCCTAGGTTTTATGCGTTGATGTTGTGCATGAGTAGAACACAAGTGAGTTGTGGGCGATATAAGTCATACTGCTTACCAGCATGTCATACTTTGGTTCGGCGGCATTGTTGGATGAAGCGGCCCGGACAGATATTACGCGTACGCTTACGCGAGACTGGTTCTACCGACGTGCTTTGCACACAGGTGGCTGGCGGGTGTCAGTTTCTCCAACTTTAGTTGAACCAAGTGTGGCTACGCCAGGTCCTTGCGAAGGTTAAAACAGCACCAACTTGACAAACTATCGTTGTGGTTTTGATGCATAGGTAAGAACGGTTCTTGCTAAGCCCGTAGCAGCCACGTAAAACTTGCAACAACAAAGTAGAGGACGTCTAATTTGTTTTTACAGGGCATGTTGTGATGTGAAATGGTCAAGACATGATGCTAAATTTTATTGTATGAGATGATCATGTTTTGTAACCGAGTTATTGGCAACTGGCAGGAGCCATATGGTTGTCGCTTTATTGTATGCAATGCAATTGCGCTGTAATGCTTTACTTTATCACTAAGCGGTAGCGATAGTCGTGGAAGCATAAGATTGGCGAGACGACAACGATGCTACGATGGTGATCAAGGTGTCGCGCCGGTGACGATGGTGATCATGACGGTGCTTCGAAGATGGAGATCACAAGCACAAGATGATGATGGCCATATCATATCACTTATATTGATTGCATGTGATGTTTATCTTTTATGCATCTTATCTTGCTTTGATTAACGGTAGCATTATAAGATGATCCCTCTCTAAATTATCAAAGTATAAGTGTTCTCCCTAAGTATGCACCGTTGCGAAAGTTCTTCGTGCTTAGACACCACGTGATGATCGGGTGTGATAGGCTCTACGTTCAAATACAACGGATGCAAAACAGTTGCACACGCGGAATACTCATGTTTAACTTCACGAGCCTAGCATATAACAGATATGGCCTCGGAACACGGAGACCGAAAGGTCGAGCGTGAATCATATAGTAGATATGATCAACATATTGATGTTCACCATTGATACTACTCCATCTCACGTGATGATCGGACATGGTTTAGTTGATTTAGATCACGTGATCACTTAGAGGATTAGAGGGATATCTTTCTAAGTGGGAGTTCTTAAGTAATATGATTAATTGAACTTGAAGTTATCATGAACTTAGTACCTGATAGTATCTTGCTTGTCTATGTTTGATTGTAGATAGATGGCTCGTGCTGTTGTTCCATTGAATTTTAATGCGTTCCTTGAGAAAGCAAAGTTGAAAGATGATGGTAGCAATTACACGGACTGGGTCCGTAACTTGAGGATTATCCTCATTGCTTCACAGAAGAATTACGTCCTGGAAGCACCGCTAAGTGCCAAGCCTGCTGCAGGAGCAACACCAGATGTTATGAACGTCTGGCAGAGCAAAGCTGATGACTACTCGATAGTTCAGTGGGCCATGCTTTACGGCTTAGAACCGGGTCTTCAAAGACGTTTTAAACGTCATGGAGCGTATGAGATGTTCCAGGAGTTGAAGTTAATATTTCAAGCAAATGCCCGGATTGAGAGATATGAAGTCTCCAATAAGTTCTATAGCTGCAAGATGAAGGAGAATAGTTCTGTCAGTGAACGTATACTCAAAATGTCTGGGTATCATAATCACTTGACTCAACTGGGGGTTAATCTTCCTGCTGATAGTGTCATTGACAGAGTTCTTCAATCACTGCCACCAAGCTACAAAAGCTTCGTGATGAACTATAATATGCAAGGGATGAATAAGACTATTCCTGAGCTCTTCGCAATGCTAAAAGCCACGGAGGTAGAAATCAAGAAGGAGCATCAAGTTTTGATGGTCAATAAGACCACCAGTTTCAAGAAAAAGGGCAAAGGGAAGAAGAAAGGGAACTTCAAGAAGAATAGCAAACAAGTTTCTGCTCAGGAGAAGAAACCCAAGTCTGGACCTAAGCCTGAGACAGAGTGCTTCTACTGCAAGCAGACTGGTCACTGGAAGTGGAACTGCCCCAAGTATTTGGCGGATAAGAAGGATGCCAAAGTGAACAAAGGTATATGTGATATACATGTTATTGATGTGTACCTTACTAATGCTTGCAGTAGCACCTGGGTATTTGATACTGGTTCTGTTGCTAACATTTGCAACTCGAAACAGGGGCTACGGATTAAGCGAAGATTGGCTAAGGACGAGGTGACGATGCGCGTGGGAAATGGTTCCAAAGTCGATGTGATCGCGGTCGGCACGCTACCTCTACATCTACCTTCGGGATTAGTATTAGACCTAAATAATTGTTATTTGGTGCCAGCGTTGAGCATGAACATTATATCTGGATCTTGTTTGATGCGAGACGGTTATTCATTTAAATCAGAGAATAATGGTTGTTCTATTTATATGAGTAATATCTTTTATGGTCATGCACCCTTGAAGAGTGGTCTATTTTTGATGAATCTCGATAGTAGTGATACACATATTCATAATGTTGAAATCAAAAGATGCAGAGTTGATAATGATAGTGCAACTTATTTGTGGCACTGCCATTTAGGTCATATCGGTGTAAAGCGCATGAAGAAACTCCATACTGATGGACTTTTGGAACCACTTGATTATGAATCGCTTGGTACTTGCGAACCGTGCCTCATGGGTAAGATGACTAAAACGCCGTTCTCCGGTACTATGGAGAGAGCAACGGATTTGTTGGAAATCATACATACAGATGTATGTGGTCCAATGAATGTTGAGGCTCGTGGCGGATATTGTTATTGTCTCACCTTCACAGATAATTTAAGCAAATATGGGTATATCTACTTAATGAAACATAAGTCTGAAACATTTGAAAAGTTCAAAGAATTTCAGAGTGAAGTTGAAAATCATCATAACAAGAAAATAAAGTTTCTACGATCTGATCGTGGAGGAGAATATTTGAGTTACGAGTTTGGTCTACATTTGAAACAATGCGGAATAGTTTCGCAACTCACGCCACCCGAAACACCACAGCGTAATGGTGTGTCCGAACCTCGTAATCGTACTTTATTAGATATGGTGCGATCTATGATGTCTCTTACTGATTTACCGTTATCGTTTTGGGGTTATGCTTTAGAGACGGCTGCATTCACGTTAAATAGGACACCATCGAAATCCGTTGAGACGACGCCATATGAACTGTGGTTTGGCAAGAAACCAAAGTTGTCGTTTCTGAAAGTTTGAGGCTGCGATGCTTATGTGAAAAAGCTTCAACCTGATAAGCTCGAACCCAAATCGGAGAAATGTGTCTTCATAGGATACCCAAAGGAGACTGTTGGGTACACCTTCTATCACAGATCCGAAGGCAAGACTTTTGTTGCTAAATTCGGAGTTTTTCTAGAGAAGGAGTTTCTCTCGAAAGAAGTGAGTGGGAGAAAAGTAGAACTTGATGAGTTAACTGTACCTACTCCCTTATTGGAAAGTAGTACATCACAGAAACCAGTTTCTGTGACACCTACACCAATTAGTGAGGAAGCTAATGATAATGATCATGAAACTTCAGATCAAGTTACTACCGAACCTCGTAGATCAACCAGAGTAAGATCTGCACCAGAGTGGTACGGTAATCCTGTTCTGGAAATCATGCTACTAGATCATGATGAACCTATGAACTATGAAGAAGCGATGGTGAGCCCAGATTCCGCAAAATGGCTAGAAGCCATGAAATCTGAGATGGGATCCATGTATGAGAACAAAGTGTGGACTTTGGTTGACTTGCCCATTGATCGGCAAGAAATTGAGAATAAATGGATCTTCAAGAAGAAGACTGACGCTGACGGTAATGTTACTGTCTATAAAGCTCGACTTGTTGCAAAAGGTTTTTGACAAGTTCAAGGGATTGACTACGATGAGACCTTCTCACCCGTAGCGATGCTTAAGTCTGTCCGAATCATGTTAGCAATTGCCGCATTTTATGATTATGAAATTTGGCAAATGGATGTCAAAACTGCATTCCTGAATGGATTTATGGAAGAAGAGTTGTATATGATGCAACCAGAAGGTTTTGTCGATCCAAAGGGAGCTAACAAAGTGTGCAAGCTCAAGCGATCCATTTATGGACTGGTGCAAGCCTCTCGGAGTTGGAATAAACGCTTTGATAGTGTGATCAAAGCATTTGGTTTTGTACAGACTTTTGGAGAAGCCTGTATTTACAAGAAAGTGAGTGGGAGCTCTGTAGCATTTCTGATATTATATGTGGATGACATATTATTGATTGGAAATGATATAGAATTTCTGGATAGCATAAAGGGATACTTGAATAAGAGTTTTTCAATGAAAGACCTCGGTGAAGCTGCTTACATATTGGGAATTAAGATCTATAGAGATAGATCAAGACGCTTAATTGGACTTTCACAAAGCACATACCTTGACAAGGTTTTGAAGAATGGATCAAGCAAACAAAGGGTTCTTGCCTGTGTTAGAAGGTGTGAAGTTGAGTAAGACTCAATGTCCGACCACCGCAGAAGATAGAGAGAAAATGAAAGATGTTCCCTATGCTTCAGCCATAGGCTCTATCATGTATGCAATGTTGTGTACCAGACCTGATGTGTGCCTTGCTGTAAGTCTAGCAGGGAGGTACCAAAGTAATCCAGGAGTGGATCACTGGACATCGGTCAAGAACATCCTGAAATACCTGAAAAGGACTAAGGATATGTTTCTCGTATATGGAGGTGACAAAGAGCTCATCGTAAATGGTTACGTTGATGCAAGCTTTGACACTGATCCGGACGATTCTAAATCGCAAACCGGATACGTGTTTTTACTGACCGGTGGAGCTGTCAGTTGGTGCAGTTCTAAACAAAGCGTCGTGGCGGGATCTACATGTGAAGCAGAGTACATAGCTGCTTCGGAAGCAGCAAATGAAGGAGTCTGGATGAAGGAGTTCATATCCTATCTAGGTGTCATACCTAGTGCATCAGGTCCAATGAAAATCTTTTGTGACAATACTGGTGCAATTGCCTTGGCAAAGGAATCCAGATTTCACAAGAGAACCAAGCACATCAAGAGACGCTTCAATTCCATTCGGGATTTAGTCCAAGTGGGAGACATAGAAATTTGCAAGATACATACGGATCTGAATGTTGCAGACCCGCTGACTAAGCCTCTTCGACGAGCAAAACATGATCAGCACCAACGCTCCATGGGTGTTAGAATCATTACTGTGTAATCTAGATTAGTGACTCTAGTGCAAGTGGGAGACTGAAGGAAATATGCCCTAGAGGCAATAATAAAGTTATTATTTATTTCCTTATATCATGATAAATGTTCATAATTCATGCTAGAATTGTATTAACCGGAAACATAATACATGTGTGAATACATAGACAAACATAGTGTCACTAGTATGCCTCTACTTGACTAACTCATTGATCAAAGATGGTTATGTTTCCTAACCATAGACATGAGTTGTCATTTGATTAACGGGATCACATCATTAGGAGAATGATGTGATTGACTTGACCTATTTCGTTACCTTAGCACTTGATCGTTTAGTTTGTTGCTATTGCTTTCTTCATGACTTATACATGTTCCTATGACTATGAGATTATGCAACTCCCGTTTACCGGAGGAACACTTTGTGTGCTACCAAACATCACAACGTAACTGGGTGATTATAAAGGTGCTCTACAGGTGTCTCCGAAGGTACTTGTTGGGTTGGCGTATTTCGAGATTAGGATTTGTCACTCCGATTGTCGGAGAGGTATCTCTGGGCCCTCTCGGTAATGCACATCACATAAGCCTTGCAAGCATTGCAACTAATAAGTTAGTTGCGGGATGATGTATTACGGAACGAGTAAAGAGACTAACCGGTAATGAGATTGAACTAGGTATTGAGATACCGACGATCAAATCTCGGGCAAGTAACATACCGATGACAAAGGGAACAACGTATGTTGTTATGCGGCCTGACCGATAAAAGATCTTCGTAGAATATGTAGGAGCCAATATGAGCATCCAGGTTCCGCTATTGGCTATTGACCGGAGACGTGTCTCGGTCATGTCTACATTGTTCTCGAACCCGCAGGGTCCGCATGCTTAACGTTACGATGACAGTTTCATTATGAGTTTATATATTTTGATGTTCCGAAGGTTTTTCGGAGTCCCGGATGTGATCACGGACATAACGAGGAGTCTCGAAATAGTCGAGACATAAATATTGATATATTGGACGACTATATTCGGACACAGGAATGGTTCCGGGAGTTACCGGATATAAAACGGAGTACCGGGGGTTACCGGAACCCCCGGGGGGGGGGGTTAATGGGCCTCATGGGCCCAAAGTGGAGCATAGGAGGGGCGGCCAGGGCAGGCTGCGCGCCCCCTCCCCCTCTAGTCCGAATTGGACAAGGAGGGAGGGGCGGTGCCCCCCTTTCCTTTCTCTCCTCTCTCCCTTCCTTCCCCCTCTCCTAGTTGGACAAGGAAAGGAGGGACTCCTACTCCCGGTAGGAGTAGGACTCCTCCCTGGCGCGCCTCCTCCTGGCCGGCCGCCCCTCCCCTTGCTCCTTTATATACGGGGGCAGGGGGGCACCTCTAGACACAACAATTGATCCTTGAGATCTATTAGCCGTGTGCGGTGCCCTCCTCCACCATAATCCTCGATGATATTGTAGCGGTGCTTACGCGAAGCCCTGCGACGGTAGAACATCAAGTTCGTCACCACGCCGTCGTGCTGACGGAACTCTTCCCCGATATTCTGCTGGATCGGAGTCCGGGGATCGTCATCGAGCTGAACGTGTGCTAGAACTCAGAGGTGCCGTAGTTTCGGTGCTTGATCGGTCGAGCCGTGAAGACGTACGACTACATCAACCGCGTTGTGCTAACGCTTCCGCTTCCGGTCTATGAGGGTACATAGACAACACTCTCCCCTCTCGTTGCTATGCATCACCATGATCTTGCGTGTGCGTAGGAAAATTTTGAAATTACTACATTCCCCAACAATTCTACGGTGGGTGAACAAATTACTGTTGAGCAATTGACAGAATTGAGCATAATTATGAGAATATCTAGGCATGATCATGTATATAGGCATCATGTCCGTGACAAGTAGACCGAAACGATTCTGCATCTACTACTATTACTCCACTCATCGACCGCTATCCAGCATGCATCTAGAGTATTAAGTTAAAAACAGAGTAACGCCTTAAGCAAGATGACATGATGTAGAGAGATAAATTCATGCAATATGAAATAAACCCCATCTTGTTATCCTCGATGGCAACGATGCAATACGTGCCTTGCTGCCCCTTCTATCACTGGGAAAGGACACAGCAAGATCGAACCCAAAGCTAAGCACTTCTCCCATGGCAAGAACTACCAATCTAGTTGGCCAAACCAAACGGATAATTCGAAGAGACTTGCAAAGATAACCAATCATACATAAAAGAATTCAGAGAAGATTCAAATATTATTCATAGATAGACTTGATTATAAACCCACAATTCATCGATCTCAACAAACACACCGCAAAAAGAAGATTACATCGAATAGATCTCCACGAGAGAGGGGGAGAACTTTGTATTGAGATTCAAAGAGAGAGAAGAAGTCATCTAGCTACTAACTATGGACCCGAAGGTCTGAGGTAAACTACTCACACTTCATTGGAGGGGCTAGAATGATGTAGAAGCCCTCCATGATGACGGCCCTCTTCCGGCGGAGCTCCGGAACAGGCCCCAAGATGGGATCTCGTGGATACGGAAAGTTGCGGCGGTGGAATTAGGTTTTTGTCTCATGTTCTGATCATTTGGGGGTACGTGTGTATATATAGGAGGAAGAAGTACCCCGGAGGAGCAACGAGGGGCCCACGAGGCAGGGGGCGCGCCCTAGGGGGGCGCCCCCCACCCTCGTGACCGCCTCTTTTGTTCCTTGGAGCAGGGTCCAAGTCTCCTGGATCACGTTCAGTGAGAAAATCACGTTCTCGAAGATTTTATTCCGTTTGGACTCCGTTTGATATTCCATTTCTCCGAAACACTGAAATAGGCAAAAAAACAACAATTCTGGGCTGGGCCTCCGGTTAATAGGTTAGTCCCAAAAATAATATAAAAGTGGAAAATAAAGCCCAATATAGTTCAAAATAGTAGATAATATAGCATGGAGCAATCAAAAATTATAGATATGTTGGAGACGTATCAGGCATCCCCAAGCTTAATTCCTGCTCGTCCTCGAGTAGGTAAATGATAAAAAGAGAATTTTTGATGCGGAGTGCTGCTTGGCATAATTTCAATGTAAATCTTCTTAATTGTGGTATGAATATTCATAATAGAAAGATTCAAGACAAAAGTTTATATTGACATAAAAATAATAACACTTCAAGCATACTAACAAAGCAATTATGCCTTCTCAAAATAACATGGCCAAAGAAAGTTATCCCTACAAAATCATATAGTCTGGCTATGCTCTATCTTCACCACACAAAATATTTAAATCATGCACAACCCCGATGACAAGCCAAGCAATTGTTTCGTACTCTAACTTTTTCAAAACTTTTTCAATCTTCACACAATACATGAGCGTGAGCCATGGACATAGCACTATAGGTGGAATAGAATGGTGGTTGTGGAGAAGACAAAAAGGAGAAGATAGTCTCACATCAACTAGGCGTATCAACGGGCTATGGAGATGCCCATCAATAGATATCAATGTGAGTGAGTAGGGATTGCCATGCAACGGATGCACTAGAGCTATAAGTCTATGAAAGCTCAAAAAGAAACTAAGTGGGTGTGCATCCAACTTGCTTGCTCATGAAGACCTAGGGCAATTTGAGGAAGCCCATCATTGGAATATACAAGCCAAGTTTCTATAATGTAAAATTCCCACTAGTATATGAAAGTGATAACATGAGAGACTCTCTACTATGAAGATCATGGTGCTACTTTGAAGCACAAGTGTGGTAAAAGGATAGTAACATTGTCCCTTCTCTCTTTTTCTCTCATTTTTATTATATTTTTATGGCCTTTCTCCCTTTTTTATGGCCTTTCTCTTTTTTTATTTGGGCTTCTTTGGCCTCTTTTTTTTATTTTTCGTCCGGAGTCTCATCCCGACTTGTGGGGGAATCATAGTCTCCATCATTCTTTCCTCACTGGGACAATGCTCTAATAATGATGATCATCACACTTTTATTTTTCTTACAACTCAACAATTACAACTCGATACTTAGAACAAAATATGACTCTATATGAATGCCTCCGGCGGTGTACCGGGATATGTAATGAATCAAGAGTGACAAGTATGAAAATTATGAAAGGTGGCTTTGCCACAAATACTATGTCAACTACACGATCATGCTAAGCAATATGACAATGATGGATGTGTCATGATGAACTAGATGATGGAAAGTTGCATGGCAATATATCTCGGAATGGCTATGGAAATGCCATAATAGGTAGGTATGGTGGCTGTTTTGAGGTAGGTATGGTGTATGATACCGGCGAAAGTTGCGCGGTATTAGAGAGGCTAGCAAAGGTGGAAGGGTGAGAGTGCGTATGATCCATGGACTCAACATTAGTCATAAAGAACTCATATACTTATTGCAAAAATCTAGAAGTTATCAAAGCAAAGTACTACGCGCATGCTCCTAGGGGGATAGATTGGTAGGAAAAGACCATCGCTCCTCCCCGGCCGCCACTCATAAGGAATATAATCAATAAATAAATCATGCTCCGACTTCATCACATAATGGTTCACCATACATGCATGCTACGGGAATCACAAACTTCAACACAAGTATTCTTTAAATTCACAACTACTCCACTAGCATGACTTTAATATTATCACCTCCATATCTCAAAACAATTATCATGCTTCAATCTGTTCTTAGTATTCAACACACTCAAAAGAAAGTTTCTCAAATCTTGAATACCAAGCATATTATTATTAAGCAAATTACCATGCTATTAAGAGACTCTCAAAATAATTTAAGTGAAGCATGAGAGATCAATAGTTTCTTTAAAACAAATCCACCACCATGCTCTAAAAGATCTAAGTGAAGCACATAGAGCAAAATTACTTAGCTCAAAAGATATAAGTGAAGCACATAGAGTATTCTATCAAATTTTAATTCATGTATGGCTCTCTAAAAAGGTGTGTACAGTAAGGATGATTGTGGCATACTAACAAAAAAAGACACAAATAATACAAGACGCTCCAAGCAAAACACATATCATGTTGGTGAATAAAAATATAGCTCCAAGTAAAGTTACCGATGGAAGTGGACGAAAGAGGGGATGCCTTCCGGGGCATCCCCAAGCTTTGACTTTTTGGTGTCCTTGGATTATCTTGGGGGTGCCATGGTCATCCTGAAGCTTAGGCTCTTGCCACTCCTTGTTCCATAATCCATCAAATTCTTACCCAAAACTTGAAAACTTCACAACACAAAACTCAAAATAGAAAACTCGTGAGCTCCGTCAGCGAAAGAAAACAAAATACCACTTCAAGGTACTGTAATGAACTCATTCTTTATTTATATTGGTGTTAAACCTACTGTATTCCAATTTCTCTATGGATTATAAACTATTTTACTAGCCATAGATTCATCAAAATAAGCAAACAACACACGAAAAACAGAATCTGTCAAAAACAGAACAGTCTGTAGTAATCTGTAGCTAGCGCAAGATCTGGAACACCAAAAATTCTAAAATAAATTTCTGGACGTGAGGAATTTATCTATTAATCATCTTAAAACAGAATTAACTAAATATCGCTCTTCAAATAAAAATGGCAGCAGTTATCGTGAGCGCTAAAGTTTCTGTTTTTTACATCAAGTTCAACAAGACTTTCCCCAAGTCTTCCCAACGGTTCTACTTGGTACAAACACACACAAAACACAACCAAAACAGAGGCTAAATAATTTATTTATTACTAAACAGGAGGAAAAAAGCAAGGAATAAAAATAAAATTGGGTTGCCTCCCAACAAGCGCTATCGTTTAACGCCCCTAGCTAGGCATAACAAGCGAGGATAGATCTAGGTATTGCCATCTTTGGTAGGCAATCCATAAGTGGATCTCATGATAGTTTCATATGGTAATTTTATTTTCTTTCTTGGAAAGTGTTCCATGCCCTTTTTTAATGGAAATTGAAATCTAATATGCCCTTCCTTCATATCAATAATCGCACCAACCGTTCTAAGGAAAGGTCTACCAAGAATAATAGGGCAAGAAGGATTGCAACCTATATCAAGAACAATGAAATCTACGGGCACATAATTCCTATTTTCAACAATAAGAACATCATTAATTCTTACCATAGGTTTCTTAATAGTGGAATCCGCAAGATTCAAGTTTAGAGAGCAATCATCATAATCGCGGAAACTTGTAAATCACACAAAGTCTTGGGAATAGTAGAGACACTAGCACCCAAATCACACAAACCATAAAACTCATGATCTTTAATTTTAATTTTAATAGTTGGTTCCCACTCATCATAGAGTTTTCTAGGGATAGAAACTTTCAACTCAAGTTTTTCTTCATAAGATTGCATCAAGGCATCAACAACATGTTCGGTAAAGGCTTTATTTCGACTATAAGCATGTGGAGAATTTAGCATGGATTGCAACAAGGAAATACAATCAATTAAAGATCAACTTTCATAATTAAATTCCTTGAAATCAAATATAGTGGGTTTAGCAACATCTAGATTTTTATTTCTTTCAATCCCACTTTCGTCAATTTCATCATTAAGATCTAAATACTCTGAATTTTTAGAACGCCTTCTAGGTAAAGGAAGATCATATTCAGTTTCATCAAGATTCATATTGCAAAATAAAGATTTAATTTGAGACACATCAATAACTTTTAGATCTTCATCTTGATTTTCATAGGAATTGGAAGAACACGCTGTAATAAAGGCATCTTTGGAAGCACGCATCCTAGCGGTTCTTTCTTTACACTCATCAATTGAAATTATCATGGCTTTTAGAGACTCATTGATATCATGCTTAGGTGGAATAGATCGAAGTTTTAAAGCATCAACATCAAGAGCAATTCTATCAACGTTCCTAGCCAAATCATCAATCTTAAGCAATTTTTCTTCAATCATAGCATTAAAATTCTTTTGCGAAGAAATAAATTCTTTAATATTAGATTCAAAATCAGAGGGCATCTTATTATAATTTCCATAAGAGTTGTTGTAGGAATTCCCATAATTATTAGAAGGATTACTAGGATATGGCCTAGGATTAAAATTCCCTCTATAAGCGTTGTTACCAAAATTATTCCTACCAACAAAATTCACATCCATAGATTCATTGTTATTCTCAATCAAAGTAGACAAAGGCATATCATTAGGATCAGATGAAACACTCTTAGTAGCAAATAATTTCATAATTTCATCCATCTTTCCACTCAACACATTAGTTTCTTCTATCGCATGCACTTTTTTATTAGATGATCTTTCAGTGTGCCATTGAGAATAATTAACCATAATACTATCTAGGAGTTTAGTAGCATCTCCTAAGGTGATTTCCATAAAAGTGCCTCCCGCGGCCGAATCTAAAAGATTTCTAGAAGCAAAATTCAATCCGGCATAAAAATTCTGTATAATCATCCACAAATTCAAACCATGAGTAGGGCAATTACGTATCATTAATTTCATTCTCTCCCAAGCTTGTGCAACATGTTCATGATCAAGTTGTTTAAAGTTCATAATATCGTTTCTAAGAGAGATGATCTTAGCGGGAGGAAAATACTTAAAGATAAAAGCATATTTGCACTTGTTCCATGAATCAGTACTATTCTTAGGCAAAGACGAAAACCAAGCTTTAGCACGATCTCTAAGCGAAAAAGGAAATAGCTTCAATTTAAAAACATCATTATTGACATCTTT
This sequence comes from Triticum urartu, assembly GCF_056163025.1. Lineage (NCBI taxonomy): Eukaryota > Viridiplantae > Streptophyta > Magnoliopsida > Poales > Poaceae > Triticum > Triticum urartu. The sequence goes on along the minus strand of NC_141875.1, from coordinate 694,702,450 downwards.
TTTCTTTTGCATATCACATAAATCAACGAAGCTATTCAGATGAGTAGCGGCATCTTCACTGGGAAGGTCGGCGAATTCATCTTTCATAACAAGATTCAACAAAGCAGTATTAATTTCACAAGATTCAGCATCGATAAGAGGAGCAATCGGAGTGCTAAGGAAATCATTATTATTGGTATTGATGAAGTCACACAATTTAGTAGTATCTTGAGCCATCGCGACAAACAAGCAATCTAACACACGAGCAAACAAGAGCAAACGGGCAAAAGAGGCAAACAGAGAGGGAGGATAGAGAGAGAGAGCGAATAAAACGTCAAGGGTGAATTGGGGGGAGAGGAAAACGAGAGGCAAATGGCAAATAATGTAATACGAGAGATAGGGATTGTGATGGGTACTTGGTATATTGACTTTTGCGTAGACTCCCCGGCAACGGCGCCAGAAATCCTTCTTGCTACGTCTTGAGCTTGCGTTGGTTTTCCCCGAAGAGGAAGGGATGATGCAGCAAAGTAGCGTAAGTATTTCCCTCAGTTTTTGAGAACCAAGGTATCAATCCAGTAGGAGGCCACGCTCAAGTCCCTTGTACCTGCACAAAACGATAGCTACTCGCAACCAACGCGATTAGGGGTTCTCAAGCCCTTCACGGTCACTTACGAGAGTGAGATCTGATAGATAGAATATTTTTGGTATTTTTGGTATAAAGATGCAAAGTAAAAAGTAAAGGCAAAGTAAATAGAAAAACAATATTAAAGTGATGGAGATTGATATGATGAGAATAGACCCGGGGGCCATAGGTTTCACTAGTGGCTTCTCTCAAGAGCATAAGTATTCTACGGTGGGTGAACAAATTACTGTTGAGCAATTGACAGAATTGAGCATAATTATGAGAATATCTAGGCATGATCATGTATATAGGCATCACATTCGTGACAAGTAGACCGAAACGATTCTGCATCTACTACTATTACTCCACTCATTGACCGCTATCCAGCATGCATCTAGAGTATTAAGTTAAAAACAGAGTAACGCCTTAAGCAAGATGACATGATGTAGAGAGATAAATTCATGCAATATGAAATAAACCCCATCTTGTTATCCTCGATGGCAACGATGCAATACGTGCCTTGCTGCCCCTTCTATCACTCGGAAAGGACACCGCAAGATCGAACCCAAAGCTAAGCACTTCTCCCATGGCAAGAACTACCAATCTAGTTGGCCAAACCAAATGGATAATTCGAAGAGACTTGCACAGATAACCAATCATACATAAAAGAATTCAGAGAAGATTCAAATATTATTCATAGATAGACTTGATCATAAACCCACAATTCATCGATCTCAACAAACACACCGCAAAAAGAAGATTACATCGAATAGATCTCCACGAGAGAGGGGGAGAACTTTGTATTGAGATTCAAAGAGAGAGAAGAAGCCATCTAGCTACTAACTATGGACCCGAAGGTCTGAGGTAAACTACTCACACTTCATCGGAGGGGCTAGAATGATGTAGAAGCCCTCCGTGATGACGGCCCTCTTCCGGCGGAGCTCCGGAACAGGCCCAGATCTCGTGGATACGGAAAGTTGCGGCGGTGGAATTAGGTTTTTGGCTCCTGTTCTGATCGTTTGGGGGTACGTGTTTATATATAGGAGGAAGAAGTGCGCCGGAGGAGCAACGAGGGGCCCACGAGGCAGGGGGCGCGCCCTAGGGGGGAGGCGCGCCCCCACCCTCATGACCGCCTCTTTTGTTCCTTGGAGCAGGGTCCAAGTCTCCTGGATCACGTTCGGTGAGAAAATCACGTTCCCGAAGATTTTATTCCGTTTGGACTCCGTTTGATATTCTGTTTCTCCGAAACACTGAAATAGGCAAAAAAACAGCAATTCTGGGCTGGGCCTCCGGTTAATAGGTTAGTCCCAAAAATAATATAAAAGTGGAAAATAAAGCCCAGTATAGTCCAAAACAGTAGATAATATAGCATGGAGCGATCAAAAATTATAGATACATTGGAGACGTATCAGGAGGACGAGGAATGGTGCAACGAGGAGGACGAGGACATCAACAACGATGACGACGACGAAAAGCCAACGGTCAGTAGCAAAAAGCGTTCTCGCCAAGACGCTGTCGCGAGGCCATCGAACAAGAACAACAAGAAGGACTAAAGCAGACTGTATATCTCTGTTGTCGTTCTGTCAAACTAATTCCTTATATCGATCCTCTGTAGCTATTATATATTTGAACCTTAGTATGTAATGCACTTGATTTAATTACCAACTTGGCATGTGTTCCCCTTGTCGATCTCATCGCTAACGGTTAATGGTATGGATTCGATAGTGATCCTTTACATTATCGCATACAATTGGTTTCTTTCAATTGTGTGCCCAGTCGAGCACACAATTCACAACCAAAAGTTGTGTGCCCTATCTAGAATTATCACACAGAATTCTGATTACCGACATGTTTGTCGAGTCTCATACATATCTTGTTACGCCAAATCATTTGTGTTATTCTGGATCATCGCAAATAGTTCATCTGAGTGACATGTATGTCATTTGTCACACACATCTGGATCTGGGTAACCGTTTGCATTATTTTGTCTCATCGCAAATAGTTTAGCTAAGTGGCATGTATGTCGTGTATCGCACACATCTGGATCTAGGTAACCGTTTACGTTATTTGTCTCACCACAAACAATTCGTATGGATCAACTATATGCCACATATCGCAAACGCAACTCTTTTCGGAATCGTATTTGATGGATCAGCCATAGCACACAGTTTATTTTATTGGTGATGATTTTATTACCATATTGTTTTCGGTTCATGCATCGCACACAGTTTGATCAAATGGTCTCTTATACATGTGTCGTCTTAGGACCTTCCTGTAGTAGTGATTTCTGCGTGTATTACTTCGATCTATCATTCATGTTTATCACCATCGTTCATATGATGCTTGCTATCTCCATGCGTGGGCAGTCCCCTAGTTCTTGGAAATATGGATGAACCCTAGTACATATAGGTGCTGAATGTTATAATGATATGATATCCTCTTTTGAATGTTTGTTTTAATAACAACATTTCGGCCTTGTATGGCCATGGAGCATATTAATATCGTTGTAAAGGCTATAATGTAGGGGTAAAGATGTGAGTATAATATATTCTCCTCCCTACCTTTACAATTGGGGAGAAACAGAGAACACTTAGTGTGGATGCATTCACGAGGAATCCTTTAATCACCGTTGTGAGAACCAGAGTGGGGAAACTACGATGGTGGCATGTGTGTGCGTAGACTATTTCATGTAGCGTATATCTGTACCTGACTCCGGCCAATTACAAACACGAAGAGTGGCTCAAGTATCCAACCTAGAACTATGAAATACATTATACTAGTAGGGATTATAGACTCCGTGAGAGCACCTTAGTCCTATTTTCGGTTTCATTGTTTCATTTACTCTGCGTTGTTCTTTTACTTCTTTCCACATAAATTACTTTTTATTGCACTCACTCAAACATTACAAAATTCACCTTCATTTTTATTTTTATCTATGACTAATTTGCAGACACAATTGCATAAATCCTTAAAAGAGACAAAATCCAATTTATGTGCTCCCTATGGGATCGATACTCTTACTTCGATAGGATTATATAACTAAACATTTTGCACTCGCAAGAGATCAGTTTTATGCAGAAAATTTCTATGTATAAAAGATATTTTGTCTTATATTATAAGCATATTCGAGCTATATTCTAGAAGCACACGGGGCATGACTTGTTGGTGGTCGTATTATGGACCAGTAAAAATTATGAGGGTTGAATCGAGTATAGTTCTACTTCCCACGATTTTCTACGTTACATATATCAACATAAAATAACCGACGGGTAATATTATTGATTAACCACGAGTGGGTTGGCTAATATTAGGAGTAGTCATGTTGGAAATAGAACTGATAAAGATTAGTATTTAAGAAAAATCATATTTTTCATGTTTCGAAATTTTGACCATGTTAAGATGTAATCTTTCATAGTATTATATGGCATCAATATAGTAGTCAAACCGGAATGTAAGGCATAGTTTTATACCAAACTTATGTACTTTTTATCGTACTATAATATTAAGGAGTATAAATTTTATTATTTAGTTGGCATAGTTTCCCCCAAAATTTAGTCAGTATAGTTAACCAATGTTCTTGATTATTAGTTATAATGTATATAAGTTATCACTTTATTTATGCTAAACTTGAATTAAGTGAGATGATATAAATTATCTTTCAATTATTTTTGCGACAATTCCACAAATTATATAGTGCACACATACATATTTGCATGTTTCGGCATATGTTCATGTATAATTTAGTTTCATTAAATCTCATGTTAGCAAATTCTAAAGAATAATGTCCAACTGATATGTTAATAGTGATTTCTAGTATTACTAGGTGTGCATATTTATAGAACCTTGTAGAGTACAAATTGTGCCATTTGCACACAAGTTAGGTTCAATAATAAGTTTAATGTATGCATGGTACTGAAATAACGCCTGTAACAACCCGGGGTAGCACCCCTCATTATAAAATGTTTGTTTATTCTATTTTTCATCATCATTGCATAAGAAAAATTGCATTAGCATCATATTGCATTAATTAATTAATCTGGATATTTTATTTCACCCTTTTTATTAAATGGTGAATAAGTAAGCTTTTCTCCCTTTCAATGTTCAGCACTGAGACTCGCCATCAAACCTTGCACCGGTGCTTCATGTAATATTTGGGGTATCCATATTATTTCATGATGTATCCCTCCATTATCACTTATTCTAGTTCAAACCCATTTATTCAATTAAATCAGATTATCTTCTAAGTAAATATTAAATAAAGTTCAAATAGTTTTTCTTATGTTGCAAAAAAAATTGTTTTGCAACACGACATGTGTTGCAATAGTAGGAGGTGATGCTCGGCTGCTCAATCCGCTAGATCCGACGGTTCATGTAGCAGCACCTTTTAGTTATCTCTATAATATTATAAAAAGCTTGACAACAACGGTTAATTTACAGTTTCTTTAATTAATTGTATTAAAAATGGTACACAAATATAATTTTCTTCTAAATATTACAAATTCTATGAACAAATTAGCATTAGAAAATTGAACAAAAAGATCATTTCAAATATTTCACCACAATTTTGGAAATCTCTCTAATCTGTTGAGGTCAAACTAACATACATATAGTGTCTTTGATATAAGAGTAACCGACCAGAGATCAAACAATAGTGGCAGTAATGTACTCCATCGCCGGGACCTTGCAGCCAAACCTGATGTGCTCCATCACGCCAAACTTTAGAGGGTGGTTGCATGCATACTAATCTCGCCATGCAGGGATCATACACATGCATGCAAGCAAACATGGCAACAATGCATGGACACCAGTAAAGTACACATGGAAGCCACAGCTCGGCAATACCTGAGGTGAAGTCCCCACCTGTCTGTTAAAGAGAACACTGAAGATGTAGCTCCCCTGCAGCCTTTTATTTTTGCAGTTAAACAAAAACTTACCGTCTCAACTATGCATGCCTGCATCTAGATGCTTCTCTTTTCCGTCGACTGTATGAAACGGTCCAGCAGTAGTTCACAAAGGCCGGTATCACTGCAGTGCTTACACACGTAAAAATAACAACACGTACGCAGTTCATGTGAACATCCAAGAGCATGACGAAAGGCGGTGCATTTGCCTTTAAATACCGGCCTTCCCACCTAGGAACTCGGACAAGCTCTCAAAATGTCAGAGTGCAGCAAGAAGAACCTCAACACCACAGGTCCCAAGGAAACAGAAGATTATAACAGTACTTCCCAGTCAATCAAGAGAAGCGCACCCTGCATAAAGCTAAAAGGTATTCCCTCCATTCGTAAACGTAGTGTGCATAGTTTTTTTTTAAGTCAAACATTTTTTATTTTGACCAAGATTAGTGAGAAAAGTATCAACAAAAATAATACTACCAAATAAATATAATATAGATATATGTGTAATGATGTTTTAATGATATTTATTTAATACTCATCCATCCGGAAATAACTGTTGCTCAAACCACATCCGTTTGAGCGACAATTATTTCCGGACGGAGAGGGTATTATAGATGTAGATATTTTTCTCTATAAGTGTTAACTTTTGAAATTTTGTACGTGCTCTACATTTAGGAATAGAGGTAGCGAGTAATAAGCATCCCCTTATCTTATGTTGACCACACCATCTTTTATATACGAATGACGTCTATATCATTGATCATCATACTATTTATCTTTCAGGTAAGATATTAACAGTATGCATCAGAAAAATGTATCCTTGAGCAGATAACAGAAGCGCTCCAAATTCGAAAACCAATGTTTGAAATCAGGCACTTTATTGGAGGACACCACAGAATCGATCAATATGCTGCTACAGCAAGAATCACAATCAACGATCTGTCAGAGCCAACTGGCAAGAGAGAAATACACACCGTGAAAGAAAAGAAATTTCATTCCATAGAAGAAGCCGAAGAAGCTGCTGCACAAGAAATGATCAAAACACTCCGCAAAAAATTCAACAAAGAAGCTGAGAAATGAGATCGACGCGACAGAACCTCTAAATTGCAGCAGCTCAAGAGAAAATATCGAAGACTCGAACAACAAAGTAAACTGTTGATGCAAGGCTGGGGGCCCACAATAGAGAAAGTTCAAACAGCACACGAGTTGATGAACGCAGCAAGATCCTCTGCAGCTTTCCAGATGTATTGCTCCCATGGAGAAGGAGACAATCAAGAGCTGATCAACACTTTGTCTGACATTGTTTACGCAGAAGAGGAACTACGATTAGTGCTATCGAATGTACCAAGTCACTCACATGAAAAAAGGTCCACCTGGTAGAAATAATTGTATGTGTTTGCATTTATTTTCTGTATTTGCACATCATCCGGATAAATTCATACCGAGAATGGTTAACATTCAGGAGGAACAAGAATGTATCCTGTGGATTCTGGACCTTAGATGAAAAATAATGGGCCAGATTTTGGTCAAAAGTTGGACTATACCTTTTCTACAGACCCTTGCACTTTATGCAAATTAACCCGCACTTTAGAGAACACATTCCCATAAAACATCTCTATGTTTTTTTTCAAACACAAAGGTTCCTATATTTTGGATCGAATGTTCGATATCAGATCCATTTTGACTGCCATTTTTATCTTGATGAAATCTTAAAAATAAGATAAAAGTTTTTGCTTTTTCGAAACTTGAATCTAAACTTGACATAATAAAAGCATGTGAGCACGGCACCCATGTGTGAGAGAGATATTTCTCATCGACAAATGACAAAACGTGTAAATGTCGTAGTCAAGTTTCGAGTTAAGTTTCAAAAAGCAACCAAAAAGATTTTCAAAAATATACTCACCATCGATCTCGATTCAAAGATCTCGTCTGAACAAACAAGGCAGTCAAAATGCTTCCGAAAACAAACATGAAGTTCAAGATATATGACCCCTTTTTCGAAGCACTAAACTAAACACGCAGATTTATTTATAGGAAAGGGAGTTGTGAAATGCGGATTGATTTTGATGAAATGAAAGGACTATTTTGTATGCTTCAACAATTCATCTATCAGCATGAACATATCCCTCACTTTTCTATTCAGTGGCTCATATAGTACGGGTGCATCCGGTGCATGAATTGAGTTAGTTCATCGGATCATAGTTCAAAAAACCGGACCAGACCGGTGGTCCGACCAGAAAAAGCTGGAACCAAGGCTTTGTCTAGTTTTTTAAGGTGTGTCGGTCTTTTAGCAAAAAAAATGGTGAAATATCAAGGGAATCATGTGTAACCCAAGAATCGGACATTTGACCTTGACACACCGCACACTCAAAGGCCCAATACCAACTGGGCTAGCTACAATTTGTGATTTTAATTTTGGATTATAACCAATATTAAGTGTATTCATTTGATCATAGGTCAATTTTCTAAAAAAAACCTTAAATATTTCAGCTTTTGACGCTATTAAACCAGTTGAACGGGCTGTCCGATAGGTAAAAACCTAAACCGATAGCCTCATCGGTTCGATTGCATGTCTGGTTTTATGAACTATCCACCGGATACTTTCTCCCCTATATCCCTCATATGGAGGCCAAATATCTCATACATGTGGAGAAAAATTCGTAGGCTCTGAGGAAAGCACCCACCTGATTTTTTTGGCAGATTTTAAAAAGTATTACTTAAAATTAGTTAACATATGAAAAAAATCACTATATCACAAAATGTTTATGTGTTAGGATAATTATTTGTGAATTTAAAAATAACATGCATTTGACAATAAAAATTATCCGTTAATTTAGGAAAATGTAAATACACCATAGCATTATAGGTAAGTGGGTTGTATAGGCTATTTGGTCGACCAAAAGAGTTGGTCTTGAGTTTTGTGACAAAATTGCTTCGACCAAGCTACTGCTATTGATCCACTTCACTCATGTTGCACCCACGCATAAACGATTGCACGCACGACCAATTCAAGCGAATGTATCTAGACAGCACCTAATGCAAAGATATATTGTTTCTTTGGACTGTGGATTAGAGGGGACGTGATCTGCACATACATGCATACTAGTCCAAAAGCAGTAGAATTATAACCGAATATACAACTTTTTGATGCTCATTTGATTTCAATACCAAACATAAAGCGAGTGTGAGGTGACAGGTCATTATCGAACCAACATGAAGATGATTGTAAAGCTATGAAGCAACGCACAAGTATTGTGATACTCATCATAAACAACTCATATGATCTACTCTCTCCGTTCATAAATATAAGATGTTCTAACTTTTTTTAGAATTGGATGTATATAGACATGTTTTTAGTGTGTTTGTTCACTCATTTCAATCCGTATGTACTCTATATTGAAATGTCCAAAACATCTTATATTTGTGAACGAAGGGAATATAACTTTATATTTTGCTATACATAAAATACACCAGAAACTAGTAGAGCATATGATATAGACACACACACAATATAAGATCACTTGGTTAAAGATATTTCAGGGATCAATCTCTCTTAAACGAAAATAAGCAGCCTACAATTTTTTATAAGTTATTTAGGACAAAACAAGTGTATTTTTCATTGATCAACATGAGAACTATGTACCAAATAATGATAATAATAATAATAATAATAATTAGCAAAAATCATTATTAGTCTATTATGCAAACTAAGTCAAAGAAAAAATGTACTTGTACAATTGTAGTGCAATAAAAATGGATCGTAAATAAATATAAAATTATAGCATAAATTCTATATATTTTAACTAGCACCGGAATCCAAAAAAATTGAACTATCCTGCCCGGAACAAACTGATATACTAACAAATTAAAATGAATAGGTAAAGAGTCATATTACAACCAATGGACTGAGAGATCATATGCTAGACAGTCTCATAAAATAAATTGACCATGTGTTTGCTCATCATCCTTAAATTTACCTTAGGGTGACCCTCTGTCATTTACAATGAAATTCAATCATTAAAGTGGTAATTTTTATACTTGTTTATAATTACCAAAATATTTATAATCTAATATTTTCATAATAATGATTGTGAACGATCAATTTTCTATTGCAACTTTCCTGTGAATAATATTGTTGGGATTTGCTAGGTTCGAAGGTTCGACAATATAAAAAAACCGACACATTGTGGATGGAGTACAATCCTTTTGGGGCATACATGAAGTCTTATTAGTTTCCAATTAAGATATATAATGACCTATAAAGGTTGGGACGTAACATGTTCTAAGTTACACCTCAAGTATTCAAAGATTTTTCTTGCCTAATCATACTTCATCTCCGAATCTAACATTCTTAAGAAGTTGCTCCCCACTTCTACCTATTCTCTCAACATGCACATTATCCACATCATCTCTATGCCACATCATCAATCAATTTGCAAAATCAGCCAATCACTCCACATCAGCAGCCCAGCCACACCAGCAACTATCTCCTTGCATGCATTCGCATTCAGTTACCAAACACAAGCATGCATGCAATCAATTACCACGGCCTTCCACCTTTGAAAACATGTCACGTTCCAAAAAAATTTGTTTGCGTACGCCCTTCCAATTCCGTGCTGACCCACAATCAACCTATTATTAGAAGGAAAGCACAAAGCCTACCTTTGAAAAAATGGCATGTTCCAAAAATATATATATCCCTGTGCATACCCCCTTCCAATTCCCTGCTTACCCACATGCAGCCCGATGGAAGCAATAAAGAAATAAAACTATTGTCTATTGGACATGATCTAAAAATCGAAATTGATGGAGGTGCCATCTTCTCTCCTTCACATTCCAATATCACACAATAATCTCTTCCCCTTCCTAGCATCTTCTTTTGCCCTTCAATGGTACAAGTATCGAATCTCCATACAATGAATCCCTTCCACATCCCTGTCCTCGCAAACAAAATAATCCTTCTCCTTTGCCCAACGTGCAGTAGCCATCGCCTCGCCATGGATTCACCAGTTATCTTCTTGCTACTATGGCCTGCCGACGACATTGATGTAATGGTTAATATTTGGTGGATTCTGTCAATTGTAAGTTGGAATTTCACCTTGATTTAGTTTATGTGTTTTTAGTTTGGTAAGATCGAGGACTTTCAAGATTGAATAGAAATCTCCCTCTGTCTGTATACAAGTTTTTCTACTGTGAAAACAGAGAGTTGGGCTCCAAAGTCGGGAAAATAAGATAGGCATATATCAGTACAAGTCTTCCTACAGATCCGCGCTTGCTTCTCCTATGTTCTGTAATCTTTGGAATATGGTAAGTACTTCAGACTTCCTATTCTTTTTGGCCCATTTTAGTTTCTTTGATCAGACTTAACTATAGCCTTGTGTACAACTGAATAAATTAGATGTTCATTTTGATGGTCTTGTTGCTTGCATCTGTATCCTCAGAGGTAACCGCATAGAATGTGTTTGTTTTTCACTGATTAGATATCATAAATTCAAGGCGGCATGTTCAGATTTTAGTGTATATTGGATTACTCCCTGTGCATATGAGAGTTGCAAACTGCGGGGATGCTCATGTAGATCATGTGGAGCGAGGCAGGTAAAATAGTTTTTATCTATTTAAAGAAACATATATGTCTACCTATTACATATATGGCCGCATGCATCTTTCGGATGCATGCAGAGGCCGGGGGATAACCTCCTTTTCAAAAAAATACATTATCCTTTTGGGTGGAGGCAACACTTTCTTTTTTCTTAGGTTGGGATGGTTGCCCTCCACTGTACTGTAGATAGTCCTGGCCATCTCCGGCCCGGCCCTGTCGACCCACCCAGGCCCGGCCCTAAAATCTAGGGCCTAGGCCCGGTGGGCTTGCCCATGGGCTGGGCTTGGGCCTGAGTTTTGAGCCCACCAGCAGGGCCTGGATGGGCTTGGGCTTGGCATATTGACATTTTAAGGAAGAGGCTCGGCCCATGGCCCTAAGCCCTAAGGGCTTTTCAGGGCTTTTTATCAGATGGGTCGGGTCTGGGCTTGAAAAGTAGGCCCGATGGTAGGGCCTGGGAGGGCCTGGGCCTTAGTTTTCTGTCGTGGGCTTTTCAAGGCCCGGCCCAGCCCGGCCCATGGCTAGGTATAACTGTAGAAGGCCTAGAGGCAACAAAAATGATACATTTTGGTCAGTTCTGATAGGCAATGCACCATAGCCGACCTAACATTCTATTCATTTTATTGCGTATCATTCTCAACTAATATATTACTGCTCTCTCGAAGGTACTAAAATGGTTGTCATATGATTAATCGTACATGGTATTTCAGGCACTGGAAAAGTTGTGTTTCAAATATCAAAGGTCCATTTATCACTGGAAAGTTTTTTTCTATCACAACAGATCCTTGTAAAATTGACAATTGAGTTATGATTAATATACTTCTGCCTAAGGTTTGTTGGTTCCTATGGTACATACTGTTTTCTTGCTTAACGATTTTCCTATCTGCCCTATCACAATACGATAAGTACATTTTACACTGATGACCCATCAATGGATGCACAATTTTGTCATTATTTTCAGGCCAGTTTCAGTTTGACAACTACAAATAATATTTCTTTGCGAAGTCGCTTAATTCTTCCGGTGACCAAGACTGAATTCTACATCAAGGACCAAGAAAAATATATTTATGGAGTTGTTACATGGGTTTTAACGGATGCTGCCTTTAGTAGGAAAAACAAGTAATTGATGTTTGTTTAATGTGTATCTCAGCTGATCGGAAACAAATAGTAACTTTGAATTCTCTATACAGGCGCCTCTGTCATTCGTCGCCTTCTATTTTCGTGCACTATATATATCGAACATGCATCTCTATAGTTGATATTTTTTTACCACACTAGCATAACATCTGTAGTTAAATTATTTATACAAAAAATCAAGTATCATTTTTTTAATTTTCTATACATCTAAATTTTTATTAGCTTATTTTTCCACTGCAACGCGCGGGGTATTATCTAGTTTATATAGATGTCACGATCAAGTGTTAAAAAGATGATGCTCCTGGGATTGAGAATAAGATTAGCCACTCTAATTAATGAAGACCCTGGGCTTGGAACTATTTGGCTCGGTGTGATCAGGAATCACGGCGATGAGGTCAAAGTCGTCGTTATTGCGCCACATGATGGCTATAGTGGGTCGAGCAATAAATTTGATGAGCCTATGTTGAGAAAAATGGTAAAAAATCAAGTCAAAGCAATCATGGTGTTGCGTCACCATGGAATGGTTGATGGAGGATGCCGCATGACCCATGCCTACCGAAGCTTTGAGGACGAGTGGAGCATGAGGGCGGCACGCAGGTTGGCAGCGTCTGTGAAGTGGAGTATGGTGCGGGATGGATAGGTCCGTATGGAGTGTTAGCTTTTTAATCTTGATCATGTATCTTCATGTTTATTTCAGTCTTGCATGTAGTAGTTGCAGGTAGAAAAATGTGTGTGTGCGGAGGTACGTGTAATACGTACAGAGTCAATAGTTTCAGATAGGAGAAGCATGCATGGAGAAAGTCCGACCTGCCGCGTGAAGCTGGCTAGCTTGCCGTGTGAGACAGTGGTGCATGATGGTCTGAAGCCAACGGCCTGCACAAGTTGAAGCCGATGGATGGGTGAGTCCGTTGCGACCTTGAGAAAAGGTCCGTAGTTAGATAAGGTCAATTCTTGTTAGCTGCATGTGTGCGTGTGTTGTTAGTGGCCTGGGTTAGTGCATGCGTGGGCTGGTTAGTGGGCAAGTGTAGTGCCCGGTGTGCGTGCGTGAGTACTACTTAAGGGCTGTAAAGCATATTTGTTTTGGTACAAGAAGAAATATAGAGAGAGGAAAACGTCGGCTGTGTGACACAGTACGGCACCAAAATTTTTTGTGTTCTTGTGTGTGTTGTGTGAAACAACCAAGAGAGAAGAGAGCTGAGAGAGTCGGCTCCAACATGGAGCACTAGGGCGCGACAGTGGCATAACGACGCTCAGCTCGGTAGGGTTAGTGCATCCGGCCTGCATCGTTCTCGCGTGTCGATGCGTCGGGTTGAGCCCGAGGAGGAACGACATGAGCAATAGGCACACATCACGATAGGTTGTGAGTTTTTATAGGGGCGCTAGTGGATCCCCTATTTCCTGCCCACGTCGGCGAATAGGCACCAAGCGTGCAACCACCTGCGCCCACTCAAATATTGGGCCGGCCCAATGTGCGCGTTGGGCGCTCTTTTTTTTTTTCCTTTGACTTCTTTCATTTTCCCTTTTTGTTCCTTTTGTACTTTGAGAGCCATTCACAAATATCAAATTTGAAAAAACTGACCGGGATTTCAAAAAAAGTTCTTAACTACAAAAAATATTCACGAATTAAAAAAATGTTCAGGTCTTCGTAAAAATGTTTATGAATTTTAAAAATGTTCACGAACTCAACAAAAGTTCATGAATATTAAAAATATTACGACTTTCAACAATTATTCCCCAATTTCAAAGATGATCATTGGTTTAAAAAATGTTCATGAATTCGAAAAAATGTTCGTCAAATAAAAAAATGGTCATGAATTCTAGAAAGTATTCTCAAATTTCAAAAAATATTCTCTGATTCAGAGAATGTCCACAAGTTTCAAAACAAATGTTCAAAATTTTAGAAAATTGTTCGAAAATTTGTTAAAAAATGTTTGTGAATTCAAAAAATGTTCACTATTTCAAAAACAAATGTTCAAAATTTTAGAAAAATGTTTATGATTTCAAAAAGTATTCATGATTTCAAAAAATGTAAATTTTAAAGGATGTTCATAAAATGAAAAGGAAAACAAAAAGGAAAAAAGTAAATGGAATATAAAAAGAAAAGAAAAAACAAACTGGAAGAGGGAGCGTGCGCTACCTGGGCCGACCCAAATACACATCGCGACCAACTGGTGTTGCACATTTGGTCGATAACCGTCGACCTACGCTTTGAATGAACCGCATGGTGCTAATCTGTGAGTTGCTTTCTCGGGGCATTTGATGGGCTCGCTATACAAAGCCCGTGGAGCGCGCGTGAACTCCGTTAGGGATACTGCTAGAAAACATGGTTTGAAATAAATTAGCACAATTAGTTAACCGTCATTAGTGAAGGGGCGTGTTCAACCCCGAATAGTCGTGACCCTTCTCTCTGAGACAAACTTGTAGGCTATGTTTGATAGCAAAGTATCTGAAAAACCAAAGTATGAACAACTGCAGCAATTTAGTCAATAGGTGCACAATATCATGGTTTTAACTTAATAGATTTTTTTGGAGTATTCATAATACAGAGCACGTGTTTGGCTACAACATAGAATGGTGTAAAAATTTCTGGCTAGACCTTAGGCAGTCGCATCTAGCTAGCCGTCGTGGTAGCAATGCAAACACGCACAGATGGCCGGGTGTGTACTGTTTCTGTTGTGTTAATCTAAGCTAGGTATAGATTGCCTAGCCCTTGCCATTTGCGTCCATATGAATTGAAGCATGCACAGATAACGGAACAGTATCTTTTATATTTTGTGAAAGTCTACCGCAGCACGACGTCACCGGTGACTCATCAGGCGATGCCTCTTGTTTAGATCGAGCGACTTGTTAGCACAGCGGGGAAGAAGATAACGTTGCTAGTCCCTTCTTGTCGGCTGCACTGTTTTTTACAAAGAGGTCTGAAGTTCTTTCTTTATACAGAGAAAAAACCACAGTTGACCAATATTGCAGTTTTAAAACCACTGCTGTTAGAGGCAGCTAAACACCTCATTGTAATTAAAACCATGGTAATCCAAAAAACTGCGGTATTCTGATAATACTACAAAAATACCGAGCTATCAAATAGGGCCAAGTGTGTACCCTTTAAGGCATCCCCTTGCACACACATGCGCGAGTGTGTACCCTTGGTGCCAGTGAAATCTAAGGTGTTTGGCTCATTTGTCATTTCTCTCAATTCTCTCTCCATCAGTCGATCTCACTTAACAAACTCCATTCTGGAGCCTAGTTGGACAACCAAAGAGAGAAAGAGTCTAAAACGAGCCGTGAAGACCTCAATGAAGAAACAGACAAGTGGACAACACTAGACCATTAAAAACTAATTCGAGTTAAAAAATTCTATGAAGGAATGAACAAGTCATACTTGAATGCAAAAACACACCTTCCGCACTCATCCCTATGTGATGGTCTCGCAAGTCATGCAGGATGGTAACTTGCAAAATCGCCTTAGAGCATCTCCAACAGGCGCCGCGCCGCAAAATCACCCGTTTTAGCGCGCGTGCAATCCGGCGGAGCTCCAGCGGACGCGCAATAGCCGCGCGCGCGGTATAAGCAGTTGGGCGCGCGCGTGGAAGCGGTACCTCGCGCGGTGTATTTGCGGCGCCCGCTTCCGCGCACAGCACACTCGACGCTTGCGCTGCGCGCTCTTCTTCTCCCCCTTCAAAGCCCCGCGCGCACCGGCGTCGGCGACCCGCACCCATGGACGATGCGCCGGCACCCCGCTCACCCCGTCCTATAGCCGTGACCCCCCCCCCCCCGCCCCCGCCGCCGCCGCCACAAACCCTAGCCCGGGTGGCGTTGGCCTCGCCGCCGCCGGAGCTCCTCCGACGAGCGGCCTCGCGCGCGGCCTCTTCATGCCGCCGCGGATGACCTCGGCGGCGGGTGGCGTCGCGCCGGCCCGAGCCGCCGCCCCCTCCTCCTCAAAACTCCCCAATGCGGCGCGGCTAAAGAAGGGCAAGACATCGGCGAAGAAAAACAAGGCAGCGGACGGCTCCGGCACCTCCAAGGCGAAGAGGAAGAAGCTTGCGGGGCGTGAGACGGGCGCGGCGGCTGCCGAAGCGCCGGCAAGCTCACTCGTTGAGCCGGCGGCCGGCGCGCACAACATGTTCGACGAAATGCCTCCAAGGTAAAAAAATTCTAACTTTTCATATTTTTTTGTTCTTTTTTGAATGCATTCGTCACATATAGATAGCTTATTTGCATTGTGCAAAAAAAATTGTAGTCTCAATAATGATGCATACATGTCAACGATGGGTGTTGGCTCCAACAATTCGCATTGGTCTCAAACCAATGTCATGCATTTTGAAGACCATGAGTTCGAGGTGGACCAGGAGGGTGAGGGCATTGTCGACGCACCGAAAGGAAGAGCGGGCAATTACACCAACACCGATGACATCTTACTATGCAATACTTGGTTGCAAGTGCCGAGGGATCCATCCGTTGGAGGCGATCAAAGTAGAGATGCGTATTGGAACCGGATGAAGGAACACTTTGATGCTCGCAACGTGAGTGGAATTGACCGCTCCAACCGATCACTTAGGTCCCGGTGGTCGACAATCAACTCGGATTGTCAAAAGTGCGCGGCTTGTCAAAAGGCGGTTGACAAGTTGAACCCAAGTGGCACAAATGAGGACGATAGAGTAAGTGCTATTTCATCTTACATGTTGGTGCTAAACTTGCTTTGTTTTGCTTGTTGTTGGTGCTAACTTGCTTTGTTTTCATGTAGTTCAACATTGCGCAAAACTTGTTCAAAGAAGAGGAGAGGAAAACCAAGAAGGGGAAGATCAAGAAAGGAAGGGTCTTTACTTTGCCTCATTGCTATGATGTGTTGAAGGATGATGAGAAATGGAAGAAGCGTGAAGATTTGGATGATTTGCATTTGAGCGACAAACGGAAGCGAACAATTTGTTGGAAATATGCCCTAGAGGCAATAATAAATTAGTTATTATTATATTATATTTCATTGTTCATGATAATCGTTTATTATCCATGCTAGAATTGTATTGATAGGAAACTCAGATACATGTGTGGATACATAGACAACACCATGTCCCTAGTAAGCCTCTAGTTGACTAGCTCGTTGATCAATAGATGGTTACGGTTTCCTGACCATGGACATTGGATGTCGTTGATAACGGGATCACATCATTAGGAGAATGATGTCATGGACAAGACCCAATCCTAAGCCTAGCACAAAGATCGTGTAGTTCGTATGCTAAAGCTTTTCTAATTAATGTCAAGTATCATTTCCTTAGACCATGAGATTGTGTAACTCCCGGATACCGTAGGAATGCTTTGGGTGTACCAAACGTCACAACGTAACTGGATGGCTATAAAGGTTCACTACAGGTATCTCCAAAAGTGTCTGTTGGGTTGGCACGAATCGAGACTGGGATTTGTCACTCCGTGTAAACGGAGAGGTATCTCTGGGCCCACTCGGTAGGACATCATCATAATATGCACAATGTGATCAAGGAGTTGATCACGGGATGATGTGTTACGGAACGAGTAAAGAGACTTGCCAGTAACGAGATTGAACAAGGTATCTGGGTACCGACGATCGAATCTCGGGCAAGTATCGTACCGATGGACAAAGGGAATTGTATACGGGATTGATTGAATCCTTGACATCGTGGTTCATCCGATGAGATCATCGTGGAGCATGTGGGAGCCAACATGGGTATCCAGATCCCGCTGTTGGTTATTGACCGGAGAGTTGTCTCGGCCATGTCTGCATGACTCCCGAGCCCGTAGGGTCTACACACTTAAGGTTCGATGACGCTAGGGTTATAGGGAATAGATGTACGTGGTTACCGAATGTTGTTCGGAGTCCCGGATGAGATTCCGGACGTCACGAGGAGTTCCGGAATGGTCCAGAGGTAAAGATTTATATATGGGAAGTCATCATACGGTCACCGGAATAATTCGGGGGTTACCGGTATTGTACCGGGACCACCGGAGGGGTTCCGAGGGTCCACCGGGAGGGTCCACCTGCCCCGGAGGGCCCTATGGGCTGTATCTGGAGAGGGAGCAGCCCCTTAGTGGGCTGGGCACCTCCCCCCTAGGGACCATGCGCCTAGGGTTTGGGGGAACCCTAAAGGGGGGGCGCCCCCCTTGCCTTGGGGGGCAACGCACCCCCCCTTGGCCGCCGCCCCCTCCTCTGATTGGATCTGAGGGGGCCGGCCCCCCCTCTCCCTTGCCCCTATATATATGTGGGGGTTGGGAGGGCAGCCGCAACCAAGTTCTGGCGTAGCCCTTCCCCTCTCCCAAGTCCTCCTCTTCTCCTACGGTGCTTGGCGAAGCCCTGCAGGATTACCACGCTCCTCCTTCACCACCATGCCGTCGTGCTGCTGCTGGATGGAGTCTTCCCCGACCTCTCCTTCTCCACTTGCTGGATCAAGGCGTAGGAGACATCACTGGGCTGTACGTGTGTTGAACGCGGAGGTGCCGTCCGTTCGGCACTAGGATCATCGGTGATTTGGATCACGACGAGTACGACTCCATCAACCCCGTTCACTTGAACGCTTCCGCTTAGCGATCTACAAGGGTATGTAGATGCACTCCCCTTCCCCTCGTTGCTAGATTACTCCATAGATTGATCTTGGTGATGCATAGAAAATTTTAAATTTCTGCTACGATCCCCAAAAGTGGCATCATGAGCTAGGTCTATGCGTAGTTTCTATGCACGAGTAGAACACAAGGCAGTTGTGGGCGTTGATTTTGTCAATTTACTTGCCGTTACTAGTCTTACCTTGATTCGGCGGCATCGTGGGATGAAGCGGCCCGGACCGACCTTACACGTACTCTTACATGAGACTGGTTCCACCGACTGACATGCACTAGTTGCATAAGGTGGCTAGCGGGTGTCTGTCTCTCCCACTTTAGTCGGATCGGATTTGATGAAAAGGGTCCTTATGAAGGGTAAATAGAAATTGGCATATCACGTTGTGGTTTTGGCGTAGGTAACAAACGTTCTTGCTAGAAACCTATAGCAGCCATGTAAAAACTTGCAACAAGAATTAGAGGACGTCTAACTTGTTTTTGCAGCATATGCCTTGTGATGTGATATGGCCAAAAGGATGTGATGAATGATATATGTGATGTATGAGATTGATCATGTTCTTGTAATAGGAATCACGACTTGCATGTCGATGAGTATGACAACCGGCAGGAGCCATAGGAGTTGTCTTAATTTATTTATGACCTGCGTGTCAACATAAACTTCATGTAATTACTTTACTTTATTGCTAAAGCGTTAGCCATAGTAGTAGAAGTAATAGATGACGAGACAACTTCAAGAAGACACGATGATGGAGATCATGATGATGGAGATCATGGTGTCATGCCGGTGACAACGATGATCATGGAGCCCCGAAGATGGAGACCAAATGGAGCAAAATGATATTGGCCATATCATGTCACTATTTGATTGCATGTGATGTTTATCATGTTTTACATCTTATTTGCTTAGAACGACGGTAGCTTAAATAAGATGATCCCTCACTAAAATTTCAAGAAAGTGTTCCCCCTAACGGTGCACCGTTGCGAAGGTTCGTCATTTCGAAGCACCACATGATGATCGGGTGTGATAGATTCTAACGTTCGAATACAACGGGTGTAAGCCAGATTTACACACGCAATACACTTAGGTTGACTTGACGAGCCTAGCATATACAGACATGGCCTCGGAACACGGAAGACCGAAAGGTCGAACATGAGTCGTATAGAAGATACAATCAACATGAAGATGTTCACCGATGATGACTAGTCCGTCTCACGTGATGATCGGACACGGCCTAGTCGATTCGGATCATGTTTCACTTAGATGACTAGAGGGTTGTCTATCTGAGTGGGAGTTCATTAAATAATTTGATTAGATGAACTCAATTATCATGAACATAGTCTAAATTGTCTTTGCAAATATGTTGTAGATAAATAGCTCACGTTGTAGCTCCCTGTTTCAATACGTTCCTAGAGAAAGATTAAGTTGAAAGATAATGTAAGCAATGATGCGGACTAGTTCCGTAGTCCGAGGAGTGTCCTCACTGCTACACAGAAGGATTATGTCTTTGATGCACCACTCGATGTGCAAATCCCTACAACGTCGTCTGTGGATGTTGTGAACACCTGACAGACACATCCTGATGACTACTTGATAGTTTAGTGCACCATACTTTACGGCTTAGAATCGGGATTCCAATGATGTTTTGAGCGCCATAAGACATATGAGATGTTCCAAGAGCTGAAATTGGAATTTCAGGCTCATGCCCATGTTGAGAGGTGTGAGACCTCTGACAAGTACTCTTGCCAACAAGATGGAGGAGAATAGCTCAGCTAGTGAGCATGTGCTCAGAATGTCTGGGTGCTACAATCACTTAAATCAAGTGGGAGTTAAACTTCTAGATAAGATAGTGATTGATAGAGTTCTCTAGCCACTATCACTAAGCTACTAGATCTTCATGATGAACTATGACATGCAAGGGATGGAGTTGATCCCGAAGCTGTTCGCGGTGCTTAAGACCGTAAAAGGTAGAAATCAAGAAGGAGCATCAAGTGTTGATGGTTTAACAAGACCACTGGTTTCAAGAAGGGCAAGGGCTAGAAGGGAAACTTCATAGATGGCAAACCAGTTGCCGCTCCAGTAAAGGAACCCAAGGTTGAACCCAAACCCGAGACTAAGTGCTTCTATTGTAAGGGGAATGGTCACTGGTAGCGGAATTACCCCAAATGCATGGTAGATAAGAAGGCTGGCAACTTCAACAAAGTATATACGTGTTATTAATGTGTACCTCGCTAGTACTCCTGGTAGCACTTGGGTATTGGATACCGGTTCAGTTGCTATTACTGGTGACTTGAAGCAAAAGCTACGGACTAAACGGAGACTGGCTAAGGGCGAGGTGACGATGTGTGTTGGAAGTGTTTCCAAAGTTGATGAGATCACCATCGCACGCTCCATCTGCCTTCGGAATCAGTATTTAACCTAGATAAATGTTATCAGGTGTCTACGTTGAGCTTGAATATGATTAGATCATGTTCATTGCAATACGGTCATTCATTTAAGTTAGAGAATAATGGTTATTCTGTTTACATGAATGATACCTTTCATGGTCATGCACCCTATGTGAATGGTTCATTGAATCTCGGTCGTGGTAATACACATGGTCACGCCAAAAGATGTAGAGTTAATAATGATAGTACCACTTTCTCGTGTCACTGCCGCTTAGGTCATATTGGCGTAAGATGCATGAAGAAACTCCATGTCGATGGATGTTTGGAGTCACTTGATTTTGAATCGCTTGACACATGCGAGCCATGCCTCATAGGCAGGATGACTAAGACCCCGCTTTCAGGTACAATGAAACGGGCAAGTGACTTGTTGGAAATCATACATGCTGATGCGTGTGATCCAATGAGAATTGAAGCGTGCGGTGGATATCGCTATTTTCTCATCTTCACTGACGATTTGAGTAGATATAGGTATATTTACTTAATGAAGCACAAGTCTGAAACGTTTGAAAAGTTCAAGCGATTTCAGAGTGAAGTTAAGAATCATCATAACAAGAAGATCAAATTCCTACGATCTGATCAATATATCTGAGTTATGAGTTTGGCAAACACTTAAGACATTGTGGAATTGTTTCACAGTTGAAGCCACCTGGAACACCACTGGGTTATGGTGTGTCCGGACGTCCTAATCGATCCTTATGAGATATGGTGCGATCTATGATGTCTCTTATCAATCTACCGTTTTCATTTTGAGATTATGCGTTAGAGACAGCTGCATTCACTTTAGATAGGACACCATCTAAGTCCATTGAGACGACGTCGTATGAACATTGGTTTGGCAAGAAACCAAAGTTGTCGTTTCTTAATGTTTGGGGCTGCGATGCTTAAGGCTTCAGCCGGAGAAGCTCGAACCCAAAGCAGACAAACACATCTTCATAGAATACCCAAAGGTGACAGTTGGGTACACCTTCTATCTCAGATCCGAGGGCAAATTGTTTGTCGCTAAGAACGGGTCCTTTCTCGAGAAGGAGTTTCTCTCTAAAGAATTGAGTGGAAGGAAGATAGAACTTGATGAGGTTGTCGAACCTTTACTTCAACCAAAGAGTGATGCAACACAGAAAGATGTTTTCTATGGAGCCTACGTCTGTTGAATAGGAAGTTAATGATAGTGATCATGAAGCTTCGGATCAAGTTGCTATCGAACCTCGTAGGTCGACAAGGACATGTACTACTCCTGAGTGGTACGGTAATCCTGTCTTAGATATCATGTTGTTAGACAACAATGAACCTACGAGCTATGGAGAAGCGATGGTGGGCCCGTATTCCGACAAATGGTTAGAAGCCATGAAATCCCAGATAGGATCCATATATCAGAACAAAGTATGGACTTTGGTGGGCTTGCCCGATGATCGGCAAGCCATTGAGATAAATGGATCTTTAAGAAGAAGACGGACGTGGGCGGTAATGTTACCGTCTATGAAGCTCGACTTGTGGGAAAGAGTCTTTTCACAAGTTCAAGGAGTTGACTACGATGAGAATTTCTCACCCGTAGCGATGCTTAAGTCCGTTGGAATCATGATAGCATTAGCTGTATTTTTCGATTATGAAATCTTACAGATGGATGTCAAAACAAGTTTTCTTACCAGTTTTCATAAGAAAAGTTGTATGTGATACAATAAAAGGTTTTGTCGATCCTAAGGATGCTAAAAAGTATGCTGGCTCCAGCAATCCTTCTATGGACTAGAGCAAGCATCTCGGAATCGGAATATATGTTTTGATGGAGTGATCAAAGCTTTTATGTTTATACAATGTTTGCTAGAAACTTGTATTTACAAGAAAGTGAGTGGGAGCACTACAACATTTCTGATAAGTATATGTGGATGACATATTGTTGATCTGAAATAATGTAGAATTTCTGGAAAGCATAAACGGTTGTTTGAAGAGTGTTTTTCAAAGGAAGACCTCGATAAAGCTGCTTACATATTGGGCATCAAGATCTATAGAGATGGATCAAGACGCCTGATGGTACTTTCAAAGAACGCACACCTTGACATGTTTTTGAAGGAGTTCAAAATAGATCAGTCAAAGAAGGGGTTCTTACCTGAGTTGTAAGGTGTGAAGTTGAGTAAGACTCAAAGCTTGACCACGGCATAAGAAAGAGAAAGGACGAAGGTCGTCCCCTATGCTTTTGTCATAGGCTCTATACGGTATGCCATGCTGAAGTACCGCACCTGATGTGTGCCTTGCCACATGTCTGGCAGGAGGGTACAAAGGTGATCTAGGAGTAGATCACCAGATAGCGGTCAAAATTATCCTTAGAGGAATAAGGAAATGTTTCTCGGTTATGGAGGTGATAAAGAGTTCGACGTAAAGAGTTACGTCGATGCAAGCTTAACACCTATCCGGATAGCTCTGAGTAGAGATACCGGATACGTATAATGGAGCAACAATTTGGAATAGCTCCAAGTGGAACGTGGCAGCAACATCTACGATATAAAGTTTTGCGAAATACATAGGGATCTGAATATGGCAAGACCCGTTGACTACAACCTCTCTCACAAGCATAACATGATCAAACCCAGAACTCTTTGAGTGTTTATCACATAGTGATGTGAACTAGATCATTGAGTCTAGTAGACTCTTGGATGTTGGTCACATGGAGATGTGACCTGTGAGTGTTAATCACATGGCGATGTGAACTAGATTATTGACTCTAGTGCAAGTGGGAGACTGTTGGAAATATGCCCTAGAGGCAATAATAAATTAGTTATTATTATATTATATTTCATTGTTCATGATAATCGTTTATTATCCATACTAGAATTGTATTGATAGGAAACTCAGATACATGTGCGGATACATAGACAACACCATGTCCCTAGTAAGCCTCTAGTTGACTAGCTCGTTGATCAATAGATGGTTACGGTTTCCTGACCATGGACATTGGATGTCGTTGATAACAGGATCACATCATTAGGAGAATGATGCGATGGACAAGACCCAATCCTAAGCCTAGCACAAAGATCGTGTAGTTCATATGCTAAAGCTTTTCTAATGTCAAGTATCATTTCCTTAGACCATGAGATTGTGCAACTCCCGGATACCGTAGGAATGCTTTGGGTGTACCAAACGTCACAACGTAACTGGGTGGCTATAAAGGTTCACTACAGGTATCTCCGAAAGTGTCTGTTGAGTTGGCACGAATTGAGACTGGGATTTGTCACTCCGTGTAAACGGAGAGGTATCTCTGGGCCCACTCGGTAGGACATCATCATAATGTGCACAATGTGATCAAGGAGTTGATCACGGGATGATGTGTTATGGAACGAGTAAAGAGACTTGCCGGTAACGAGATTGAACAAGGTATCGGGGTACCGACGATCGAATCTCGGGCAAGTATCGTACCAATGGACAAAGGGAATTGTATACGGGATTGATTGAATCCTTGACATCGTGGTTCATCCGATGAGATCATCGTGGAGCATGTGGGAGCCAACATGGGTATCCAGATCCCGCTGTTGGTTATTGACCCGAGAGTTGTCTCGGCCATGTCTGCATGACTCCCGAGCCCGTAGGGTTACACACTTAAGGTTCGATGACGCTAGGGTTATAGGGAATAGATGTACGTGGTTACCGAATGTTGTTTGGAGTCCCGAATGAGATCCCAGACGTCATGAGGAGTTCCGGAATGGTCCGGAGGTAAAGATTTATATATGGGAAGTCATCATACGGTGACCGGAATAATTCGGGGGTTACCGGTATTGTACCAGGACCACCGGAGGGGTTCCTGGGGTCCACCGGGAGGGTCCACCTGCCCCGGAGGGCCCTGTGGGCTGTATGTGGAGAGGGACCAGCCCCTTAGTGGGCTGGGCGCCTCCCCCCCTAGGGCCCATGCGCCTAGGGTTTGGGGGAACCCTAAAGGGGGGGCGCCCCCCTTGCCTTGGGGGGGCAAGGCACCCCCCCTTGGCCGCCGCCCCCTCCTCAGATTGGATCTGAGGGGGCCGGCCCCCCTCTCCCTTGCCCCTATATATATGTGGGGGTTGGGAGGGCAGCCACAACCAAGTTCTGGCGCAACCCTTCCCCTCTCCCAAGTCCTCCTCTTCTCCTACGGTGCTTGGCGAAGCCCTGCAGGATTACCACGCTCCTCCTTCACCACCATGCCGTCGTGCTGCTGCTGGATGGAGTCTTCCCCAACCTCTCCTTCTCCCCTTGCTGGATCAAGGCGTAGGAGACGTCACCGGGCTGTACGTGTGTTGAACACGGAGGTGCCGTCCGTTCGACACTAGGATCATCGGTGATTTGGATCACGACGAGTACGACTCCATCAACCCCGTTCACTTGAACGCTTCCGCTTAGCGATCTACAAGGATATGTAGATGCACTCCCCTTCCCCTCGTTGCTAGATTACTCCATAGATTGATCTTGGTGATGCGTAGAAAATTTTAAATTTCTGCTACGATCCCCAACACAATTAAGTTGGATGATGATGCATCAAGTGATGACGGCAAGAGAAGCCCTACACCCAACTCGGTTTCATACTCGAAGCCAAAGCGACCGGATGGGTGCAAGAAAGACCAAACCCAAAAGAAGAAGAGGAAAGGAGATGATGAGCTCAAACATGCTATGGAAGCTATTGTAAAGGCAAGAAAAGAAGCCAACGAGGTGAGGAAAATGGCAAGGACCCAAGTTGCCGCGGCCGAGGAGAGGAGGTTGGCGGCCGAGGAGAGGAGGGTGGCGGCCGAGGAGAGGAAGGTGGCGGCCGAGGAGAGGAAGGTGAGCAATGAGGAGCGAACTAGGTTGTTGGAATGAGAGAAGCACTTGTTCTTCTTGGACACAACTAACCTCAATGCGGTGCAAAACGAGTATGTCAATCTTACCCAACAAGAAGTCTTGATCCAAAAAAGAGCCATGGTTCGTGCAATAGGTGGCGGTGGCCTCGGCGCCATGGGTGGCTTCGGAGGTACCGTGGGCGGTTTAGGTGCAATGGGAGGCATGGCTGGCTTTGGAGCACCCCCCGACGCTATGGCCACGATGGGAGGCATGAGTTTTGCTTCTCTCATGGGAGGCATGGGTGCACCTCTGGCCGCCATGGGCGGAATGTCTTTCGATGAGCCTCCTCACACACATTTCCATGAAGATGCCGTTGAAGATCTTGCCAACACTGTCGGAGCTTCACGTGATGCGGTGCGCGAGATGGAGGAAGATTCATCTTCAGAGGCGGAAGAATCGTCTTCCGAAGATGAGGACGAGGACGAAGACGAGGACGAGGACGAGGACGAGGAATGATGTGTTTTTCCTTTATGTATTGAACTTGATTTGCATTTTGAACTTGGTTGGATGAACTTGTGGGCATGATTTTAAACTTGTGGGCATGAACTTCATCAACTTATTTGTGTGAAATTTTTATTGTGTTAAAAATATTCATCATTTTGTGTTGAAAAAATGCCATATGCAATGCACCGGCGGGTCGCGCGCGCTGCATTTTGACGCGCTGCTGGAGCGACGCGCGCTGCATTTTAACGCAGCCGTTGGAACCAGCGCCGCGCCAAACCAGCCGATGCGCGCGCGGCATATGTGTTTTTTGCGCGCGGCACGACCGACGTCTGTTGGAGATGCTTTTACCGATGTTTGGCTCTATTGAGCTTGTTGTTGCAGGATTTCGACCACAACGACATTGCTGGCAGCAGGTACCTCACTCATCGGTTGTCATTCTTCACCAGAAATGTTTATCAGCTTCTGACCGATGACGGCATCCACACACCATCGCCCTACTCATCTGTGTTGCATGTACCTGTCAAGGTACAAATCTCTGGGCAGCTGCTCTCCAATGACCAAGTAAACTCCAAGGTGAACATATTCCGCGAGGACTATCAAGGATGTGGCTCATATCATCCTCCACTGTCCCCGGTGCTACACAAGTTCGGACTGCACTCGACCTCCTCGCGTCCACCTCCATCGACGACATTCGGGAGATTCCCACACCGCTTGGTCTCAACCACAACATTTGGCCCTCTATCGCGCTCTCCATCCTATGAAAGAAAATGATTTCTACAATGACTATGGTCTTTCAAAATGAGGTTCATTTGATCGTGTAACCATTATAAATACTGTAAATGATATTATCCTTTGTACTGCTAGATTTTGGGTGCCTCAATACAAGGTGGACGCCATATCATGGCGTCAATAACCCTCTTTTTCGCACAAGTGCGAACCTGTAAACTGCCACCTATGCCCCACTTTGAGTAATGCATTTAGGTGGTCTAATGATTATCTATATCTATATTTATATTTATATCTATATCTATACCAATATAAAAAGATCCAAATGGGCAGATCCAAACCACCTCGACCGTCAAATCATATTATCTAGCCGTTCAAATCGCTCCAATGTTAAGCATCAAACACGTTTAACGCTCTAATTACCCACCACTGCCATTGGTTATAAACACGGTTTGACTCAACACTATCCCTTAAAATCTGCCATGTAATTAATATCTTACCATTCCCGCGAAAAAGTAATTAATATCTTACCAAATACCAACATGCAACAGATATATCTTACCTAATATAATGTGCAACTAATATCCTACCTAATATAAACGTGCATTGCACATACATCTCTACTCCTAATGGACGAGTTGGTTGAATAGTCCCACCATTTTCAACCGGTTTATTTTCAACCGGTTATTTTTCGTCTGGTTTTTTTTGTCCCACCTCCCACCACCCCCTTCCATCGGTTTTCCTCCTCTCTCGTCTGGCCGGCAATATCCAACGTATTTATGGTAATCAATCACAATTAATCCACGCATGGAAAGGCTATAAACTCAGAAATCTCATCAATCCAAATATGGTAAGGTCATGACTCAGAAAATTTCGAATATGATAATTATAATAAATTTAAATTATCCTAAAGGCTATCAATCCAGGTATGCTAAGGCCATAACTCAGAAAATTTCGAATACAGTAATTATATGGTAATAGATTTCAATTACCTCAAAGGCTATCTCTACTCATAATGAAGGAGTTTGCGGTCGTGATGGTCGGTTTCGTACTTTCGTTCGTCAGTCGTTGTCCCTTCCAATTATGTCGTCGCACACGAAAAAGGAAACAGATCCCGTTTTCCGATCCTCTCCAAACCAAATCAATGATGGGGCACCCCTCAAAAGAAAACCAACGCCCACATCCTTTGGGACTTCCAGCGAGAGGTCTAACCTCTGCTCGCACGCAGCCCGCCGCCTCTCCCGTTGCAGAATGCCGCCGTCCTTTCGATGGCTCGCTGCCGCCGCCACCGTCCCGCTCGCTGCTGGCCACCTTGCTCGGCGCCTCCCAACGCCACCTCCCCTGCCTCCGTAATGGCGAAGGGTCCGATTCCATGGACACGGATCTGGTAGAGTGGTAGTGTTGAGAGGAGACCAAAGAAGGAGTAGGCGAATCAAGAAGCGGCAGTTGCATCAAGTCAACTCCAAGTCACAGGTACACTAATTATCTGGATTTTTGTCAATCCTCCTGATCGTGCTTACGCATTGGATGCAACTTTTGCCTGGCCAGGTGAATTGAGACTGATTTGCGACTGGAAGTAGTAAACCAATATAGCTTCATAGTTTTGGCGTACTCAGATGAAGCGACGGGTTAAGCAAACATGCAGTTGCAGAACTGTCTTGGCTGCTGGTCGTGTGGGGTTAATTAGCGCATGCATTGGCACAGCCATCCAGCTGCAACGGCGTGCTTTTTGTTTGGAAAAATTTCTTTGGTCAAATATGAGAATGCTCTTGGTGACCAAAATGCACTACTTCTCAATCTCTAGCTGGTTTACCTGTGTGATGTGTAAGTTTAGCTGACATGATGTTAAAATTGCAAGACAAGATCCTCAAAACCATGTTTACTATTTCAACAAAATTAGAGAAACTACCAGGATAAGCAATGCCTTGCTTGGTGCTGATTTCCCAAAATTAGCAAAAAACAAAAAAAACCAAGTACATAAAAATTTGGATGTGCTCTGAGAGTCAAAGCGAGGAGCGAAGACCCAGAAACAATTAATGTGGAGATAAGGAAACCTGCGGAGGAAAGGAAAATAACAATTTCCCATTAAGTTGCCATATATTAAACTTCAATGGTTGCAGATCCACTGTTTATTTGTCTCTAGGTTCCTTGTGGCGGTATTCTTCAGGGTGATAATTTCGTTGCTTGTAGTATAGTACTAAAAACCCCAGTGGGATTATATGACTGTCATATATATAAATGAACTGTTTGTTAAAAACACACGCACAAAAGTGGAGCTTCTTAGAGGAAGTCATTATCTAATATATATACTATTAAAGAAATGTTGCTACATTGCCATTTCACACACAACCATTAATGCAAAAACAATTTAAAAACCAAGTGCTGAATCAATTTCAAAATCAAGCCATTAATGTAATTAGTTAGTCAGGCAGTTAATTATGTGTGCAATTAATTAGGTCTATTTAAATAAGCATTTTTTTGCATTGAATCAATTCAAAAACCGAATCATTAATTCAACTAATTAATTATACATCCAGTTAATTAGGATTGTGTACAATTAGAAATAGGGATTTTTTGAATTAGACAAATAATTAGTTAAATAGGCAAACAATTAATAGGCATGCAGATAATTAGGCATGCCGTTAATTAAGCATGTTATTAATTAATTAGGCAGGCAGTTAATCGTGGCGAATCAGTTTAAAAGCGTTTGTGGGCGAGGACGGCCAGTAGCTAGGCTATCGCTGCCATTGGTGACTGCCAACATGCTCTCAACGACATGGTTGGCCAACGTTTGCCAACATAGATAACAACCACCACGCCTCGTGACATGAGCGACCAAGCATTCGTAAAGATGGATGATGACCGTTGTCCACACACTGATGGTTGCCAAAATATTTGTGGTCGAGGATAACAGATGCCATAGAACAAGGTCAACAGTCGCGTACTTGAGGACGACCAAGCACTAACGGTCGAGGGTTCCGACCGCACCCGCAAGGACGATGGTGATGACCTACGACAATCGGTCACACGCCACCACTACCACTCTTTAAATATTATTTCATCCCGTAGCAACCCACGGGTATTTAGCATCATATATGTGAGATCACTTCCCTAAAAGACAGATATAAGTTTTTTCTCGATCTCCTTTCATAATAAAATAATATATTACTTCATAACAAATTGCTAATCCCCATGCTATATTATTTATTATTATCATTATCTCTACTATTAATTGACAGTCACAAGTTTTCTATGGGCGTACGCATACGCCCGCTCTTGCGGAGGGATGTCGTGCACGATCATGGCTGGGTCTAACCCTGGCGCGATGCTCGAGAATGCCAGGGAGTGGATCACGGCATCAAGGACGACCGTGACGGGAGGTGGCTCGTCAGACCGCCATGTGGACGCGGTCATATTATATTTCTTGTCAGTCAAATAAAAAGCTAGACGGCTACATTCTCAAATCAAATGTGTCCATTTAAATGTCAAGAAATTTATTAAGGAAATGTGTCCTACATTACTCGGTAGTCATCGTCATAGTCGTTTGGTAGCAGCCATTCATGCGAAAATAATTTAGAAATCGAGCACTAAACCAATTTGGAAATCAAACCATTGATGCAATTAATTAGGTCCATTTGAATATGAATTTTTTTCGCACTGATTCAATTTAAAAATTGAGTTATGAATGCAATTAATTAATTTGTTAGCCAATGCCTACAGATAATTAGAAGTAGGGATATTTCCAATTAGTCAGATAATTAATTGATTTGGTTGGCAATTAATTAGGCATGTAGAGAAATAGGTAGGTCATTCATTTTTAGTGTACTCAAATAATTAAGCAAGCAATTAGTCATGGCGAATCATTTTGAAAGCGCTTGTGGGCAAAAACAATCAACGGGCTCTCAGTTACATTGCAAAGCACCGAGCACCGCTTGCCAACATGGACAACGACCACCATGCGCTCGCGACATGGGTGACCTAGCATTCACCAAGATGGATGAAGTCTATGCTCCGCGGGATGTCCACTCGATGACGGTGGCCGAAATGTTCGCGGGTGAGGACAACATGACACAACACTAGCTAGGTGGTTCATGCTATAGTAAAAAGGAAGAGTGTTCCAAAAATAAGAAGGAAAAAGAACTGAAGCCAAAGTGGTGCATGGTGTTGGAGAAAGTAAGAGTGTTCCAAATAATAAGAGAAAAAAAGAAAGAAAGAGTATTCTAGGAAATAAGTAGGAACGAGAACTAAAGTTGCCGAGGAATGAGAAAGAAGAAGATGAGGCATCGATGATGAACACATTAATGTTGACGTGGTGCTGGTTGGTGCCAATTAAACGGATTGGCGAAGAGGCATGGAGTAGAAGACGTAGGGAAATATGAAGAAGAGAAAAACGACAATTATCCCTTCTAGCATATGTGGGATGGAGGTGGAGCTTATTGGTGACTAGGAAAGATCTCTAGTTATTTGTTGTTTTGTGTCAATAGTATGTGTTAGTTTAACCCACTCTATTATATCGTAAACAAGAAAATTTCATCCTTACTGCAATGCATGGCGAAGATGAGTTGGCTGTCATATGCTTTTAAAGGAGGTGGCGCCAGTGAGACAAAAAACGAGAAATGTCTCGCTACGGCGGAAAATCGGTCAAGAATGAGGGGTTCCGACAGAAAAAGGGAAGGTGCGTCATTGGATAGGGTTTTTGTGTTGAACTCGGATGTTACAGATATTGCGGATAGCCCGTAGCAACGCACGGGCATTCTGCTAGTTATTACTAGTTGAAAGGAAAACGCCTTTCTTCACACATAGTAATACTTAAATGACAAACATGAGTGAACAAATCATGATACGCCGTCATGGCGCAAACGACAACATGGAAGCACGAGATGTTTCATCCCCAACACAACACACAAAAAGCGAAATAAACACCCCACAACTATGATTCGAGATGTCGGCATCAAAGGCGTTAGGTCCTATGCTAGACACATCATTCATCCATGACCACGCATCCCAACCATTCGTCTCT
Organism: Triticum urartu; assembly: GCF_056163025.1. Taxonomy (NCBI): domain Eukaryota; kingdom Viridiplantae; phylum Streptophyta; class Magnoliopsida; order Poales; family Poaceae; genus Triticum; species Triticum urartu. The sequence goes on along the minus strand of NC_141875.1, from coordinate 694,670,177 downwards.
TAAGGGAAATAAATTGACTTCGCCCCAACAGGAGCGAAGAGAGTCCACATCACGCTTGCCACCTCTCCCCACTGCATAAATTCTGGACCAGAATGTGTACCGTCGCATGCGTGTGTCCAGACGCTTCAACCGAATACCACCAACCTGAGCAAGTGAGTGAGAGATCGGTACCGATCGACTAAATTTGGATGGGCCCACTATCTATCTTATTGGTGTGAAATCACTGGAATATGTATGTATTCGCTACCATGCTAGGGGAAGACCTAATTGAGGAGGTTCTGAAAGCAATCAACACATGTACTATCCCGGATGGTTGGAATGATACTGCAATCGTGATGATTCCCAAGATTAACACACCAGAAAAGGTATCCCAATTTAGGCCGATCAGCTTATGTAATGTGGTATACAAAATAATTGCAAAAATGGTGACCTCTCGATTGAAGATCCTTCTACCAGAAATTATTAATCCAACACAAAGTGCTTTTGTACCAGGAAGATTGATAACCGATAATATTTTAGTGGCCTACGAATGTTTTCACACAATCAAGAACAAAAGAGAGGGTAGAGAGGGCTTGTGTGCTATAAAACTTGACATGCACAAAGCCTACGATAGAGTCGAGTGGGCTTTTCTGAAGGAGATTATGCTGAAATTGGGTTTCCGTCGAGAGTGGGTTAATGTGATTATGCAATGCGTCACAACAGTAGAATACAAAGTAAGGATAAATGCAGAGGAAAGTGAGAGTTTTAAGCCTACTAGAGGGTTGAGACAGGGGGACCCGCTATCACCTTACCTATTCCTGCTGTGCACAGAAGGGTTGAATGCCTTGCTCTCGCATGCTGAGGAGAATGGGAACATTTCAGGAGTAGAGATGCCCCACTAGTAACTAATCTCCTCTTTGCGGATGACTCGTTGATCTTGATGAAAGCCAACCAACATAATGCGGCGGCCCTGAAATCAACACTAGATTTATATTGTGCGGCGTCGGGACAGCTGGTAAGCGTGGAAAAGTCTAGTATTTTCTTTAGCCCCAATACAAAGGTAGAGGTCAGAGAACACTTGTGTACAATGCTCAATATAATGACGGAGGCCCTGAATGACAAATACTTGGGCTTGCCAGCAAATGTGGGCGTTGATAAAACAGACTGCTTTAAATTTCTGATTGAACGTATTGTTAAGAAAATTAGTGGTTGGAAGGAAAAACTACTATCTGCCGGGGGGAAGGAGATCCTGCTCAAGGCTGTGATCCAAGCCATACCTACCTACGCAATGTCGGTCTTTAAAATTCCTAAAAAAAATTGTAAAGGAATCATTGACGCGATAACGCATTTCTGGTGGGGAGACGAGGAGAATCAGAGGAGGATGCACTGGATGGCCTGGTGGAAAATGTGTGTACCAAAAACCCAAGGAGGAATGGGATTCCGTGATATCCACTGTTTCAACCTGGCTCTGCTGGCCAAACAGGCATGGCGTCTCCTTGATAATCCTGATTCCTTGTGTGCCACTATTCTAAGGGCCAAATACTACCCTGATGGCGATTTGCTGAATTCCAAGCCAAAACATGGTGCTTCCTTCACCTAGCAAAGCATTATGGCAGGCATTACTACTCTGAAACGCGGCTATATTTGGCGAGTGGGAAATGGACATAACATCAACATTTGGGAAGATGCATGGATCCCAAATTGTGCCACTAGGAAGATTGTGACTCCTAGGAGGGGACAATTGAATCAAGAGTGGTTGATCTGATTGACCCTGTTTCCAATATTTGGGATGAGGACCTGATTAGACAAACTATGTGGCCCATTGACGCTGAACGGATTCTTAAAATCCCTCTTTCGCAACATAACATGTCAGATTTCATTGCTTGGAATTATACGAAAAATGGTATGTTCTCGGTACGGTCTGCTTATTCCGTGGAGTGGAATGATTAGTATGGCAGTAAACTAAAACGCTCTAACGGGATGGGGCGAACCACAACTAACCCTATTTGGTGTCAGATATGGAAATTATCCTGTCCGGCAAAAGTCAAAAATTTTATATGGCGTACGTTACATGGCATTCTCCCATGTCGGGCAACACTTGCTAATAGACACATGAAGGTCTCGCCCCTTTGTCCTACTTGCTCTCAGGGTGTAGAAGACACGAAGCATATGCTTTTCCTATGTAACAAAGCAAAGGAGGTTTGGAAGAGGCTAGGAATAGATGAGATTATTGATAGAGCTTGTGAGGTTGATGGTGCTGGAGAGGCGATACTGGAATACCTTTTAGTTCTTCCAGATCAAGATTTGCGTATTATGGGGTACCAAAATAGACGAGAAATGATAGCTATTTCAGCTTGGTATCTATAGTGGGAGAGAAGGAAATTAGTGCACAGGGAAACAACTCAGAATGCAACTCAGATATCAATGGGGATCATAGCCCTCACATACAATTTTGTAAATGCATCATCTCCAAAGGCGTCCATGAAAAAAGGGGGTTGGCATTGTCCCCCAAGGGGTTTCGTGAAACTCAATGTTGACGCCTCTTTTGACCATGACATGCTGAAGGGTACGATGGGGGCAGTTTTGCGAGACGACAAAGGTAGGTTTATTGCAGGAGGAAATGAAAAGATTGACCATTGTGCGGATGTTCTGATGGCAGAAGCTTTAGCCCTCAAATTTGGACTAACACTAGCGCAAAGGGCAGGGTGCAACCGCCTAATCATCAACTCAGATAAGCTGGAGGTGATTGAGACCATGCAGGATGGAGGACAGTCAACGGGTGCGGCAGCGGCAATTTTCGATGACTGCTTCCACTACGCATGTGATTTTATCGTGACTAGTTTCGAACATTGTAATAGAGAGGCAAATAGAGTAGCACATGAACTTGCTAAGTTAGCTAGATTTTCTTCAACTTCAGATTGGTTCGAGGAGCCTATCAATGAAATTGTACTCTTCCTCACAAACGATGTATTGGTTATTTCTAATGAATAAAGTTTCGTTTTATTTCAAAAAAAATTGTATGTATTCGCTACCACACATAGACAATTAGCTAGATAATACGCACATGATGCAATTGAGTTACATTAACAAACAAACAAACGATAGTCAACAAGGCACAACGAGACGCCGTTGTTGCGCAACCGATGACTATAGGCCTAGTGAGCCAAACTGATGCCCATTCACGCATGATGCACGCTAGCTCATATGATCGTGATCCTTCTTTTTCGTTCGTCGTAGGGACTGTTGGGAGGGATTAAATCATTCGCTCCAGAACTGATGACATCGCGTTATGCACGTCCTATTTAAAATCACAGACATGAGTGAATAAAGTATGATATGACGTCATGGCGCAACGGACAACATGGGAACATGACATGTTTCATCTCCCACACATAACACGAAAACCAGAACAAAACACCCCGCGACTACGATTCGAGATGTAGGCATCAAAGGCGTCGAGACCTATGCCAAGCACACCATCCATCTGTGACCATGAAGCACAACTATTCATCTGCAAAGGAAAATAAACCCTGCCCCAACGAGAATGGAGTGGAGTCCACATCACAGCTTCCACCAGCCCCGCCTCCATGAATGCTGGACTAGAATGTGTACTGCCGCGTGCGCGTGTGTCCGTTTGCCTCGGCGGAACACCACCAGCCCGGTACAGCAAGCGATTTGTGTCCGTCAACTAAATTTGGAATCGTTGGCGCATAATCATTGGAATATGCATGTCTCCGTTACAAGGCACGGACAATTAGCTAGACAACACACCCATGATGCAATCCGAGCTACAGTAACACACAGACGGGAGTCAACAAGGCACTGGGAGACGTTGTGGTAGTGGCTTAGTGTAAGTCGTAAACTACCAACTTGCGCCCCCCTGTGAGTAATTCATTTGGGTGGAGATCCTCACCCCCTCCCCTCTTGATGACTGTTAAAATAAGACACCTTCGTGCACACATGTGGAAAATCACAAACAAGAGTCAGCAAAGCATGACATGCCCCTTGTGGTGCAACCAGCGACACGAGAGCGCAAACATGTTTCATCACCAACACACCACACGGAAATCAAAATAAACACCCCCCCGCAGCCATGATTCGAGATGTCGACATCAAAAGCGTTGGGACCTATGCTAGACACAACATCCATCCATGACTGTGAAGGGCAACTATTCACAAAGGGGAAATGAAATCGACCCCGTACCAACGGGAGCGGAGGGAGTCCACATCGCACCCGTCACGTGTCCCCGCCCCATAAATGCACGACCGGATCGAATGTGTACCATTGCGCGTCATGTCCATAACACGCTCGAATCGAATTCCACCAGCCCGAGCCGGCGATGCGATCGTCTGCTATCTTCCATGCCGAATGTGGCACCTATCATATCATTTGGGAAAGGACATGCTAGATGCCACTCCCGTGACAAGGGACAATCGGCTAGCTAGAGAACATGTTCATGATGCAATCCGGGTCACGGTAACAAACAAACAAGAGTCAACAAGGCGGCACAAGCGTTTCAAAAAAAAAAAAAAAAAGAGAAGCAAGGCGGCACAAGACGCCGTGGTCGAAGCAAGGCGACGACTACGGGACGACCGGACGGGGACGGGGACGTGGACGAAGCCGAGCGGAGCACGCCACCGGAGCGGAGGGAGCGAGCTGAGCACATCGAAGGCGTCGGGGCCCTACCTACCCGAGTCCAGGGCAGACACGCCGGAGAGACAGGTGCAACCACACACCCATCCGCCCGCCCAACCAGGGCCATGCGGCCCAACTACCCGTCGTCCCCGTCTAGACCACACCCCCCACCTGCCCCGCCCCAACCCACCCCCAACTCCTCCATGAATGCACGCATTTCATCGCTCCAACCACAACGCAGCAGCAGCAGCAGCCCCAGCACCAGCGGCCTCGGCGACGCGGCGCGCATTTATACCACGCAATTCCATCTGGATCTCCATCTGGCCGCAGCACGGGTTTCCTCCTCCCTCCCCGCGCGGCATTCCGTCGAACGGCTTCGCGGCGCGCCTCCGGACGGACCCACGGTAAGCTCCCCCTGCCCTTGCTATGCCCCTGCTTCTGCACGCATCTTCCGATTTTCGCTGGACCGCTCCGCCTCCGCCTATGCGTGCGGGCGATTGACTGGGCCGGACTTGCCATGGACTCGTACTGACCAGTGATGTACACGCTCGCTAGCCTCTCCGCCCACGCCGGCCTCAAATCGAGCGCGCGTAGGCTGCCTCCAGGCCCCAATCCAAGCAGCGCAGCGCAGGGCCTTCCTGCTGATTCTCTCTCAGCGCCAGGAGATCACGGGTCCAGATACCACTGCTTCTGCGTGCGCGCGGCGTGTGATTCCGAGCGCTTCCAGCTAGTCCGTACACGCGGAGCGGACGCGGGGCGAGATCCTGCTAGCAGTCGACCCGTGCCGTCGCCGGATTGCCGGGTTCTCCCCGTCTGGCATTACGTCGAGCGGGTGGTGGGCGCGCGCGACTGGCCGGGTTTTGGGCACACTTGTTGCTTACTTCCTTCTGCCGAATGCCGGAATTCAAGTCCATTTCCCTCTTTGCTCCTGCTTGGACTAACCAGTCCCCTAGTGTGGACTACAGCATTTTTTTCGCGTATTTTTAATGTGATCTCTGGTCTTGCTCTTCTGGTTCTGCTGGTTGTTGACTAGAATTCTGCACTCTCCCATGGCACTCTTGCCGGAGGAATTTCCCGATTTAGCTAGCCGTTAATTAGTGCCACCATGTTGTTGTTTTCTGTAGTACCATTTTAGCATCTGGTACAGAAAAAGGGCACACACATGCCAAACCGAAAAGAAATATCCCAGTGCTGCAATTCTACGCTAATCGGACATAAATGATTGATGCGCTAACGGACGGACTTGTTCTTTTGCTTTTCCCAGCGCTGAAGGTTGGAGGGGGCAATAATGGTGGAATCTGACCAAATAAACGGGACGCCCAACAGGATGTCCTCGGTCGATGAATTCTGTAAAGCGCTCGGGGGTGACTCGCCGATACACAGCGTGCTGGTTGCCAACAATGGGATGGCTGCGGTCAAATTCATGCGCAGCATCCGCACCTGGGCCTTGGAGACCTTTGGGAACGAGAAGGCCATTCTCTTGGTGGCTATGGCAACTCCAGAGGACCTCAGGATAAATGCGGAGCACATAAGAATCGCCGACCAGTTCTTAGAAGTTCCTGGTGGAACGAACAATAACAACTATGCAAATGTACAGCTCATAGTGGAGGTTAGTGCAGTTGATCATCCTTTTTCACCTACTACTTATGGATTACCATGTTCATTATGCTGGATACTTGACTAGTTATTAATCTTTCTGATTCACCTGTCCTGTCACAGATAGCAGAGAGAACTCGGGTTTCTGCAGTTTGGCCTGGCTGGGGTCATGCTTCTGAGAACCCAGAACTTCCAGACGCGCTCATGGAAAAGGGAATCATTTTTCTTGGGCCACCATCAGCCGCGATGGGGGCACTAGGCGATAAGATTGGTTCTTCTCTTATTGCACAAGCAGCAGGAGTTCCAACTCTTCCATGGAGCGGGTCACATGTATGTATACCTTGTCCTATTTCTTTATGGTTTTGCTCTTCTGTTTTTCTCTCCACCACTGTGTATTTCTCAAAACTAAATCAATACACGCTGTAGGTGAAAGTTCCGCAAGAAACCTGCCACTCAATACCTGAGGAGATCTATAAGAACGCTTGTGTTTCAACTACAGACGAAGCAGTTGCTAGTTGTCAGGTGGTGGGGTATCCTGCAATGATCAAGGCATCATGGGGCGGGGGTGGTAAAGGAATAAGGAAGGTTGGTATTCTTTTCATCTTTTCAATTCATCTCTACCTTAGTTATATGGAATGCTCTACTAGAAACAATTACATGTAATTTCCACTGTTCATTTGAAATGAAGTCCAAGTTTTCTGCAATTATTGTATATTAACCAAAGATGTTTTTTATGTCATCAAATGGTTTTATAGGTACATAATGATGATGAGGTCAGAGCATTGTTTAAGCAAGTGCAAGGAGAAGTCCCCGGATCGCCTATATTTATTATGAAGGTGGCATCTCAGGTGATACGTGATAAGCTGATAACAGCCATTATTTTCTGTTGTATCTTTGTGTTACTCATGTTCAGTATTCAGCGAGTGCTTCTTCTGTACTGATATAGTTCATTTAGCTAAAATCTTGCCTTTCTGTACTTTCTTTGTAGAGCCGACATCTAGAGGTTCAGTTGCTCTGTGACAAGCATGGCAACGTGGCAGCACTGCACAGTCGAGACTGTAGTGTTCAAAGAAGGCACCAAAAGGTTAGTTATTCTCCTGAAGCATTGGGTTGTTCAATATCAGTTTTGTTGGAATTAGTCTTAGCCAAACATTTGTGTAGTGAGTACTGGTAGAAGTTCTACAGCTTCAGGGAATAAAAACTTCATTGGACAATGTAGCAATCATATAGTACTGTTTAGCAAAGTGCAAAATGTTGCAGGAGCTATACAAAATTTATGTCTTGGCATTTTCTTAAATGGAATCATTTATTACTGTTAGTTATACTTATACTGTACTAAATAGTTGAATGTTGCATTTTGAATTCAAGAACAAACTTTTTCTTCCTATAGTGATATATGTGTTGTACTTGAAGTTTTTGAACTCAGAATATTGAAAAGTCTAGTGACTGTATTACAGATTATTTTGAAACCAAAAAAATTTAACTAGTGCAAGACAGATAATAGCAGAGAAATCTTAGCAAAATTATATTTATTTTACTTCTCACGATATATATACTTGTGAAACAGATCATTGAGGAGGGACCAATTACAGTTGCTCCTCCAGAAACAATTAAAGAGCTTGAGCAGGCAGCAAGGCGGCTTGCTAAATGTGTGCAATATCAGGGTGCTGCTACAGTAGAATATCTGTACAGCATGGAAACAGGCGAATACTATTTCCTGGAGCTTAATCCAAGGTTGCAGGTAGAACACCCTGTGACCGAATGGATTGCTGAAATAAACTTACCTGCATCTCAAGTTGTAGTAGGAATGGGCATACCACTCTACAACATTCCAGGTAGGCCAGTTGTCCAACTTGATGGTTGATGATATTATCTCTTTCCCCCCACACTAATCAATATAAGGATAACTGCAGAGATCAGACGCTTTTATGGAATAGAACATGGAGGTGGCTATCACGCTTGGAAGGAAATATCAGCTGTTGCAACTAAATTTGATCTGGACAAAGCACAGTCTGTAAAGCCAAAGGGTCATTGTGTAGCAGTTAGAGTTACTAGCGAGGATCCAGATGATGGGTTTAAGCCTACAAGTGGAAGAGTGGAAGAGCTGAACTTTAAAAGTAAACCCAATGTTTGGGCCTATTTCTCTGTTAAGGCAAGTTTGCATCCATGCAGAATGATCTTTGATACCACATGACATGTCACAACAGCTGCAGCTTATCATTACCCTTGAGTTTTCCTGTTTCTTATGTCGATAAATTTCCTGGTTAAAAACTGTATCTTGTGTGGCAAACCTAACCTGAATCATCGTTTTTTGTTTCAGTCCGGAGGTGCAATTCATGAGTTCTCTGATTCCCAGTTTGGTAAGTGATGTGCGTAAATTTCTGTTTCCTCATATATCTCATGATGATGCTTCTCTTAAACAGCATGAATTTTTTCGCAGGTCATGTTTTTGCTTTTGGGGAATCTAGGTCATTGGCAATAGCCAATATGGTACTTGGGTTAAAAGAGATCCAAATTCGTGGAGAGATACGCACTAATGTTGACTACACTGTGGATCTCTTGAATGTAAGATAACCCCACAGTAAACATGTTCTCTGATTACATGGTACATTTATTAAGAAAAACATGGTACAATTTTGTGTGTAATTTATGTTCAAAAATTTTCATATCGCCAGGCTGCAGAGTACCGAGAAAATAAGATTCACACTGGTTGGCTAGACAGCAGAATAGCAATGCGTGTTAGAGCAGAGAGGCCCCCATGGTACCTTTCAGTTGTTGGTGGAGCTCTATATGTATGATTTCTTTTTCTGGGGAACTATGATTTATTAGGTGGTTATGAGCTTTCATACAAGATCCATTTTCCATCCTCAAATACTGTGTTTCTTATATTTCAGGAAGCATCAAGCAGGAGCTCGAGTGTTGTAACCGATTATGTTGGTTATCTCAGTAAAGGTCAAATACCACCAAAGGTACATACTATATGATGAATGTTCTTACTGTTTATATTCCAATTTCTATATGAATAAAACTGTCTAACTCTTTCCGTTCACAGCACATCTCTCTTGTCAATTTGACTGTAACACTGAATATAGATGGGAGCAAATATACGGTAATTATCTATAATTTTCTCTTTAATCTTATCCATGCCATACCCATCTAATCCAGTTGGTATCCTTGTCACATCTGCTAATTATTATTTTCTTCTGCAGATTGAGACAGTACGAGGTGGACCCCGTAGCTACAAATTAAGAATTAATGAATCAGAGGTTGAAGCAGAGATACATTCGCTGCGAGATGGCGGACTCTTAATGCAGGTAGATATATCTACCAAGTTTTTATACAAGCGCAATCTATCTAATTTTCTTTTTATTTGGAAATGGTCTGACCAATTTTCAATTGTGAATTTTCTAGTTGGATGGAAACAGTCATGTAATTTACGCCGAGACAGAAGCTGCTGGCACGCGTCTTCTAATCAATGGGAGAACATGCTTATTACAGGTGAAGATAGCTAGATCTGTACTCTCCTCTTGGTTCCTATGTAATATAGGGGTTGTTTCAGTTGTAACTGTAGCTGCAAATTGTATGAAAATACATAAATTAATTATGTCCTCTGAATGATATATTACAGAAAGAGCATGATCCTTCCAGGTTGTTGGCTGATACACCATGCAAGCTTCTTCGGTTTTTGGTCGCGGATGGTTCTCATGTGGTTGCTGATACGCCATATGCTGAGGTGGAGGTCATGAAAATGTGCATGCCACTGTTACTACCGGCCTCTGGTGTCATTCACTTTGTCATGCCTGAGGGTCAGGCCATGCAGGTTCCTCCCCCTCCTCTGTTTGCAGCACTAGATGTACATTCTGACAAAAGTACTATATGGTTCATGCTCGTAATATACGTGCATCTTTTAAATAGTAGCTGAAATGGCTGTCTTTGTGCAGGCGAGTGATCTGATAGCAAGGTTGGATCTTGATGACCCATCTTCTGTGAGAAGGGCTGAACCATTTCATGGCACCTTTCCAAAACTTGGACCTCCTACTGCTATTTCTGGCAAAGTTCACCAAAAGTTTGCTGCAAGTGTGAATTCTGCCCACATGATCCTTGCAGGATATGAACATAACATCAATCATGTAAGGCACATCAAACTGTCAGTGTATACTTGTTCTTCCACTTTTCTTTTCCCTTGTCTATCACATTGCCATGGGAAAACAGAGCATGAGTTCTTCTACAGAGAGAAACTAACCTCTTAATTGTGACAAACTATACCATCTTTCTTCAATCAATAAGTTCCTGACTGTACCTTTTCTTTCAGGTTGTACAAGATTTGCTGAACTGCCTAGACAGCCCTGAGCTCCCTTTCCTGCAGTGGCAAGAACTCATGTCCGTTTTGGCAACCCGACTCCCGAAAGATCTTAGGAATGAGGTGAATAAGTATTCAAGTTATATTTTTTATCTTAGAGTTATTATTCCATTTTTCATTTCGGCTGCATATCAAATGGATAACTGATTTACCTGTTCTCAGTTGGATGCTAAGTACAAGGAGTATGAGTTGAATGCTGACTTCCGGAAGAGCAAGGATTTCCCTGCCAAGTTGCTAAGGGGAGTCATTGAGGTCAGTTTGAGACTGTTACTTGGCATCCCTTCCTTTTTTATGTGTCATGTTGTTTCCTTACAAAGTCATCATTGCAGGCTAATCTTGCATACTGTTCCGAGAAAGATAGGGTCACTAGTGAGAGGCTTGTAGAGCCACTTATGAGCCTGGTCAAGTCATATGAGGGTGGAAGAGAAAGCCATGCTCGTGCGGTTGTCAAGTCTCTGTTTGAGGAGTATTTATCTGTTGAAGAACTCTTCAGCGATGACATTCAGGTAACTATTTATAATTGCTTGGAATGGTTTGATCGATGCTCACTTTCTGACCAAAACGTGCTAAACCGTTGTGCTTTTTGTTTTTATATTCTCAGTCTGATGTGATAGAACGTCTACGACTTCAACATGCAAAAGACCTTGAGAAGGTCGTATATATTGTGTTCTCCCACCAGGTAATGTCTTCTATTGTGCAATCTGTTGACTTGATATGCAAAATTTTCGTGCTGACAATTTGTGTTCTTTTGAAGGGTGTGAAAAGTAAAAATAAATTAATACTACGGCTTATGGAAGCATTGGTCTATCCAAATCCATCTGCATACAGGGACCAGTTGATTCGCTTCTCTGCCCTGAACCATACAGCATACTCGGGGGTAAAATTGAGTTTGGATGATCTGCATCTATTTATTTTGCACATGATATGATAGTCTAGAAAAATAAAATAAATCTATTGTAATTGATGCAGCTGGCGCTTAAAGCAAGCCAACTTCTTGAGCACACCAAATTGAGTGAACTCCGCACAAGCATAGCAAGAAGCCTTTCAGAGCTGGAGATGTTTACTGAGGAAGGAGAGCGGATTTCAACACCTAGGAGGAAGATGGCTATCAATGAAAGGATGGAAGATTTAGTATGTGCACCGGTTGCAGTTGAAGACGCCCTTGTGGCTTTGTTTGATCACAGTGATCCTACTCTTCAGCGGAGAGTAGTCGAGACATACATACGCAGATTGTATCAGGTATCACTGATTTTTTTTTACTACACTCTTTCTTGAGACAACTAGAACATTAACAAATTTATGCCGGCTAACTCACAATCACCTTCCAGCATTATCTTGTAAGGGGCAGCGTCCGGATGCAATGGCATAGGTCTGGTCTAATTGCTTTATGGGAATTCTCTGAAGAGCATATTGAACAAAGAAATGGGCAATCTGCGTCACTTCTAAAGCCACAAGTAGAGGATCCAATTGGCAGGCGATGGGGTGTAATGGTTGTAATCAAGTCTCTTCAGCTTCTGTCAACTGCAATTGAAGCTGCATTAAAGGAGACTTCACATTACGGAGCAGGTGTTGGAAGTGTCTCAAATGGTAATCCTATAAATTTGAACGGTAGCAATATGCTGCACATTGCTCTGGTTGGTATCAACAATCAGATGAGCACTCTTCAAGACAGGTTTGTTTACACTCTATTCTTATGTGGTTTGTTGTTATTGCACAGGAGACGAGTGTGATTCTGTGAACTGGTCGTTAATTTCATGATTTTTTAGTTACCTCTTCCACTCTGTTTTCTCTTTATAGTGGTGATGAGGATCAAGCGCAAGAAAGGATCAACAAACTCTCCAAGATTTTGAAGGATAACACTATAACATCACATCTCAATGGTGCTGGTGTTAGGGTTGTCAGCTGCATTATCCAAAGAGATGAAGGGCGTTCACCAATGCGCCACTCCTTCAAATGGTCATCTGACAAGTTATATTATGAGGAGGACCCGATGCTCCGCCATGTGGAACCTCCTTTGTCCACCTTCCTTGAATTGGTATTCAGCTTTTGTTTTGGCTTATGTTCCCTTCAATAATACCAGTACCTCTTAACAGTTTATGTGTAAATACAGGACAAAGTGAATTTAGAAGGTTACAATGACGCGAAATACACCCCATCACGTGATCGCCAGTGGCACATGTACACACTAGTAAAGAACAAGAAAGATCCGAGATCAAATGACCAAAGGATGTTTCTTCGTACCATAGTCAGACAGCCAAGTGTGACCAATGGGTTTTTGTTTGGAAGTATTGATAATGAAGTTCAAGCCTCATCATCATTCACATCTAACAGCATACTCAGATCATTGATGGCAGCTCTAGAAGAAATAGAGTTGCGTGCTCACAGTGAGACTGGGATGTCAGGCCACTCCCACATGTATCTGTGCATAATGAGAGAACAACGGTTGTTTGATCTAATTCCATCTTCAAGGTCAGTCAAAATTTATTTATGTTCTCAACAGATTATATTGCATTAAATATGTTCATAGATGTTCACTTGGTTTTTGCTTCTCATTATGTTAGGATGACGAATGAAGTTGGTCAAGATGAGAAGACAGCATGCACACTATTGAAGCATATGGTTATGAATATATATGAGCATGTTGGTGTCAGGATGCATCGCCTTTCCGTGTGCCAGTGGGAAGTGAAGCTATGGTTGGATTGTGATGGGCAGGCTAATGGTGCTTGGAGAGTTGTTGTTACCAGTGTAACTGGGCATACCTGCACTGTTGATGTAAGTTACCTTAGCTATTGCACTGCTACGCGAGCATTATCATCTACAGTTTTGCAAATACTACCTCTGATGGATAAAGCCCCACAGGTCATCAAATATGATTTTGTTAGCTTATCTAGTTAGTGAATAGAAAATGTTCATCACCCCCATTATGAGTGTAATGGGTAATCTCTCAATTTTTGCCTTTAAAAGTTCTATTAAACACTACTTAAAAGACTTGTAAGTACCAGGTACCATTTTCTCTTTATTGCTCTTATGCTTGAATTATTTTGACTTTCAGATTTACCGAGAAGTGGAGGACCCCAATACACATAAGCTTTTCTATCGCTCTGCCACACCCACAGCTGGTCCTTTGCATGGCATTGCATTGCATGAGCCATACAAACCTTTGGATGCTATTGACCTGAAACGTGCCGCTGCTAGGAAAAATGAAACCACATACTGCTATGATTTCCCATTGGTGCGTTAGCTACATCTCTTTTCTTTTTTTCTCTACAATTGGTTAACATGATTAACTGAGATTGGTAATAATACTCTGTCCGCAGGCATTTGAAACAGCATTGAAGAAGTCATGGGAATCTGGTATTTCACATGTTGCAGAATCTAATGAGCATAACCAGCGGTATGCTGAAGTGACAGAGCTTATATTTGCTGATTCAACTGGATCATGGGGTACTCCTTTGGTTCCAGTTGAGCGTCCTCCAGGTAGCAACAATTTTGGTGTTGTTGCTTGGAACATGAAGCTCTCCACACCAGAATTTCCAGGTGGCCGGGAGATTATAGTTGTTGCAAATGATGTGACATTTAAAGCTGGGTCTTTTGGTCCTAGAGAAGATGCATTCTTTGATGCTGTCACAAATCTTGCTTGTGAGAGGAAAATTCCTCTAATCTACTTGTCAGCAACTGCTGGTGCAAGGCTCGGTGTAGCAGAGGAAATAAAGGCATGCTTCCATGTTGGATGGTCTGATGACCAGAGCCCTGAACGTGGTTTTCACTACATTTACCTCACTGAACAAGATTATTCACGTCTAAGCTCTTCAGTTATAGCCCATGAGCTAAAAGTACCAGAAAGCGGAGAAACCAGATGGGTTGTTGATACCATTGTTGGGAAAGAGGACGGACTTGGTTGTGAGAATCTACATGGAAGTGGTGCCATTGCCAGTGCCTACTCTAAGGCATATAGAGAGACATTTACTCTGACATTTGTGACTGGCCGAGCTATTGGAATTGGGGCCTATCTTGCTCGGTTAGGAATGCGGTGTATACAACGTCTTGATCAACCAATTATTTTGACTGGGTATTCTGCACTGAACAAGCTCCTGGGGCGCGAGGTTTATAGCTCTCAGATGCAACTGGGTGGCCCCAAAATCATGGCTACAAATGGAGTTGTTCATCTCACTGTGTCAGATGATCTTGAAGGTGTTTCTGCTATCTTGAAATGGCTCAGCTATGTTCCTCCCTATGTTGGTGGTCCTCTTCCTATTGTAAAATCTCTTGATCCACCAGAGAGAGCTGTAACATACTTTCCAGAGAATTCATGTGATGCCCGTGCTGCCATCTGTGGCATTCAGGACACTCAAGGCAAGTGGTTGAGTGGTATGTTTGACAGAGAAAGCTTTGTGGAAACGTTAGAAGGATGGGCCAAAACTGTTATTACCGGAAGGGCAAAGCTGGGTGGGATTCCAGTTGGTATCATAGCTGTGGAAACCGAGACAGTGATGCAAGTAATCCCTGCTGACCCTGGTCAGCTTGATTCTGCTGAGCGTGTAGTCCCTCAAGCTGGACAGGTGTGGTTCCCAGATTCGGCCGCAAAAACAGCCCAGGCACTGCTGGATTTCAACCGTGAAGAGCTCCCGTTGTTCATACTTGCTAACTGGAGAGGCTTTTCTGGTGGGCAAAGGGATCTGTTTGAAGGAATCCTTCAGGCTGGTTCTATGATTGTTGAGAATCTGAGGACGTATAAGCAGCCTGCTTTTGTGTACATACCAAAGGCTGGAGAGCTGCGTGGAGGTGCATGGGTTGTGGTGGACAGCAAGATCAATCCTGAGCACATTGAGATGTATGCCGAGAGGACTGCGAGAGGGAATGTCCTTGAGGCACCAGGACTCATTGAGATCAAGTTCAAGCCAAATGAACTGGAAGAGAGTATGCTAAGGCTGGACCCTGAGTTGATCAGCCTCAATGCTAAACTCCTTAAAGAAACTAGTGCTAGCCCTAGTCCTTGGGAAATGGCGGCGGCGGCGGAGACCATCAGGAGGAGCATGGCTGCCCGGAGGAAGCAGCTGATGCCCATATATACTCAGGTTGCCACCCGGTTTGCTGAGTTGCACGACACCTCTGCGAGAATGGCTGCCAAAGGTGTCATCAGTAAGGTGGTGGACTGGGAGGAGTCCCGGGCCTTCTTCTACAGGAGACTGTTAAGGAGGCTTGCCGAGGACTCACTCGCCAAACAAGTCAGAGAAGCCGCCGGCGAGCAGCAGATGCCCACTCACAGAGCAGCGTTGGAGTGCATCAAGAAATGGTATCTGGCTTCTCAAGGAGGAGACGGCGAGAAGTGGAGCGACGATGAAGCCTTCTTCGCCTGGAAAGATGATCCTGACAAGTATGGCAAGTATCTTGAGGAGCTGAAAGCTGAGAGAGCGTCCACACTGCTGTCGAATCTCGCCGAAACCTCTGATGCCAAGGCCTTGCCCAACGGTCTCTCGCTCCTCCTCAGCAAAGTAAGTTTCTTTTGCTTATTAGTATGTGTTTTTTCTTGTATACATTTCCTAATAAGTTTCTTTTGCTTCTTTGTTTCTGTATAATTTTCCTAGTTATATTCTTTCTTTTCTTTCTGTTCCTAAGTTCATCTCTCTGATACACACATTTGATTGATTGTACAGATGGATCCTGCAAAGAGGGAGCAGGTAATGGATGGCCTCAGGCAGCTTCTTGGTTGATGACTGGCCCGCCCTTTGATAACGCATCCATCCAGCCAGCATAAACCGGCCTTGCTTGTTGCCACCAAACAAGTCCTGTCTATGGTGGACTGGGTACCAACGGAAGTGCAGACGACAAGCAAATTTTACTTGCGTGGCGATCTACAGGAGAGGGGAGGGTTCAGTGGAAGAAGACTGAACACATTGTTTGCACATAGGTAGGTGGCATTCCAGAAACATTTGTATATTTTATTATTACAAATAGGCACACACAAAGCATATGTATGCTGGATAGATATTCAGTGTGAGTTGTTGCAATGCAAGATTCATCATCTTAATTTACGAGATATGTGTGATGATCGTCGTGCTAGTCGTAGTTTCCTCAGTGGGAGGGAATGCTGAGTTTTCTTTCGCTGCAGTTATGTGATGTATACTCTGAGAACTTTGGGGGTGATATGTTGGATGTTTTAGCAGTTTCATGATGATAAATGAAATTGGGGGCGCGGCCCCTTACAGCAACCTTTTTTTTTCTTCTAAAATTAATGTATGGATTGTTTGTTCTTCATTGAGAACAAAGTGATTATCTTTCTTTTCAATTCTTTTGAGCTGCTGGTTGCGCAAAAACGCCTGCAGTGAAAATAAGCTGTTGAAAAAGTTGTAGTCTGCAGTAGTTCTTTTCAGTTTCCAGAGATGGTCATTCTGCAGCAAAAGCGTTATCTTGAGCCGAGTGCTCTTCACTCTGTTTTTCGTTGCAATATTCAGTCTCCAGGCAGGTTTCCACACGTTTGCCTTTGATCTCCATGGCCTGCAATCTCTGGGGAATCCAGCACGAGAATGAATGTGAGACGACGCCGTGGCAAATAAACCGGGGAATTTCTCAAGAACAGAGAGCGGAGCGCGGCCTGATTTTCTGAACTTCGCAAGAGCCAACAGAACACAGGCGGAATAATCGCCTTCCGACCTCGCCGCCGTCAACCTCACGGCCGCGGACTCGCCGGCGCTGTCCCCGACGTCGAACGTTGAACGCCACCGTCACCGGGACGAACGCCACCGCCGTCGAGCGCACCCGCCTTTTGCTATCTTGTCCGTCCGACCCACTCCCTATCAATCATCATGTCAGAAATACAGTCAAATTGTCTGCATCCAACGCCGATTGTTTACCCTTGCGCAGCTGCGCTACGCGGCAATCGCAAACATAATAAACTACTTCCCCTTCGTCGACAATGTCGCATGCCCGCATGGTCCAACGACGGGTTCTTGTCGACTCCGGCATCCTACACCAATAACCATCTGTGAAAAGCTCCACGGTAAACAACAGACGACACAAGGACACAGAGGAGGTGGGTACAGACGTACAGTCGATGGCCGCGCAGCGCTCCGGCGCGGCGGGCGTGGCCGCCGGCGACGACGCGGACCGAGCCCGGCTGCGCCAGCTCGGCTACAAGCAGGAGCTCAAGCGCGGGCTCGGCGTGGTCTCCAACTTCGCCTTCTCCTTTTCCATCATCTGCGTGATGGCCGGCGTCACCACCACGTACAACGCTGGGCTGAGGTACGGCGGACCGGCGTCCATGACCCTCGGCTGGCTGGTCGTGGCCTTCTTCAACGGCTGCGTCGCGCTGTCCATGGCCGAGATCTGCTCGGCGTACCCGACCTCCGGCGGGCTCTACTACTGGAGCGCCAAGCTCGCCGGCGACAAGTGGGCGCCTCTTGCTTCCTGGATCACCGGCTGGTGTGTGTACTCTCTTACCTTAGTTTGATCATCATGAGATTTTCTGATCATTTTTTGAAGACTATTTTCAGATTATTGACATGGTACCATACTAGTATATGATTTGGTAATTTGGTCGACAATATCTCAATACAATTTGGAATTGCATGCCAAAAGCTCGAGCAGACGGCGTGTGACTGTGTGCACTCTCTTACCTTAGTTGAGATTTTTTTATCAGTTTTAGAAGGCTATTTTTCGGATTATTGGCATGGAGTCATGGAAACTAGTGTACATGATTTGGTAGTTTCGTCGATGATATCTCTGAGGTTTTTTTTAAAATATAAAATATCAATCAATCAGTATATCTCAATACAATATCGAATGTGCATCCCTATAACCCCTACACCTTCTTCTTGGGCGCCGCCCTCCCCCCGAGCAATGCTACAACGATGGACAGAGTTTACAGAGTTTGCGGAAGAGTCAATTACACCGGTGGTGTTAGAACTTGGCGTAAACGGTCACTTTAGTGCTAGAACTTGTGACATACATTGAAGTGGTGCAAAAACTTGGCTCGGGTGTGCAAATACGATGCTAATCATGTTTGTATATGCCCGCATCACTGACGAGGCATGCCAGCATGGCGTGGGGCCCGTTGTTAGTGACCAAACAATGAAGACAAGGCGTGTGTATTTTTCTTTTTTTCCTAGAAAGCCATTGTCTTTTATTTTTTTCACAAAAAGACCCTGATAGGCGGGTCCCAGCTGTCAGCAGCAAAAATAATAATTGAACGGAAAAATAGTGCGCTTCGGTTTCGAACCAGCGACCTCCAATTTAACGTGTCCGCTGCTATCATGGGCCAAAACTGACATCAGCTTGTCAGTTCGTGTGGCCCATTTTTAATATGTTACTATTTTTTTTATTTTTTGCAGTTTGTAAAAATATATTTAAATTATAACTATAAATAACCTACATATTATTTTAAATATTTTCTCTTTTTTATCTATATTATTTAAAACTATAATTCCATTTTTTAATAAAAATTCAAAAAAAGTAACATTTTGGAAATGTTAAAAAAACTAACGGTATGCTCAGGGTTCGAGTCTCCGTGGCTGCATCATTTTTACGATGTTTTCCTATTTTTTGTTATTCAACTGAGGATATATAGATTGTGTTTCTTTTTTTTTTCAAAAATATAGCTTGTGTTTCCTTAATGTACATGAATGGTGAATGGGTTGGCTGGCTAACTTTCCGAGCAGGGAACTTGAGGTTGCTTGGGTTTGAAACCTGAGCATACCTTTTTTTCCATTCAATTAAAATTTGTGCTGCAAATAGCTGGGACCGCTTGTCAGCAGCTTTTCTATGAAAAATAAAAATAAAAAACGAGGGGGTTCCATACAAAAAAGCATGCCACACGCCTTGTCTTCATTGTTGGGTCACTGACAAACAGGCCCCATGCCACGCTAGCATGCCTCGTCAGCGTCGTGGGTGTATACAAACACGATTAGCACCGTATTTGCACGTCCGAGTCAAGTTTTTGGACCACTTCGATGTATGCCACAAGTTGCAGCACTAAAGTGACCATTTGCGTCAAGTTCTATCACCACCGGTGTAATTGACTCTTTGCGGAATGATGCTAGCTGGCAGTTTTTTATTGGAGATAAGAGAGTGAGGCAGGCTCCACCTCGGTGAAAATCAGGGGGGAGAGGTAATTAGTGTGGAGAGGCCCGTAAAACGTCCGTAGTTTTCCATGCATTTAGAATTATCGCCATCCCCCTCATTCCGACCCACCAACCTCTGACTCCCCTCCACTAGCAACACCGCTGCTGCGTTTGTCTCCGGCTCGGCCTCGAATCTACACCTCCATTCTCCCCCGAATCAACTGATCCGAATTCAAAATGCAGACAACCTACATATAGCATACGCGATATTGAATTGCATGTCCATTCAAAAGCTCGAGCCGACGTGATATGGTTTAACAAACAATATTCATTATTTATTTCCACTTTTTGTGTTACCGCAATCACGTTGGTGGTCTATGTTTTATTTTATGTTCCATTTTACCTTTTGCAGGTTCAACCTTGTGGGCCAGGTATGCTCAAACATGTTGGTGGTCTATTTGGTTCAAAGCAGATATGGTGAACCCACATGACAAACTTCCTAATAATCCAATCTCTTTTCTAAACTCTTCTAGTGGGCTCTCACCACGAGCACGGACTTCTCATTGGCGCAGCTCGTCCAAGTGATCATCTTGCTTGGCACCGGTGGAGCCAACGGCGGTGGCTACATGGCCTCCAAGTACGTTGTTTTGGCCATCCACGGCTCCCTCCTCATCCTGCACGGGCTCATCAATAGCCTCCCCATCCGGTGGTTGTCCTGGTTCGGCCACCTCGGTGCATTTTGGAACACTGCAGGTATATAATCATTCTAAGGGTTACGACATTTGGCATCAATCGATGCAGAGGTCGAGAGAGTCTTTTTTCCTTCTTTAGAAGATGCATTTGAACATATGACTATGTGATTATCGATCAACTTATTGTTCTTGAACTTAGCATATGTTAATATGTTAGGTGCCTTTGTCCTGGTGATCATGATTCCGGTTGTTGCCAAGGAAAGAGCGAGTGTTGAGTTCATCTTTACACATTTCAACACGGACAATGACATGGGGATCCATGACAAGGCCTACATTCTAGCTGTGGGGCTTCTAACGAGCCAATACTCATTGCTTGGTTATGATGCATCGGCTCACATGGTACACATCTTCTCCTGTCCCAATACTGATAGCTACTCATGTTGATGGTTATTTGTCTTATCCTCTTGCGCATATATATGTATTTGAGTGCAATTGTATCGCCTCAATGTGAAATTTGGGTCAAGAAAGCTCACATTATCGGGAATAAATTTGCAGATTGAGGAAACGAAGAACGCAGATTGGAGTGGACCGATCGGGATCATCACGTCTGTTGCTCTCTCGACCGTGTTTGGTTGGATCTTCCTTGTGGCTCTAACATCCATCGTGACGAACATACCATACCTACTAGACCCCCGCAATGATGCTGCCGGGTATGCCGCTGCGCAAGCGCTTTACACTGCCTTCCACCAAAGGTATGGCAGTGGGGTCGGAGGGCTCGTCTGCATAGGCATCGTCGCATTCGGCATCTTCCTCGCGGGTGTTGCATGTGTCACCAGTAATTCAAGGTTTGGTAGTGATTCAACCACCACATATCAATTGACATATTAGTGTTGATATTTCTTGTGCTCCAAATTATTCGATATTAAAGTCAAGTTTTTCTCTATATTTTATCAATTCTATAGAAAAGTCATATTAGTATATATCGTACAACATCAAATTTATGTAGTACCAAAATCATATTTTATGCTGAATCTAATGAAACTAATTTGGTCTTGTAGTTGTTGATATTTTTCGATAAACTTGGTCAAACTTTGTATGTTTTATTTATTATGAAAAATCCATAATAATTTGGAACCTAATGACTATTTGCTAAGTTGCTATCACATTTCCATATAGGATGGGCTATGCCTTCTCGAGGGACAAGGCGATGCCGTTCTCGCACGTGTGGCACCGGGTGAGCAGGAACGAGGTGCCTCTCAATGTTGTGTGGCTCTGTGTGGTTGTCGCCTTCATAATGGCTCTCACGGTGCGTAATACCTCTGCCATCTCGATCTCGACTCGAAGCACCAAACCTTTACAACATGAACGCATGATTCGTGTCAAGGACTTGCTAGCACACCTAAAACTTGACGTTCCTATTTTTGTGTGTGTTTCTTGTCTTCGGATGTAGTCTCTCGGAAGCCAGGTGGCATTCCAAGCAATGGTGTCGATTGCGACACTAGGGCAGTACATCTCCTACGTGCTACCCATCTTCTTCCGTGTGACGACGGCCCGGAGGTCATTCAGCCCAGGGCCATTCCACCTAGGGAGGTACAGTATTGTCATCGGCTGGGCAGCAGTCCTCTGGGTGGCCTTGCTCACCGTGCTCTTCTCATTGCCTGTGGCGTACCCAATCGCCAAGGACAACTTCAACTACACGCCGGTGGCCGTCGGTGGTGTGCTGCTGCTCAGTGTCGGCTCATGGGTGTTCCATGCCCGGTTCTGGTTCAAAGGACCCATCGTAAATGTTGACATGTAGAATTTTGTGCCTTGTAAACTTTAGTTTATTTGGTATGTGGTGGATGAGTTTACACATGGAGCTGCATTACCAAGAAGCTCTTCAGGTAGGTTGGTCGTTGGGACAATTTGGCATAGTGTACTCTATGGACATGCAAAAAGTATCTAGTCAATGGTTTAGAAAACCAACATTCGACAATGATAAAATTTACCAAAAAACGGCAATTTTTGGAGAACGGATGCTACCGCCCCTCTCAGGAGTGCACACGCATGGGGGCCAGGGCAGAGATGTCAACAATAGAACATGCAAGAGGGATTTTTGACCACATTGACCAAACCGAAGGATGAAGATGATGCGGGGAGAGGCATCCAACAGTGTGAGGATGCCTCTCACGAACAGTTGCATGGCGACCCGCCGAAATTTAGACCGGTCCACCGGCGCTAGTGCCTGGCGTTGGCCAATGCTTAAGCAGTTTGTCTAATTCATATCTAGATGTTTTTTAAGGATGTTACATCTAAACTCCTACAAGTATATAATATAGAAACAAGAAATAAAAAAACTAGGATAAAAAATAAATAGACCACAAACAGAATGGACATCAGCTTAGATGTGACATAACTATGTCACATCTAGATGTGTTCTAAACAGACCCATGCTTAAGGCACGTTGCGTCGACTCATTCCTTCCAACAGATACACCTCGATGACAAAATTATTTGACCTGGGTACTCTGTCACCTTCACCCGTGCCAATCTTCGGGGGCACAAAATCTAATCAACACTCCACATCCTTTTTCTCTCAGATAAACATATGCAATACCCAATCCAAGTCCAAGATCCGGGGCCAACCAGATGACGGAGGACCGTTCACCGTGACAGAGGAAGATCAACCTTTCAAACGATCATGTTATATTATCCTACCACTCCCCGTCATGGCGATCATGTCATCAGAGATTCAGAGTCAAACACTTATCTTCTTTCTTTGAGAAACAAACAATGGCGCGCGGCCGGCGATATTTTTCCATGTGGCTGCGCTACGTGACAAGTGATCATAAATTATCTCCTTGCCGTCAACAATGGCGGGTCACCCGAAAGGGACCTCGCCCGAATGGTCCAAGCCGCGGACAGTTTCCACTAAGCCACTCGCTCACTCTCTTGTTGACTCCCTGCTCACCGGAGACCGAGGAGCTCACTCGCTGGCAAACAGAGTCAGGACGGCAACCTGCAGCCACCAAGGCAGGGGCAGTGGCTGCGGAGCTAGAGCTAGAGACGATCGATGGCCGTGTCACGCTCCGGTGCGGCGGGGGTGGCCGGCGGCGGCGACACGACCGACGACGCGGACCGAGCGCGGCTGCACCAGCTCGGCTACAAGCAGGAGCTCAAGCGCGGCCTCTCGTACGTCGCACGCCTGCTCTGCTCTGCTTCGCCATCGTATCATCGGCGTTTGCGCGCAGCTCTATCCGTTGGATTGATTGATTCTGGTGCTTTTCTTGGGCTGTGCGCAGCCTCATGTCCAACTTCGCCTTCTCCTTCTCCATCATCTCCGTCATGGCGGGCGTCACCACCACCTACAACAGCGGGCTGAGGTACGGCGGGCCGGCGTCCATGACGCTCGGGTGGCTGGTGGTGGCGGCCTTCAACGGCTGCGTCGCGCTGTCCATGGCGGAGATCTGCTCCGCGTACCCGACCTCCGGCGGGCTCTACTACTGGAGCGCCAAGCTCGCCGGCAGGGAGTGGGCGCCCCTCGCCTCCTGGGTCACCGGCTGGTTCAACATCGTCGGACAGGTACGCCGCTGGCATTTGTACATCGTGATCACCTCCTGTTTTGACACGTTGCTGACGGTGTTATAACTGTCCTAGTGGGCTGCTACGACGAGCACGGACTTCTCCCTGGCGCAGCTGGTCCAGGTGATCGTCTTGCTGGGCACCGGCGGGGCCAACGGCGGCGGGTACACGGCCTCCAAGTACGTCGTGCTGGCCATCCACGGCTTCTTCCTCGTCCTGCACGGCCTCATCAACAGCCTCCCCATCCGGTGGCTGTCCTGGTGCGGCAAGCTCGGCGCGTTCTGGAACACGGCGGGCGCATTCACGCTGGTGATCCTCATCCCGGCGGTGGCCAAGGAGAGGGCCAGCGCCAAGTTCATCTTCACGCACTTCAACGACGACAACGGCATGGGCATCCATGGCAAGGCCTACATTCTCGCCCTCGGCCTCCTCACCAGCCAGTACTCTCTGCTCGGCTACGACGCGTCCGCTCACATGGTACGCTGCTGCTCATCCTAGCTAGATTTCCATGGAGTTTCGTGAAGATCTAAAGATCGACCATGGCAGATTGAAGAGACGAAGAACGCGGACTGGAGCGGGCCGATGGGGATCATCAGCTCGGTGGCCCTCTCGACCACGTTCGGGTGGATCTTCCTGGTGGCGCTGACGTCGATCGTGACGGACATACCGTACCTGCTCAGCCCAGACAACGACGCCGGCGGCTACGCCGTCGCCCAGGCCCTATACGACGCCTTCGACAGGAGGTACGGCAGCGGCGTGGGAGGGCTGGTCTGCGTCGGGGTCGTCGCCGTCGGCATCTTCTTCGCCGGCGCCATGTGCATCGCCAGCAACTCGAGGATGGGGTACGCCTTCTCGAGGGACAGGGCGATGCCGCTCTCGCGGGTGTGGCTCCGTGTGAGCAAGAACGAGGTGCCCCTCAACGTCGTCTGGCTCTCCGTCGTCGTCGCCTTCGTCATGGCCCTCACGGTGCGTGCAACGTCGATCTCCGCCATGAATCTCCAGACACCCGACCATGATTTTTACAGCTGATTTTGGTACGTGTGTGCGTGCAGTCGCTGGGGAGTCAGGTGGCGTTCCAGGCGATGGTGTCGATCGCGACGCTGGGGCAGTACATCGCCTACGCGCTGCCCATCTTCTTCCGGGTGACGACGGCGAGGAGGTCGTTCGTGCCGGGGCCGTTCCACCTCGGGAGATACGGGGTCGCCGTCGGCTGGGCCGCCGTCCTCTGGGTGGCCTTCCTCACCGTGCTCTTCTCGCTGCCGGTGGCGTACCCGGTGGCCAAGGACAACTTCAACTACACGCCGGTGGCCGTCGGCGGCGTGTTGCTGCTCAGCGTCGGCGCGTGGGTGGTCAGCGCGAGGTTCTGGTTCGAGGGGCCCATCACTAATGTCGACTTGTAGCTACGGACCAAACAATTCACGTGTCGCATAGCTTCTCGTTTGGAACTTTGGATTGTATATAGTATATCGGCGCTGCTTTTTTTTTTTGAGCTAATATATCGGCGCTGCTAAAAATCATATTTACTTAAGGGCGAAAAACGCACCTAAGTTAACATACACCACAAACTCACTTTGCAATATCAGACACACGTTTAGCGATATGTTACAATCCAGGACGGGCGCTGCTAAGACCACTTACTGAGGCCTGTTCTGTCCTAAACTGTTCCAGAATGTTATTTGTTTCATAGGAAGATTCCAAAAGCACATTGATGCCGAAAGAATCTTCGGAACCGGTGGAGAGGCTATTCTGATTGAAGGCTAGACAAATAACATGACTGAGGTATGTAAATAAAACCTGTGAAATAGCTATATAATATGATCTAAATAGAGAAGAATACCAAAGATAATGGATTGCAAAATAAGCTTTTTAGCTTTCTTTTTCTTTTGTGCGCGCTTTTCGCCTGCCTTCCCGACCGCGGATAGGCTACGGGGCTTTGCACTTCGGCCCCATTGTGTGAATACCACATCAAGGTGACAGGATTCGAACCTATGGCCCTCTGTACCCAAAACAGATGCGCTGACCAGACTGCGCTACACCTCGTCTCCCCCTTAGAACATATGGATCTACCCGATCCATAAAGAAAAGAACCACCGCTTTTAGGAATTTTTGACAATTCTCTTTCACTTGCATTTTCTTTCGTGAAGGCTCGCTCTCGTTCTTCTTACATCTTGCCCTTTTTTCTTGAGAATTGTATCTGTGGCTACTGCTGTTTTGCCAGTCTGTCTGTCCCCAATAATGAACTCTCGCTGACCGCGCCCTATAGGGATCATCGAATCGATAGCAATAAGCCCTGTTTGAAGAGGTTCGTATACGGAACGCCTGGAAATTCTACTTGGAGCAGGAGATTCAATTAAGCGAGATTCGGAAGCTACAATTTCGCCTCTCCCATCAATAGGTTTAGCCAGAGCATTTATAACACGACCCAAGTTATATACGCTCACGGGTACCTGAGCAATTCTTCCTGTTGCTTTTACAAAACTTCCCTCTTGATGCTAAACCATAGCTCTAACTAAGTCAAATTCCACAATTTCTAAGAACGATATGCTTTTTTTCATTTTCCACTGTGAAAGCTTCTCTCAATCCCTCCCTAGTCCTTTCTTTCCTGGGCACAGGCTTACCTGGTTGACCGCCCACATTCATTCATTGTTCGTTCTGTTGTGGAATCGAACCACAGAGCTAGCGCAATTGGGATTTAGAGTCCCATGCGTGAAACTAAAGAGGATTTTCAGTCCTCTGCTCTACCAGCCAGAACCTAGAAGGACACTTCACACCCGATTTGACACAGCTAGACTGGAAACACTGCTTGTCAAGAGCACAGACCCCAGTATAGAATACTTTTTTGAGTATGTTGGTAAGGTCCGGTCATCCGCTTCTGTGCTTGCACTTCTGCGTAACTAGGGGTGCAAGTCCAGTACAGCGTACTTTCATAATTGAATCAAAAGCGTCGATACATGAAAAATCTCTATATACGATATTTATGACACAGAATGTTGTTCTTTCAACATGATTCCTCAACAATTTTTTCATTGTAACTGACTCTCCGTTCTCTCCGTTCCACTTTGGTTTTCTACTAATAATTACCATGATGAATTTCTCTTACTGCTTGGTTCCGCATTGGATTTTGGAAATTTTTGTTTAGAAAGTGGTGTCACGACCGTGGGGATCAAATGGATGGTTCAGGAAAGTCTAGTGAAGCGGCATGGTCTAATCATATAGATGACCATAGTGGTATGGTTCCATAGAAAACTACTGGAGGCCATTACCGCCACCGAAATGGTTTCCATGCTCCGTTGGATGATTTGACGATATCGCAGTATCAAGCTAGAACGGTTTCAATTTGTAGGACGGGAAAGAAACCTCATCCTTTGGTGCACACTAACCGATGAAGCTCAACCCTCTCTCGAACTGAGCTATTTCCGCTTTTTCGAACAAAAAGTTCGAGTAGTTCAGTGAAAAAACGGTCAAGCTTTCTTCCATCCTTCCTAGCTCCTCGAGCTTGCACCCGCTCGACGCCTTTTTCATTGTTCGTTCTGAGGTGGATTCGAACCACTCTCTCCGTTTGGATTTCGAGTCCAAAAGGCCCGGCGAAAGAGGATTTTCATTCCTATGCCCGCTGCCAGCAAGAACGGGATTTTTCCACTTCACACCCACACAATCGGGATTTGATGAAATAGCTACGTTTTTTTCTTATTTGATTCGGATACTATCAATCTACTGTCCATCTTTCTCTTTAGTTTTCTCCTTTCTTTCTCCTCAACCTATCTCCTTTGGATGGACTTACGAAAGAATAATATCTAATCTCCCCATCGCGGTTAGGATCCCATGAACCAGGAGCGCCAGCACCGGTTCCTCGATCTTCCTACTGGAGGCATGGTCATGGCTTTCATTCATTCATTTCATTCTTTGTTCTGTTGTGGAATTGAACCACTCAAAGGATTTAGAGTCCTTTTACCAACCAGTCAAAACCAATATTTCTCTGTTATATTCTGTTTTTTCTTTGTCAGCTAGCACAATTTGGATTTCGAGTCCAATGCGCTAACGCTTTCTTTAGTTTTCTTGCTTGATTTTTATACGATTTTTTGAGCAACTAGCGCGAAAGCCGTTGCGCGTTAGCGCATCCGTTTTCTTGCTCTTTCTCCGGGCTTTGACCATGTCTCCCGAACAATTTCAGTACATATGGCGCAAGACGATTCCACATATATATCGAGGTCGGAATGGGATCGGGTGTTTTCACGTCTCACCATAGTGCCCGGTTTGTCTTGATTGGTGATTGATAAACAAGAAGGAAAATGGAAAAGTAGAAAATCTACATGTTTATACCGTTGAGGTCCTTAGTTTAGTCAAGTAGGCGAGGGCATTTCCATCGCGAAGGATTCAATCCAGCCACAGGTTCCCCTACGGCTACCTTGTTAC